>NC_037530.1:36897976-36933548 GCF_001531365.2 Cynara cardunculus var. scolymus
AATAATTAATTTCTATCAGTGATTAATATTTATTTATAATTAACAACAATTAGTATTATTAATCAAGGTTATAATTGAAAAAAATGCTAAAAAAAACTCATAAGATGTTACTCCAACTAACATTTCAATAAGTAAACTTATGATTATCCAAATATGTCCTTAAAAAATAAGTTAGTTTATATTTGTCAAACAATGTATAAAAAATCTAAACTCCCAAATGGCATGTGTTTGTTTACAAAACTAATAATATGATTTTTTTGGCATAACATGGAACATATGGCAAGATATACCTTGTTGAAAAGATATGACGTCATCTTTTAATTTTTTCTTGTTGAAGAGATAAATACTATATTAGACATGAATCGACATTAAATATGCAAATTGAACACGTTGATTAGTAAGGGTAAAAAGGGAAGTAGCTATTTTCTAGTGCAGCATTATGGAAAACAAAAAGGCTACCTACCAATCAACATACGAATTAAGCATCCACTCTTGTTCATGCCACCATACCCAATTACTTTTATTTTAGTTCCTTACTTTTGAACACAATCGCCATGTTTTGTTCTAATTTTTTGCCCTACCAAAGTAGGGTTCTAGCTAAAAAATGAGCATTTACCAAATGATTTTTGTTCTTTTTGGTCTTCTAAAAGGTCAAGGGTTCAAATTTTATCAAATATGAGAATGGTGTATGAGTTTATTTGTTCTATTTGTCGTATATAAATATTATATACTTTAGAAGAAAAAAATGGAGAATTTGTTTTTATGAGATGTTTTCAAGAGATTTAGATTTAATTAATGGAAGGATTCAAAATTACCTTCTATTAATTGGTTACTATAAAACGAATGTTTTTATCATTACCAACACATCCTATGAAATCTCGTAAACTACCAACTACGTAATAGAAATATGGGATTTTTATATCCAATATTTGTAGGATTTTACTAAAATCTCGGGAATTGAATTCCAAACTTTCTTTAAACCAGACGTGGGATTGGAACGATATATATTTATTATTGTAATTTACGCTCTTGTTTACGACAACGTGTTAGGGATGGAAGGATAGAGTCCTTTGGTGTCCCCCAGTTAAGAATCGGGGCTTCGTAATCACTGTTTTATCTCATGGCTTTCTCCGTCCATGGTATTTATTTGGAAAGAGATGGCATGTGAAAATTAATTTGTCTTTCTTGAATATGAGATTGGACCACACAGACAAGAGTTGGGAAGGTCGATGATTGGTTAAATCAATCAAGAATGAACTGAAAGAAAGAGGAATAAAAAATCTAATATATATTTTAACTTTATATCAACAATTCAAGTATTTGTTGGTTTGAATCTCATGTGGGTATATATTTTTCCTACCCATTAAAAATTGGAAGCAAACCAACCAATCAATCACCCAACCACCCACCACCACTTTTTCCTTCCTAATCTCATTATACAGAACTCGAAGCTTCCTACCACTATCACTTGTTCTCTTTTTCTTTAATTTAACCATGTGGTATCTACATCATCCATGATCTCATCATCATCATCAATGGCTGATGGCTGATGGCTGCTACCACTTCTGAGATTGGTTTTGTTGAACGATTCTTCCCGAAATTGCCGCTGCTAATGCTGCTTTGAAGCTGGGATCTTTTGTCAATGATGATGCCATTTGATCTACCAAAAACTGTTGAAACTCGGGTGTGTCAACTCTCCGGTTACCCCCAACCTTGGCTTCTTCTGAAGGGTTAGTGGGTGGTTTTGGTGGGTTTGTCAAGTCCAGGGTGATAGTTGGTCCCGATGACCCCAGTGAGGCCGAGCATGGAACTGAACCCAGCGTGGCCGTCGCAACTGTTCGGCTCAACCCTGAGTTTGCCTGCTCCTGTTTCGATTGGTTTGGATGGTTGTGTTCTCCTTCATAAGTTGCCACCAAGATTGATTGATCCTCAACACTTCTTTGAACCTAATCCAAACAACATGAAATCAGAAACAACACGAAATCCATATATATATATATATATAATAATGAATCAAAACATGATCAATTTGGCAATGGTTTCTCACCTTCTTTTTGACTGGGCAACTTGGAGCATGGGAGCATTTGAAATAAGCTCTAGGAGAAGGGTTGTCTCTTGTGACCTTTTGCCCATATTTCCGCCATTGATATCCATCCTTCACCAACTGAGGAAACATATATACGTTTAGATTTTTTTGGCAAATACTATTAGGATTAATTAACATCCTTTAATAATTTAAAGTGGTTTCTTGTTTCTTTCTTAAGATGGATTCATCAAGCACATGTCAACGTCTTAATGTGATCAGAAACCCGAATAATTCTAGCTAGAATTTTGCGTTTCTAGACATGATCATTCAATCATATCTAGAAACTTCACATCATATCATCCCAGATGTTAGGATGCAAAGATTCTAGAAACAATTAGTTTAGTGGTTAGCTAGAGGACTTACGAGGCCGGTATCGGAGGCTTCGGTGCGAACACAGACCCTAGAAATCTTGGCCTTGATGTGTTGTTGATCTTGTTGTCTAGGTTTCTTGCAAGAATCTTCATCACTAGAACTGCTTTCAGAATTCCCTCTCTCAATTATGTTGTTGTTGTTAGTGAGGGTTTCGGGTTTTCGCTTCCTGGAGTTGTTGTTGTTGTTGTTGTTGTTGCTGTCTGATGGTGCTGGATTCTTGCTCATATAATCAGCCAAATGGTTTTGCAAAGCATTGTAGTTCTCACACATGACAGTTAACATCTCAGTAAGCTTCTTGTTTTCTGCACTCACCCTATTCAGCTCCTCCACCAAACCGTCAGCTGCCTGCTCATCATAAAAAAATCCCATAAGTTAAAACCCTAGTTATTACTTATACATATACATATACATATACATATATTTATATATATATATATATATAAAGAGAAAGAGAGAGGGAATTATAATGGTGTTTACCTTATCATTAACATGAGTTGGCATCTTCAATCCAAGCTCAATGAAGTTGCTTTGGACTTCTTGTTTCTGTGAGTCAAAATCAAGAAATTAAACCCTGCAAACTAAACACAAACCCATGTGTGTGTGTGTGCGTTTATATACATACATACATATATATATATGTATGTATATATGTAGTAGGTAGATAGATAGAAGTGTATGTATATGTGGATACTTACCGGAACTAGAGAGAGGAAGTGAGAAGGATTGGAATTAAGATCCAAAGAAGTATCAACCAAGCTTGTGTATTCCATGGCAGATTGAAGTTGTAGTTTGTAGTTGCAGATTGGAGATTGGAGATTGGAGAAGGAGGAAGGCAGCTGAGCTGAATGAGAAGAAAGTGAGAAGAATATATAGATAGGGAGGAAGGTGCAAGTTGAGAGGAAGAGAAGAGGAAGCTGGCTTTCTGCTTACAGATATTATTATGGTCAAGATAGAGATATATAGCCCTCCCATTTTCATTTATTATTTACTATTTATTATTTATTATAATTATATTAAACTTTAAATCAGCTTCTCCTTTGTATTTTTCTCCATACTTTTTAATTCATACAAATTACAAAATACCAAAATGGGTTTACGTCCATAATCAAACACTCAACACTAAAATAAAGCATAACTCATGTACATTAAATTAAGTTTCAATTACTTGAATTTTTCTTTCCAAAAGATACCAACTTTCTATTCAAAAAAACCCGTATTTGATCACAATGGTGGCGCTTTGGTTTGAGTTTGACTCCAAATATCAAAAGTATCAGGAGGTTTCAGGTTCAAATCCAAGGAGGAATAAAAATCTTCTTGTGGCTATGAAGGTTCAAATACGATGACTTCAGACTATCTGTAAAACAAATGATCGTCCTGAGATTAGTCGACTCACATAACGGATTAAATATTCAAGTTAATAAAAAAAATATAAATATTTGATTTTTTGAAAAAAAAGATAAAATGGAAAAATAAAAAGGCTGTATTAAAAAAAGGGAAGGGGTTAAAAAAGAGGAGTGAGAGTGAGTAGAAAGTCATGATGAAAAAGTTGGTTGTCGGCTGCTGGGGTAAGAAGTCTTTACAATTAGTCAAAGTCAAGCCCACCTTTGCCAACGTTTGCTTGCAATTTGGACAACTACCTTCCATCTCCTCATATCAATCTTCCTTTTTTTTTTTTATATTCAAACATGTTTTCTTTTATATTTCTAATATAAAATCATTTTAAATTTATAGATTTGGTCCTTGCACTTTATTTTATTACAAATGAAAGCTTTATTGATTTTAGTCACTTCCACTAATTTTCTGTTAATCTTTTTCTATAAATTTAGTTATGTTATGTCCCTCACTATTAAAAAAATGTTTTTTCTATTTATGAAAAAAAAAATATTAAACAAAAACTTTTATAATTTATTGAGATAAATTAATCCACACAAAATGATTAATTAAGCAACTTGGTAGGAGATACCTCAAGCAAGCAAACAACCAAAATATGTTTTTTTTTTTTTGTGAAGATTCGAATTTTGTTTGATTAACCTGGATATCCAACCTATTATGCGAGTCGACTAATTCTAGGATGACAACCTGCTTCACGTGTAGCTTCAAATCACCGTATTTAAATCTCCATGATCACAAGAGGATTTTTATTCTTTTTTGAATTCGAATCTGAGACCTCCAAGCTCAAACCAATCGGATATCACCTTTAGGTTAAAGATATGAATTTTAGGAGGCAAAAACCAGGAAAACACGATAATGTTTGTCATTCTTGATTTATTTTACAGGTTTTTGTTAAATCATGTATCAAGTTAGCTACATATTCGTTATTACTTTCTTACTACTTATTATTAGGGTTGTAAATGAACAGAACGGACACGAACGGAGGCTTGTTCATGTTCGTTCGTTCGTTTAATTTAACCGAACAAACACGAACAGTAAATGAACGAAAATCTTTGTGTTCATGTTCGTTTATATTTGTTCGTTAACATGTTAAATGAACGGGCTAAACGAACATTAAATTTAATATATAAACGAACGGTAAACGAACGAATTTTCACGAACATAAATGAACGAATGGACTTTTGTTCATGTTCGTTCGTTTAACTAAACGAACAAAAAAAATTGTTCATGTCCGTTCATTTATTAAATAAACGAACTTCCCACCGAACAGTTTGATTTTAGAAAAAAAAACAATACTTGATTACTTATTATCTTTTGGTATTAATATAGAAAAACAATATTTGATTTTAGAATTATATATAAACTTTCATTACGATTTTGCAATTAAAAACTAAAATAAGACATCTAATAAAAATATAAAGTAATAATAAAATATAGAAATATTTCTACAGCTAATATGAAATAGTTATAGTTGTGCTACAAACAACTACAAGCATGTGACAAATGTTTTATTACAAAAACTCAAGATTCTTTCAACCTTTTTATTAAATAAAATCTCAAATCTAAAATCCACATTTAAAAATTTCACCAATCCAAACCCATCAAAAGATTTATAAATAACACTAACTTATTAAAACCAATGATATATTTAAATAAAACGATTAAATATCATAAAAATATAAAACATTGTACATAAATTTATTAAAAAAAATCAATAAAAAATATAAATATATATTGAAAACTCATATAAATAATTTATTATCAATTATTTAAACTTTAAAGGATATTTAATACCTAAAAATAAATTAATTTAATATTAGAAAAGAAAATTTTATGCACATGGAAGGATCCAAAAAAAGTGTGGAAGGTGTAGGTCCTGTAGATTGACCTACGTCGTAACTAGTATTTGTTTATCCACCGTTCTCATGGGCCGACATCCCATTTCCACTCTCATTTGCACAAAGAGGTTTTTATTACTTCTTAGATGAACTTATGATTTTCTGGTACTTTTGATTTTTGAAGTCAAGTTCAAACCAATCAGACATCATCTTTGTGGTTCATTTCTTTTCCCTTTCTTATGTATAAATAAACAATCCTTATTAGTTCTGATTTAATTAATTATATATGATTGTTTAATAGTAACTTAATCAATAAACTTTTTTTAATCCATTTTTTCTCGGTTAAAAAAATACTTATTCCATGTATAAATTAACGTCCTTAATTTGTACAGATAGATTAATCTACACAGACAACTTTATCAATGCATGACTTAATGAAAAACTAACCAAAACAACTCCTAAGATAAAAACCAAGATTTAGGGGCCGTTTACCTAAACACTTACCCAATAAGCACTTACCGATAAAATTCAACACTATCGCTTACTTATCGGTTAAGATTTTATTCACTAAAACGCATCGTATGCAACAATTTATCCCGGTAAGCCCTAATCATGGTAAGAGTCATCGTCCTCATTTACCGGGTAAGACTCTCGATTC
This sequence comes from Cynara cardunculus var. scolymus, assembly GCF_001531365.2. Taxonomy (NCBI): domain Eukaryota; kingdom Viridiplantae; phylum Streptophyta; class Magnoliopsida; order Asterales; family Asteraceae; genus Cynara; species Cynara cardunculus. The sequence continues at coordinate 36,904,323 of NC_037530.1, forward strand.
TTGCATTCGCTCTTACTGGGTAAGATTTTTAGTCGTTCTTGCAATGTAAAGTAAATTAGTAAACGCCTACCCGGGTAAGCATTTGGTAAACGGCACCTTAGTTTTTACATATGCATATTTTAATTTTAGTTTACAAAACCTATTTTTTGAAAACATCATGATGATATTTACACAAAAAAGCTAAAATAATAATGTTTAGTAAAAAAAATTGTTTATAAAGTTGTAATATATTTTATTTTGCATTCAAAATACATTAAAAAAACCTTTAAAGTGAATTTGGTATGTTAAGTAAAACCATAGAAAATGAAAACTATGAAAAAGGTAATAAACATGATGAAATGAAATTTCTCTCATGTTTGGATGCAAATAAGAAATCCAACATGAAAACAAATTGATGTTTATGTCTCTAGGGCTTATTCCAAGCGTAAATACAATCATTTGTAATAACTGTGAGATCCAATATTTTATAAATTAAATAATAAATTATAAAATAAATAATTTTTTTGACTTGAAATTTTAATTAAAGATGATTTTAGATATGTTAGAAATTTTCTCTTTCATCTATCCATCCAACCGTATTTCGGTGAACATAACGTGATACCTAAAAGATTTGGACGCTGTTAAAAAATACATACAAACGATACTCGGTGTGATACACAAGAAACATACAAGATGCACGTTGTGCTATCTTTTGTAAAACAACATAACGTAAATGCATAATGTGACACCATTTGCAAAGTAATGAAAATAACCAAAATGCACATTGTGATACATTTCATAAAATAACGAAAATAACAAAAGTACATAATGTGATACACTCGTAAAGCCACGCTACCTGATACATTTCAAAAAATACACATTGTGATACACTTAATAAGAAATAAACTCGTCTTGAGTTGGTTTTACACAGACAATTAGTACATAATCGGAAACGATCAGAAGTAAAAAAAAAACATAAATGAGAGAGAGAGAGAGAGAGATAGAGAGTGTGTGTGTGTGTGTGAGAGAGAGAGAGAGAGAGAGAGAGAGAAAGAGAGACAATGTGTGTGTGTATGCGCACGAGCAGGGGCAGATGCAATAGTTTAAAGGAGGGGGAAGGAACCCCAGTCAAAAACTCAAAAACAAAAATTCATAGGTTAAAATTTAGGTTATACATGATTTACCTTTCACTTCCCTCCATTACATTTTTCCACGGGCCCCCAACCCCAATCAAAATTGTTACTCTAACAAAAAAAATCTATTGAAATCAATCAAAAAAACCAAGAAAGTTATTCGAAATCGACAAAAACACTAAAAAATTCTTCGAAATCAACCAAAAAACTTTAAAATTCCCTCAAAAACATTGTAATTAGGTTAAAAGCACATCGGACGATTTTACGGGTTTTTAGTCTACCTTAAAAGTGACCCCACTGAACAAAAATCCTGGATCCGCCACTACGCGAATAGAGAATGTGTGTGTGTGTGTGTGCGCGCGCGCGCATGAGAGTGAGACAGAGTTGTTAAATATGGAAAGAATTCTTAAACCTTTTTTGCAATTTTTTATTATTATTATTAAAACCATCTATTTGCATGTTAAATATGGATTTTTAAACAGGGTCTTCAAAATTTTGGGGTCCAATTTTACTTGTATTTGGTATCTGATTGATATAGACTTGTGAATACACCTCAACAAAGACATAAGAAGATTTATCAGTCACGTGTTTGTTATAGTTAAATCAATTTCGATACTCAATCCAATTTTCGTTAAACAACTTAAAGACCTATCTATTTATTTCAAAATCTACAGAAACCAGTAAATTCCAAAATTTGCCGACCAAAAAGAAAATTGACTCTTCGATATTCTTCTTATTTTGTCATTTTAAACATTTTTTGTTGTTTTAATTTGTAAGATTTTTAATGACACAACCTTTTATATTTTATTTTGTTTATTACTTGTTTCAAACAATCTATACTTTTTATCTGAGTGTAACATGTATAACAGGGTTTTTAAAAACTTTAGGTTAACACTATTTATTATCAGTACAATTAAAAAAAATAATGTCTAAGATTATAAAAAAAATTTAAAGGTAGAGACTGTATTTTCTCTAAACTGTAGTATTTCAGAAAATAATATCATATATAAATGGATTTACTCATAAACGGACTCACAATTTTAAAACACGTATAATAAAAGAGATATTCAATCCTTTATATTAATGTGTTTACCGAATTTATACAATTTTTTCACATTTTGTATATTAAAAATCATTTGTAAATAATATTTATTAATTACATTTTTTTATCAACTCGAAATACTGACGTGGATGGTAAATAAAAATTAGTCATGCTTATCTTGAAAAATAAAAATAATAATAAGATGTAAAAGGAATCTGTATAAATTATTAAATAAAAATAAAATAATAAAAAAGAAAGATAAGATGCAAGACGTAATTTGACAATATTTTCCACGTTATAATAAAAAGTGTATTAAAATAATGGAAATAAAAAGGTGGTGGGGTTTTAATACTTTAATACATTTTGTTTGTTGCGTTTGATACGTGCCTCGTGCGCGTAATGCTTTCATTTCCATTTTCATTTTTTTATTTAAATAATTAATAATTAATAATATGTATTGTCTGTCAGTCCCAACAAACCTCCGTGGTGCGTCGGTGTTCAATCCCATCGGACCGTCAAAAAAGTGTCACTAAATACATATCACGATTAATAAATGACCAATTTTGTGATTTTTTTTTAATTTATTATAAGTTAAAAGACTTCATGCATTTAGCCAAAATTACCATAATTTTCGTTTAATTTCACGAGTTCTTGATTAATTACGTCCAAGATTTGTCGGTATGATTCGTCAAAAACCCATGAAATTGATGAAAATTATGGGTTTTTTTTTTGGTAAAATCTTGGAATCTTTTTGACTTTTTATGACATGCAACACTTTTAATACAACACTTTCTGGTTTGATACTATCAATTATTTTATTAGGACGCTTAAACTTATCAAAAATTCTACAAAACCAATTTTGATGTAATGTCGGAAGTGACAAAAGCAAGTTAAGTGGGAAGGTTCGACAATATTTTATCTGGTAAATATTTAATTTGAATTGATAAAATAACAACTTATGTTCAAAAAAAATAAAGCAACTTAATATGTTACAAAGTCTAAGCACTTGAGTAGTATTCCATAAGGGACTTCTAACATGTTTAACTTCTTTTTTGTATGTAAGTTATAAAGTTTTTAAATTTAATAAAAAAACAATATTTTATATTTGACTCGTTTGTATACAATTTCACTGCAGTTAATCAGTGTAGACTTTTAACAGAAAAAAAAACGCGTTGTTTAATATCAGATTAAGTCAATTTCATTTACAACTGTAATTAATAGTTTAGCCTTGATTGTAGTCTAGAATTGGTCATAATTGTTGTATGAATTGTGACTTCTTTCAATTCAAGTAAACAGTTCATACAAAATTACAACTGTAAAAAGATAATTACAAATAAAATTGAGAAAATCAACTTTTTGTTCTCTATAATGCTCCAACAACTTTTCCAAAATAGAGAAAATCAACTTTTTGTTCTCTATAATTCTCTAACATCTTCCCTATCTTATTCATAGAAAATTTATCAGGATAGAGAATTCTCCAAAACTCCAGATAGAGAGAGAAATGAGTTTTTTTATTCATTCTATTAATGAGGATTGATTTTTTTTTTGATTAACCTGGATATCCAACCCACTATGCGAGCTGACTAATCCTTGAACGACCACCTGCTTTGCAGATAGCCCGGAGTCACTGCATTTGAGCCTTTGTGGCCACAAGGAGATTTTTATTCCTCATTGGATTTGAACCTAAGACCTCCTGATACTTTTGACCTTTGGAGCCAAGCTCAAACCAATCAGGCACCACCCTTGTGATTTTTACACAGTTCTAATATCATCTTATACACAATTTAAAAAAAAAGTGTATTAAGATCATAAAATTATAGAATATTTAAATAATATAATTAATGATGAAATTACGTGTAATTTATTTTATAAGATTTTAACTTTTGATTTTTTATTTTAGAAAAAAAAATAGAGAGATTGATTATGTTACACACTGTATAGAATAAAATTTAACCTATAAGAACATCTCAAACGACTTCTCTATAAATTTTTTAAAATAAAAAACTAAAAGTCAAAATTTCTAAAATAAATCAACTCCAATAGTTTTTTTATTTTATCTTTTTTAAATATATATATATATAGGGTTGGGTTCACGTGAGACCAGCCTGTTTTCGTGAGACCCGTGAAACCACGTTTTTACACGTAAACTTCACATCAAAAACACTGTGAAGGTTTTAAAAAGTCACCTTCACAGCATTTTTGCTGTGAAGTTTCAAGTGTAAAATGCTGGTCTCACGGGTCTCACGAAAACAGGCTGGTCTCACATGATCCCAAGTCTATATATATATATATATATATATATATATATATATAATGATATTAATTCAATCTTCATTAGTATGATGAATAAAAAACTCATTTATCTCTCTTCTCTTTGATTTTTTTGGAGAATTCTATATATTTAAAGTTTTTTCCGTGATTCTTTCTTTTAAAAAATGAGATTAGAAACTGTTAAAGTCTTATAAAAAAATAAAAAATTATTTATTTTATTATAAAAACGTTATTGGAAATGCTTTAAGAGGCTGTTTGCTTGCGGCTTAATTAGACTTATTGGTCTATCTAGCTTATTCGCACAACTCATTTTGGTTGTTTACTTACGGCTTATCGCATAGAACATGGTTTAATCTAATATAGAAATGGTGTGTTGTTCCCATTAAAAAACAAAAATGACATCTCTACCCCTTATTTAAAGCATCGTCTCCTTTCCAAATGAGACACCCCACCATCGGCTTCTTTATGATTTTTTGTTTTGATATTCAAATAATTAATATTGTAGGGTAAATCAGTCATTTATGTAATTCAAACTGTTGGTTCAGATAAAAAAGTAAACACCACCACCAATTTATCCAAACAAATAAATTTATCCATACAAGACTCAATAAAAAATTTGATAAACAACTCTAACTTCGATATTCAAGCCATGAACCAATGGCTATGAAGTCTTCGGTCTACAACCTAAAAAGTGGGGGGAAATGTATCTCATTCACACTCCCACCACTTGGGAGATTGAGCCACGGTCCAACCAAAGCCAAATCCGCCATGGAATATGTCACAAAATATCTAACCCTTTTTATTCCAAAATTGTTAGAAGAGTAAATCTAAGATTTTTCTTTTTATGGTTTGTTAAATGGTTTTAAAAATACTATTTTTTGTCATTACGAATTATAATTTATTGTTATTTTCATCTTTAATTTTAACTCATACTTTTAAATACAGATATTAAAAGACTAATGAGTTATAAATCATAAAGATAGAAAAAACAATAAAACGTAACAGCAATAAGTTTTTTTTCTATTAACCTGGATATTCAATCCATTTTCTTGTAGCCACGGAGGTTCAAATGCGGTGACCTCGGGCTATCTGTAAAGTAGGTGGTCGCTCTGGGATTAGTCGGCTCGCATAGCGGGTTGGATATCCAGGTTAATAAAAAAAACATAATTCAATTAATCTTGTTTTTATTAATTTAGTTCACTAATTAATACTAGAACGGTACTCGTGCAATGTAGCGAGATACATCTTGATTTTAATATTTTATTTTATTCTTTACTTCAGTAGATGTTATAATATGGTCTTATGTGATTTTGAAAAAGAGATGATATTTTTTATTTTTGAATAAAATATAAAATTTTGATAAAAATAATATCGACATTAGTATCAAATTAACTATTTAAAATTTCTTATTTTTTGTGTAATTTATTTATTTATTTATTTATTATAATTAATTTAGGTTCAATAACGAAATAATTTATATTTGGCTTAATAATATAATTTTCTTATAAAAATAATAATTAATTATTTTGTTAGAACTCGATCATTATCCTAATTATATTTTAGAATTTTTATATTTTAAAATGAGATGTTTATCCTCTATTTGATTATGTTTATTCGCAGTTAGTTACACGAATTCAGACATGAAGTTTTAATAAATTGTAATTATGTATAATTTATTTGTAATCTTGAATTTTAAATAATATGCATCAATATACAATATTTCATGCATAAAAAATAGCTTTTAAGAGTTTTTGTCAAATACCTTATAATATAGTATAGATAAAAAAAAACACATCATATCTGTTGATACCGTTAACACTAACTTATATGATTTTTTTTAATAAATTTGTATTAAGAAAAGTCAGAAATACAATTATTTTGAAAATAATACAAAAACCAAGTAAACATAATATACATAGTTTTTATATTTTAACAGATTTAATTCATATAAATATTAAGTCTTGACGTTGATTCAAATATGATCAAACCAGTGAATTCTCGTGGAGAAGGGTCTGTTATTGACCACAAAATGAACAATTTTCTTGATAGCTCAAAGATCAACAGAGTTCGGTCATATTTAAACATTAATCAAAGACACGAGTTTTCTTTCAAAGACTATTATATATTATTAGTTATCACCCTTAAATAAACTGATAAATAAAATCTATATATAATGTTTTTTATTTAATTAGAACAAGTTTTACAAAAACTTGATAGCTTATAAAAGATCTTAGGGTTGTTTATCAGTTGTTGAATGTTTTGGTGCAGAATGATTAAGTGGTCAAAATAATTAAAAGACTCTCATGATACAGTGCAAAATGAAATATAATTGTTTGGTAATTGTTTACAATGAAATTATGGCACTGAATGGTTAAGGGGGCTCAGGATACAAAATCATTCAGATGATCTTAAAAGCATTAAGAGGCAAACTTTTTTTCGGCAAACAAGATTCACCTCTTAACGATTCAGAGACTGTCTTTTAATGTAACTATTAAGAGATAAACAAACAAACCCCTTATTCATAATTCTTGGTTCTTGTCCAAATGAGATAATGTTGTTTTCGTGAGATATGGGTTTTGGTTAATAGCAATTAAAATTTGTGTAGCTAGGGTTATGGTACAGCGAATGAAGATATACGTCATAACACCTGAGATCATTGACGGCCGATGATGGTCAAAATCAAGGAAGTCAATGTTTATAGCCGTTAAAAGTCAAAATTAGACGATATATTAATACTACACCAAAAACAGCGGCTGGATTTTGAATTTGGGTTTGTGTTCATTGAACATTAACTACTTTTACTAGGTTTTGGTTTACTAGGTTTTGGTTGTTTTCTACGTGTTCCACACATACATGCATGAAACCAGTTTGGTTGTCCATGTACATTTCATCTCCATCAAAGTAAAGTCAACACCTCATTCTTTGATATATATATATATATATATATATATATATATATATATATATATATATATATATAGGGTATATTTCTTTTACAATCTTGTGCATTTGTACAACCTTTGCAATCTAATTAATTGAGATATTTACATATATATATATAGAGGGATGTTATTCTATACCCTTTGTCATTCCTACACCCTATACAACTCTCATCTCAACCATTCAATTTTTAATCAATTAATTGTTTHHTAATATAAAATATTAATCATAATTAATAAACTCTATTCATATTCCATAAATATTCAAATCATAATAAATGAACTCCAATCATTTCTATAAATATCTCAATTAATTGGGTTGCAAAGGTTGTACAAATGCACAAGGTTGTAAAAGAAATATACCCTATATATATATATACACATATATACACACATATATAGAGGAGCGATCAAATGAAAACCACTCCAATTTATAAAAACCGTAAAAACTACTCTCATTCGTCGTAATTTTATGAAATTTTTTCATAAAACTGTTTAATCTTGTGAAATTGTTTCATATAATACTTTTTTTGATGAAATTGTTTCATATATGGTTATGAAATTGTTTTATATACTAATTAATGAAATTTTAATGAAAATGTTTCATGTATTTCTCTAAAATTAAAATAATGAAGATGATAATATCCATGATTAACATCCTCCACAATAAAAATAATTAATCAACCTCTTAAAATTACAAAAATATAAACAAAATGAAAAATTATGATTGGTGGAATGAAGTTTTTACGGTTTTTACAAATTGAGTGGTTTTCATTTGATCACTCCCCCCCCCCACACACACACACACACACATATATATATATATATATATATACACACACACACACATATAGACTTAGGATCACGTGAGACCAGCCTGTTTTCGTGAGACCCGTGAGACCAGTTTTTTACACTTGAAACTTCACAGCAAAATGCTGTGAAGGTAACCTTCACAATGTTTTTGCTGTGAATGTTCGACTTTTTTAAACCTTCACAGTGTTTTTGCTGTGAAGGTTCGACTTTTTTAAACCTTCACAGTCGACTTTTTTAAACATTCACAATATTTTTGCTGTGAAGTTTCAAGTGTAAAAATGTGGTCTCATGGGTCTCACGAAAACAGTCTGGTCTCATGTGAACCCAACCCCACACACATATATATATATACATATATATATATATATACACACACACACACACACACACAAAAAAAAACTTTTAATAACTGTAATTTTTATGTAAAACAATAAAAATGATTTAACTTGTATGTTGTTTCATCTTGTGAAAACAACTCTTTAAGATGCACATCACATTTCATGTATATAGAGAATGTTTCAAATGCAACATTTCTCATTTGTACAACCCGATTAATTGAGATGTTTATGTAAATAATGAGGGTTAACTATTATGATTTAAATATTTATAGAAAATGATGAGAGTTCATTAATTTTGATTCATGTTTTAAAAAACAATCAAGATATTTATGAAACCACATATTTATTAGATTAAATGTACAGTTACAATTGAGTTACAATAATTATATAAATGAAATATGTTTTATAAATAAAACAAGTGAATTAAAGAAACTTTAAACCGAATAAAAAAGCATGGAATTCAAATTCAGCCTTGAAACATACCATAGATAGTTGTTATTATAACAACTTCTTCGCAGCCTTGATGGAAATTTACCATACTTATATATATATATATATATATATATATATATATATATATATAGAAAGAGAGAGAGAAAGGGGGTTGGGTTTACGTGAGACCAAACGTTTTTCGTGAGACCCATAAGACCAATTTATTTCATTGATCAATTTTATAAGCTGATAATCTATTGGTCTAAAGTTGCACGGTGACAATTTTGTGATTATTGAGAAGTCTCGTGACAATTTTGTGATTATGAATGTTCAGATTGTAGATCTAATCCAACGGTTAAGAATTGGTTTTATGGGTCTTACGAAAAACACTTGGTCTCACATGATCCCAATTATGTATGTATGTATGTATATATATATACACATGGTTTCATCACACATATTATCACATGTAATAAGAGTGTTCTTACGTTCTCATAAAATAAAAGTGTTCTCGTTTGAACCTCCACCTATATATATATATATATATTCATTTACAAATCCAACTATTAACATAAACCAATTAATTAAAATATTTATAAAAATGATAAGATTTCATTTATAAAAATAATATGAATATTTATGAAAAATTATCAGAGTTCAATGACGTTTTATATTAAAAAACAATAGAAATACTCATTAAATGAGAGATTCATGAAGGTATTTGTTTGTATTAATAATCAAGTTTATAAATGAAAGGAAATATTAATGTTAAAAAAAGGGTGGTCATAGGTTATAAGGAAGGAGTGAGTAGAAAAGTTGGAGTTGAATAGAAGAAGTCTTGAATTGAAAGGCACGTGCGGGAGGTAAATGCCAAAACTAAAGGAAATAGAGCAAGTGTCAAGTATTCTTGATTTACAAAACAAGACAAACACGCCTACTTTCTTGACCTTTACTTTTCTAATTATCGAAACTCTTTTATCAACTTGGACGGTGGATCTCTACAATTTCCAATTTCACTTTTTTCATATATTTTTACACCATTTTTAATCATACATACATACATACATACATACATACATATACATACATACATACTAGAGTAAATTACGGATTTGGTTCTTATGGTATGTATACTACATCTGATTCTGGACTTTATTGCCTATGGTTTTTCAAGGTCGCCATTACTCCTCCACCCCTACATCTTTGGTTTGCATCTGCTTCTGCTTCTGGATCTACATTATCATTTTGCTTTTGGATTTGCATCTTCATCTTCGTCTAATTAGGGTCTAAATCTTTATCTAGTTTTGTATCTTCACCGATACCAATTGTGTCAACCCAGAAACCAAAAGAAATTATACAATACCAAAAGCCAAAACAACACCGAAGTAAACAAGTACGAGGCAAACTTTTCGCTTGGATCGTATTTCAAACAGTCAAAAATGTTTCTAATAAGATGTGAAAAATATGCATGAAAATGTTGTAGTACGAATGTGGGTTCACGTATCGGGACGTTGACGTTAATAGCAGTGTGTGCCCATGACACCTTTATGGTGTCTCGTATGTGATAAGGTGAAATAATACTACATTGTATGGCAAGTTGAGATCTATAAAAAAATATGTTGATGATTTGTATGGCATGTTGTGAAGTTGTATGCATAACCAGTTATTAATATGTGTAGAAGCTATATTAGCATGTTCACATGCAAGATTTTACGATATACTTACACACAAAGAAAAGTTGGTACCCTGGATACCGTGTTTTACATGATAAGTTTTGAAAAAATTTCCACATAAAAACTATTAATTTACTATGGGGCTATTTACCAAATTTTCTATTAAGTCTTGTATGGATAAATTTGTCTGCCTGGATAAATTTGGCTGTCTGGATAAATTTGGGTTGCTGTTTACTTTTCTATCTGAATCAACAGTCTGAATAACAGAAATGACCAATTTACCCCTGAGTATTAACTATGGGTTGTTTAGTATACTCTTGTTCATAAACTCTACGAATTCCAAACCGTGGCAAACCAGTAAAACCAGCACACAACGATCAAGGATAATCCAACTCACCTGATCAGCTGCGAAAGGAACTAGCAAGCAGGTCGATCAAAACTAGGGCAAGGAAGAACCCTAGATCAACCAGAGGGACGAAGCGCACCAGAACCCTAGAACGATCTAGGCAGAAATGGAAGTACAACCAGACCGAAGAACAAAACAGCAACAAATCCAAAACAAAAACCGATCTATGTAGCAACCTAACCAAGCTCGGCTAAAACCCTAGCCGATAACAGTCGCACAGCCGCAAACACAATCCAAAACAAGTGAAGAAGGAAACAAACTTACCAAACTGAAGACCAAAATCATGCCCTCACCTTACTATCGAGATCTCTCGTAAACACCAAAATCATGCCCTCACCTTACAGGGTTCTTGGAGGAGCGACTATTGGAGGAGAAAAGAGAGGCGTGGGTTTTGTTTAAGGGTAGACAGGTCATTTTTCTTGGCTTAATGTGGACAAGTGATGGTACCCTGCTGTGCGAATAAGCCCATATCTGGGCGAATAAGCCCAAAGTAAACAGCCTAAAATGGCTGTGCGAATAAACCCATTTATCCAGTAAGCTCATTAAGCCACAAGTAAACAGGCCTTAAGTCTAATAACTGATCAGTGACATATACTTGGGAGATTCTAAGCTTGGAAGCGACAAGAGTAACGAGAAGATCTGATCGAGCAATAGATAACGACTTAACTATGTTATGTTGATTTTGTCTATGTTGTTAGTCGAGAAAATTGATGAGTAATGGCTTATTGTGTTTAGATTTAGGTCTTGTTTGTTTTTTCATAAAAAAACCTTTTATCAGTCTCTTATGTTTGATTTGTTAAGAGGCAATATTATTTAGACCGTTTGTTTTTCTAATTTTTCAGAGGCATCTATGTCTTATTTTCCTCTTATCTGATGAGAGGTAAATCAACTACTTATTTGTCTTTTATTGTTCCTCTAATCCTCAGCAACGGCGTTGCTCAATCAATTAATCTTAATCGATCATTTCTCTCAATCGAACCTTACCAAATCAATCTTCACCTCTCTCAATTAATGTATTTTAATAGGATGTAAATGTGTTAAACACCGTAAATGACGTATTTTCGTTTAAATAAATGTTAATTGTATAATTTATGATGTAAACTTCATAATGATGATGAATAAATATGTGAAATTATATAAATTTATCTATAAATTCAACACTATAATTTTTAATAGGTAAAATAGACAATTTAAATAAATTCAGACGTTTATCAGTTTACAAAAAACAAACAGTCTTATTTATTCAGATTTCAGACTTCAGCACCATCTCTTATAAATCAGAAGTGAAATAAAACTTCAAACATCATCACCTCTTGAAAAACAAAGGTCATCTTAGAGAACGTCTTTGTTTGTTTTTTTTTTTTTTCATTTTCATCTCTTAATTACCTCTTATGCCTGATTCTATCATACAATTTATAATTTAGACCGTTTGTTTTTCTTGTTTTTTTCAAAACCTCTCATCTCTTAATATCGTCTAAACAAAAAAGTTGTTGCCTAACATCTTAAATGCCTCTTATTCTCTTACTTGGTCGAGGTACTTAGGTCCATCAATTACTTATGTCTGATTCTGTTTTAAGTTGTTTTACGAAAACAATAATTTATTTTCTGTTACTTAATTTTCAATTTCAATTTATTATTTTTTAGTTTTATATATACTGTATTATAAAGCATTTAACAAAAACTCTTAAAAATCATTTTTTATGTGTAAAGTACTATTTATTAATGCATATTACTTAAAACTTAAGATTGCAAGTAGATTGTACGTAAGTACAACTTATTAAAGCTCCATATCTTAATTCGTGTAACTAACTGCAGATAAACATAATCAAATACATGATAAACATCTCATTTTAAATATAAAAAACCTAAAATATAATTAGGATAATTTTTGAATTATAACAGAATACTTAATTATTATCTTTATAAAATTTTTAATATTAAACCAAAAATAAATCGTTTCGTTATTAAACTTAAATTAAATTATAATAAAAAAATACATAAAATGAGAACTTTTAAATAATTGATTTGATATTAACATTGATATATTTTTTTTTCAAAATTTTATAATATCTTCAACTTTATATTTTATTCAAAAATAAAATCATTATTGCTTTATTAAAAACACATAAAATCGTATTATAACATCGATAAAGACAAAATAAGAAAATAGAACATTAAAATCGAGATGTGTATTGTTGCATTGTGCAAGTAATCTTTTAGTAAAGAATTAAATAATTTGGTCACATCTTTGTTAAATTAATTGATAGAAAACAAATTTTTAAAAGTTTTTTTATTTTTATAATATTTAAACACATCATGTAATAAATTTCTAACATTTAAACCTCAGATGTTTGATCAGTTTATAAAACAAACAGTCTTATTGATTCATATTTCTTACTTCAACATCACCTCTTATCAATTAAAAGTGAAATAAAACTTCAAACTTCAGCATATCTTAAAAGATAAACATCACCTAAATCATTGAACTTGGTTACTTTAAATTGAGTGTCTTGATAAAAATTCAAGTCATGATGGTGTCTACATTGTGATGTTTATCGTATAAGTCATTGTTCTATTTTAACGTTCAAAAAACAAGTTATGATGTCATGGTCCTACGAGAAGCAAAAGGTGCAACAATTTAAAATATACACCTTCGATATGAATATTATGTAAACAAATGTTTTTAACATAATATAATATAAAATAATATAAACAACTGAAATGATAATAAAATTTTATACATGAAATACTGTTTAAAATATTTGCAAATAAATACACTAGTTATAGTTATTAAACACACGTTTGTTTTGACAAAAAGAAATCAAATTTTTTGTTTGAAAATTGAATCGGTTATGGAAAATAATTTTTCTACTACAAGTGATTTTCTATTGGATGCAAGAAAACGTGACGAGAAAATACGCACGTTACCATAAGATTTAAACGAAATCAAATCTAAAATACATGTATGACATCTTTTTAGGGGTGTAAATGATGCGAGTCGAGCTTAACTATTAATATTCTCGACTCGAACTCGATAGGTGTTTTTTAAGCTTGAACTCGACTCGAAAACTCGCGAGTAGTTAAAAACTAAACTCGACTCGAACTCGATTGCAGTTTTTTAAACTCAACTAGAGCTCAAACTCGTTTGAAGGTCGAATGAAGCTCGAACTCAAATCAAGCTCGCTCGTTGAAATTTATAAAATTTTAAAATCTTACTCTTATCTCTTGCAATATATAATTTTTTGAAGAAGTTTTTTTAAATTAAAAAAAAAACTGAATGGATGAACTTCAAACTTTATTATTAAAAAGACAAAGTTGCAAACTTTATTCACCCATCTCTCTTTTTATGGCAACTCTCCATCTTTTTTTTTTCTATGTCTCTTCCAATGTGGGACAATTTCACCAACATTTCTATAGTTTTTTTTTAATTATGATTTTTATAAAAAAAATTATTGATATAACTTTTATAATTAAAAATGCACAATATTGTTCGAAACTTCGAATATCTAAAAATATAAAACACTTTTATTACATTATATTATACATAGTATATTATAAAACTGATTATATATTCAAAGTTAATTATATAAGAAAATCGAGTATCTCACGAGCTTATCGAGTCGAGTATTGAGTAGCTCGACTCGACTCGTTAATATGTCGTGTCGAGTTCGAGCCGAACCTATTCGTGTCGAGTTCGAGCCGAACCTATTCGAGTCGAGTGTTGATCGAGTTTTGACAGAGTCGATCTTGAATAGCTCACAAGTCGTCTCGTAGTATTTACACCCCTATATTTTAGATTTTTTATATTTAAAATGAAATATTTATTCTTTATTTGATTATATTTATCTGCAGTTAGTTACACAAATTCAAGCATGAAATTTTAATAAGTTGTACTTAAACATAATTTTTTTTGTAATCTTAAATTTTAAGTAATATTTTTAAACCTTTTTGCTAATGTGGATCTTATAAAATATTTTTTTAAATCTTAAAATCAGTTTACGTAAATACGTAAACATTTACATAAAAGGCTAATTAAAATAAGAATTCAATTAAGAAAATAGCTAAAAGTAAATTTGATTATAGATATTGATAATTGTAATTAGAACAAATGACATGACAAAGTAACATACTTTAACTTGATTCATATTTTGGGTAATGTATTTCTAAAACTTCCATTTTAGTACCTAAAATATAAAATTTTAAACATTTAAGTACTCGGATAACCAGTTGAAGCATTAACCGGTTACCATGCTAATGTGGCGAATGATGTGGTATATCAACTCAGTATTATTTGCTGAATTATTAACCTGACACTACATCACTCGTCACATCAACATAGTTTTCGATTAATTCTTTAACCGTTTATCTGAGTACTTGAATGTTTAAAACTTTATATCTTAAGTATCAAAATAAAAGTTTTTAAAAATACGTTATTTAAAATAAAAATCAAGTTAAAGTAGGTTGTTAATTTCCCAAAATAAATGATGTTGAAAAAGGGGTGATTGATTTTGAATTGGCATATGGAAAATGTAATAAAGAAGTCACCGATCAAAGTCAAGGTTGATATGGAATGGAACCCACAGTCCACTGAATTTGAAAAACCAAACACACACACAAGCTGCGAACTATAAAAAGAAAGAGATAATAATGTACGGCACCTTCCACCACAACTTTGACACGGCACCCCTTCTTTGTCTTTAACCCCCAATTTTATTGTTATTTTTATTTATTTTTTTATAAATTCCGTCTTTATATCGATATTCGCTTTCACCTTTTCTTTTAGTTCGGGAATTTCCGGTCTCAGAACACGACTAGTCGGATCACAATATACCGTTACAATAATTGGTATAAATATACTTCTAGTGCTTTAAACAACTGTATGGTATTGTTTAAGTGGCGATAAAGATATGACGAAGATGAATAAAAAGACGTGACAAAACAATGAGAAAATCGGTCATGTATCTTTAAAACCGTCAATTGGTTAAAAGTTGTAATATCACAAGACTCGATATATCTATCTCGTTTTCCTCTCTGTTAGCATCGGACCCTCTTTGTTTGAATTTTGATACCACCTTCGTTCGAACAATGGCCTACTGGCCTTTAGTCGATAGTCCAAATGGACCACTTTTTCGTCATTACTCCCGTTTTGTTTGTGTAGTTGTGTCCACCTTATTTTTCTATGATGGTCGGTTTGACCTTTCCATTATTCGTTGTCTTGGCTTGCCTTTTGTGATCTCGTCTTTTTTATTTCCTCGGTTTGTAATAAGATGACTGAATATGAATTACAAATGAATAAAATTTTTAATGAGTTATAGTAAAAATTTATGTTGTTACACATTTGGTACCTCTAATTCTTATTGGATGAGATCTTCTAGAAGTTGAAGGGGATCGTGTCAACCACGTGACAAACAAATTGTGGTAACCCACCGGGTCCTCCACTACTGTGAGGATGCTTATCACATGTCCCGCCCACACAACTCATGCATAGCACGATAAAAGCATATCAAAACTATATTAGGAAATATTTAACAAAAATTCTTAAAAATTATTTTTTATATATTAAGTAATGTTTATTAATGTATATTACTTAAAACTCAAGATTACAAGTAGATTGTGTGTAAATACAACTTATTAAAGTTTCATATCTTAATTCATGTAACTAACCACAGAGAAAAATAATCAAATACAAAATAAACATCTCATTTTAAATATAAAAAATCTAAATATAATTAAGATAATCATTGAGTTCTAATATAATACTTAATTATTATCTTTATATTATTAAACTAAAAATAAATTACTTTGTTATTAAACCTAAATTAAATTATAATAAAAAATTGAATTAAAGAAGTTACAACAAAAAAATGAAAATTATTAATAGTTAATTTGATACTATTATCGATATTTTTTGACAAATTTTTATGTTATCTACAAATTTATATTTTATTTCAAAAATAAAATCATTATTGTTTTTTTAAAAACACATAAAATCGTATTATAACATCGACAGAGACAAAGAATAAAATAAAACATTAAAATCGATATGTATCTCGCTGCATTGCGGAAATACCTTTCTAGTATATATATATATATATATATATATATATATATATGTATATATGTATGTATGTATGTATACATGTATATATGTATGTATGTATACATGTATATATGTATGTATGTATGTATGCATATATGGATGAGTGAAAATGTGAGTTACAATGAGAATGTGAGAAGAGATCTTCATTTTTGGACCAATCATAATTGAAGATCAATCTTAGTTAAATATACCAGATCAAGTCATTTTTAAAGCACAATTCACGAGTGAGCATGCGATTAAAAGTGATCATGAGTGAAGATATTTTCTTACGTTTCTAATCTTAACTCTTATTCTCATTCGCCTACAGACGTAGTAACATTTAGATAAACCCGATAAAGGAAGGACTAAGGGGCCGTTTACCTAAACACTTACCCGGTAAGCACTTGCCGGTAAAATTCAATACTATCGCTTACTTACCGGGTAAGATTTTATTCACTAAAATGCATTGTGTATAACAATTTATCTCGGTAAGCGCTAACCATGGTAAAAATCATCTTCTTCACTTACCGGGTAAGACTCTCGATTATTGTCTTTGCTCTTACCCGATAAGATTCTTAGTGTTTGTCATATTCATCCAGTAAAATAAAGTGACTTGATAAGCGCTTACCCGACTAAGCATTTGGTAAACGACATCTAAGATATCAATTTAAATGGATGGAATTAGTATGAAAGTCAATCGTCCTTTTGAAAAATACACCCTGATGTCACCAATGACGTCATCTATGTACCCAGAACCTACATTTTTAATCAATTTATGCCCCATCAATATCATCATCCCAAGGATTTTGACTTTTATGTCCTTTGCCTTATTTATACCATTTCAATTTCTTGACTTTGGATTTCTTTGTTTAATTTTGTAATTTGTACTTCTCGGGCGTGGGGTTATCATACAACACACATGCATTATTTACTTATTTTTTAATTTAAATTAAAATCTTAATTCATTTCGATGCTGACCATTTTAGTACAAAAGAATAATACAGTGCCTTTTCAGCATCTTAATAACGTAATATAATTACACGACAAATGTTGACCTCTACACCGTTCTGACCCAGACAAGTTGAAACCTTTGGCACGTTTGCAGATCCATCAGAAAGAAAGAATATGCGTCATGAAGAACCGATCAAGCTCGTCATTCGGTCTGTCTAAAAAGACCCAATTTGTTTCGATGCTACCAAATTAAATAGAGCGATCCACAATACTGCCTTACCTAGGTGACTCTTAAAACCCGAAATGCCAAAGAAGTTTGACCCATTCAACAAAATCATCAAAAGTAAATGAAGGCGTCAAAGTTTCAACCCCACCACTTGAAGATGCCCTTCTGCAACAAAAAGCTAGAAGGACATGAGAAGCAGTGGTGCTCGATATTTTTGCTCGACGTTGCTGCAACAAGGGCAAAGGATGGAATTAAGGTCAACACTTTTTTCGTGAAGAATCTTCCACACTGGAATCCTTCCCCACGTAAGCCGCCAAAAAAAATGCAAATCTTTCAAGGCACGTAAATACTCCAACGAGTTGGGACAAATTCTCGGGAACTTGTAAAAATTTATTATTAATCAAGAATCTTAGATCCGAGACCAAAAAGTCCCATTTTTTCCTAGCCACCAAATCAATCTCATTAGTCCTAAAATTGGTGTTTTTTTATTAACCTGGATATCCAACCCGCTGTGCGAGCCGACTAATCCCAAGGCGACCACCTGCTTTGCAGATAGTCCGAAGTCACCGCATTTGAACTTTCGTGACCACAAGGGGGTTTTTATTTCTCCTTGGATTTGAACCTAGGACCTTCTGATACTTTTGATCTTTAAAGTCAAGCTCAAACCAATCAGACACCACCATTGTGGTTAAAATTGGTGTTACTAAGGGACAAGTTCAACTCCTCCAGATTACCAATTGCCCTTCCCTACGATTCCTTGCCCACCTGGTTGCAAACAAGAGCCTCCTTATCATATTCTAATATGAAAAGTCTTAGAAATCTTTTGAAAATCCAAAAATTATCGAACCATTCATCCCTCTAAAAGAGTGTGTTCTCCCATCAAGAATCTACAAACGTAATCCCAATCTTTTCCAAGTCTTTACCCACTCGCATGATCCCTCCAAAAGCACTCGTCGAGCCAACCCTATAAGTCATCCACATTTTAGGAGCTCTTGTACAAGTACCTTGGTTCTAAACATAATTAATGTAACCACAAGGGTGGTGCCTGATTGGTTTGAGCTTGTCTCCAAAGATCAAAAGTACCAGGAGGTTTCAGGTTCAAATCCAAGGACGAATAAAAATCCCCATGTGGCCACAGAGATTGAAATGCGGTGACTCCGGACTATCTGCAAAGTAGGTGGTGGCCCTGTGATTAATCGGCTCGCTTAGCGGGTTGGATATCCAAGTTAATAAAAAAAAACATAATTATTATGTAAAATGATTATTATTATTATTATTTTTTAAATAATATGTAGGACCCACAACAAAAGGTTCTTTCTAGTTATTACGGTCCTGATAGTTCTTAATTTATTGACTTGATCATGATATAACAAAAAAGATACAAAAACATGTTCATAAGACACTCCATTGTAGATGCTGAGAATATAAGTCATTCAAAACGTATCGAATTTCTTGAATCAGTTTATATCTAATTATTATTTTAAAATTATATTTTTATATTTATTATTTACGAAGTGTTTCAACATGATATATCTTATTAATGATATAACTAAAATGGTTTCTTTTGTTTTCTGAGTGTCTTTTCTACTTTAATCCACGTCGACTAATTTAATTATATATTATTTAAACCTTTTTATCTAATAAATTATTATTTATTTATTTTATATTTAATTAATTTTAGTATGAATATTTTTGTATATATCCATCCATCCATCAATGCTTTACTATACTTTTGTATTTTATCTGATAAAAGCAAACAATTGAATTTTAAATATATTGAAAAAAACAAAATATAATTATGTTATAAGGTCATTATCGTCAAATAAAGTCAATTTTTTTACTTAACTTATTGGAATTTTCTTAATTATTTTTAAATTTAAAATATGGTTTTAGAAAAAGGAGTGTAATTACTAGGGGCACACTTCTTTTTGGTCATGAACGCACCACGTATTACTCCTTACTCACATTTCGTTTTTTAGGAGTGAAAACATTGAATTTGTTATCTTATGTCGACTTTTCGTGAAAAAATACCAATTAAAATCGTGGATTTTTTTTCCCAAATGATTAGATCAATGAATTCTTTTTAAATGAATAAATTATTAAACTTTTTTACTTTAAATAGTTATTTCAACGGTTTTATATTTATTAAATGATAGAAATTTTTAGTAATTAAATATTATTTTAAATTAAAAAACTACATGTAACCAATTAGAAATGTTTTAAAGTAAAAAAAACTTAAATTCGTTTTTTAACATTATTAAACCTTAAGCCATTCAAATCCCTTGCACCAAACGTCATTGTTGCCTCCGCTTCTTCTCGTTGTCGTTCGCTCTCTTTACTGCTCATTGCCGTCATTGACCCCTGACACCGGTCTCCATTGTCGTCGTTCGCTCTCTTTGGATTGGAAATGATTTGAAATCATTGGTGTGTTTGGTTTGTAGGATTTGGAATGAATATTTCTTTCATTATTTTTAAATAATTTATATAAAATATTATAAATAAATATAAAAATAATTGAATTACATTTTTATTAATCAATTATTACAAAACAAATGTTTTTTTAAATCTAATTGTATACAATCCTACGAAATCCGAGCACCCCCCTAAAAATTTCAAAATCCTATGTTTGAAGGATTTCAATTAAATCATAGGATTTTAAATCTGGACAATTCAACAAACCAAACATGAGATTATAATGGATTTGAAATGTAAATTTTCCCAAATCCATTCTATTCCTTCAAATCAAACGGGGGCTGAAAAGTAAATTAGGGGTATTTGGTTAAAGGTATTAAATAATTTGAATTAAATATAAAAAAAAGACTGTTTGGTTTTAAATAATATAATGAGTTCATTCATTCACAAGTTGAAATGAAAATTCATTACGGTTCTCATTCTCTGTCATTTTCATTTCCTTACACGGACCAAATAATTCCTAATCATTTCGCTGAATTTTGACCTCTTAGATAAAGATAGGATCCATATGGATATTTATACGATATCAGTTTCATCAATTGATTCGTCATTAATTGTTTATCTGACATTTTAATGGGTAGAAAATGAATAAACGACGTTTTTCATTACCCATTATAATAAAAATTGCCGTTAATTCCTAAACCTTGGGAAAGTATAACATATGCAACTAACTATATGAATTGCAAATACAAACAATTCCATCGTTTTCCATTTTCCATTAAATGTTTTCGGTAAGCAACAACACCGAATGTCTAAAGCAGTCATAATCATCGCCGTATAAAGTCATCGGCACAATTGATGTTTATACTCCGAGTTCCCTTTCTTCCTAAAACAGTAACATGAGATTAAAGGGGTAGTTTGGTTCATGTTGGGGAATGAAAATAACAGGGAATGAAAATGAGAATGCCTTTTCATTCCCTCCAGTTTAACTTGAAATGAAACTTTGGACTTTTGGAGAATGAACCCATTATATTATATAAGAACCAAACAGTTTTTTTTGTTATCATTCTCATTAATTACTGCTTAATATCTCTAACCAAACATCCCGGTATATTAGTTTGAGGCCAAAGCCCAAATATTATCTGAACTGGGCCGGCTGAGTAGAGCGTGGCTTACAGGGCCTGCCGGACCGGATATTCCGTTACAACTATACAACCAACTCCTCTTCTGTCCTGTAGGTCTGCTTCTAACAGTTCTTAAATTTGTTCGAGTTCGTTTCTCTATCCTCTGTAATCACAATGGCTCCATAGATCTTCTTCATACAACTCGCAATCCGTGTGAAACGTTTGATTTCGACGTTCTCTTTGTGAAACGGTTAGTCTCTCTCTCTCTCTCTCTCTCCCTCTTTTACCGTTATTGTGTGTTAGTGTGAAGACAATGGATTAGTGGATGAGTTGAAACTCTGTTATGTAACTGGAAATTATGAATTGGAGCTTTTAGTTTATACTTCTGATCGATTCTGTTGGATTCTCATCGAGTTGTAATCGGTAAGCAACATTTTACGGTAGAATTCGTTATCCATGCATCAAACCTCTGAACTTATGGAGATTTACTAATTGCGAGAAATTATTGTAGTCGTAACATATAAAGATGATTCAGATCTCTCGCAATGTAATTTTCCAAATATTGGATTATGATTGTCGATCTATACGTGAAATCACTTAAATCTGATATGATTCCTTATTAGTAAATTCAAAGACCACGCAGAAAGTGCTTATGAATACAGTAGAATTTGCGAGGGTTCTCTCTTATCTGGATCTGTGTGTAAGCCACTAGATCAAGTACTTTACGAAATTTCTGCAGAAAAAGGAGCAAGTTTTGCATAATGTTGTGGACAGTAAGTAAAGTTACGACAAATTTGTAAGAAATTTTAGTAGCAAGTGTTAATGCACAAATATCAATTCGTTAAAAAGTATCACGAAACTTAATTGATTATTATGAGAAAGTAGTTTTTAATTTTTAGTTAGGAGGTTCGTTGTCAATCCTTGATGAGTTAAATTGTGCAAGCTCTAAGATGACAACTACTCAATCCATGCTGATGCTAGAATAGCTTTATAAATGTTCCGGTTCTATTGGAAAAGAAATAACTGAACGTATGGTTAAATTAAGAGTTTCTGTATAAAAAGGTTCTACTTCTCATGGATATTGAAGGTACTTCACGTCAATTTTTTTCCTAGGATCTTTGATATTATTTTTACAGTTAATTTGTATGCCATGCAACATGATATAATTTTATTGCCATGCAAGTGAAATTGGGTTAAATAAACTAATTCAAACTCAATGTCTAACATTCCATGTAAAACTTCAGTTGGCTTTGCAACTATATTATCCGTATCCAAGTGTTACGCAAACCTGCATCATTTTAGGTGTCATTTAATTTACATTGGGTTAAGTTGGCTACATTTTTCTACCGTGATACCTGATTGTGGAGTATAATTAACTTGCTTATCCCCAAACACGGAAGGAAAATTTCTTAATAGGACATGTCCTTTATACCAATACTGATGAAGAAAATTAAAAAGAATTAGGATGGTATGAGAAAACGAATGTCTATATCAAGAAAGTAGGAATATGATGCATGGATTTCTTTTAAACCGTCAAAAACATACACCCTAGGTCCTAGGATGATGCATGCATATTAACAGGCTTTCTTGGTGAAGACGTTGGACATGCTGCAAATGTATGATGTATCTTTTATGTTGCATAAAAGGTGCATTTCCCTTGCAACTTGTATGGCTTTGGTTTAATTGTTGAGGTCGGTTTCTGACAGTATTCTAGTCATGTAATTATCAACACTAAAAACAGATGGATTCAGACTCAGTGCCTTCATTTTCACCAACTAAGCAAGATAAGATGGGTTTGGGTTGGATTGAATGGCTCAAAGGGTGGTACCATTTGGTTCTGGAGACATTCTTAGAGAAATACTGGTCAAGACATTTGGCAAACCCATTGCCTCTGCCTCCCCTCTATGGTATCACCAGCATTGTCACTGGTTCGACTAGTGGAATTGGACTTGAAATAGCCCGGCAACTTGCAGAGGCAGGAGCACACGTTGTTATGGCAGTAAGAAACACTGATTTAGCTCATCATTTGCTCCAGAGCTGGCAACAAGAATTGCAAAAGAGATCCCCTAAGAAAGTTCTTGATGTTGATGTGATGGAACTCAACCTTAGTTCATTAGAATCGGTAGCCAGATTTGCAAAAGCATGGAATTCAAAAAACAAACCACTGAATATTCTTATCAACAATGCGGGTATCTTCTCAATGGGAAAGCCTCAGATGTTTTCACCTGATGGTTACGAAATACACATGCAAGTTAACTTCTTGGCTCCATCATTGCTTTCGCTCTTACTTTTGCCATCTCTAAACGCCGGTGCTCCTAGCCGAATTGTGAATGTGAATTCCCTTATGCACGCCATTGGTTATGTTGACTTGAGGGATATGAACTTTGATAAGGATATAACAAAGTTTACTAGCTTAAGAGGGTACTCAAGGAGTAAACTGGCACAAATCATGTTTAACAATATCCTTCATAAAAGCATTCCGAAGAGTGCCCGAATCTATGTGGTATGTGTGGATCCGGGCAGCGTTCGTACAAATGTGGTACGAGATCTTCCTAGAATAATTCAAAATGCATTTCAATTATTAGCCACATTCCTGTATACAGCTCAAGAAGGATCCAGGAGTGTGTTGTATGCAGCTGTTTATCATGAGATTTGGGAGTATTGTGAGAAGTTGAAAGCAGAAGAATGGCCAGTTTGTGCTTACGTGGCGTGCAACTGTAAGACCATGATTCCCAGCAAAGAAGCACAGAATATGCAGATTTCGAATATGGTGTGGAAGATGACACTTGATATGATTGGTGTCCCTAAAGATGCAGTGGATCTTCTTTTGGATGGCAAAGAGATTCATTGCCGATATTCAAATCTAGTTACCAATTAAGATCATCAATTTTCACCCTTCATGATACTAGAGAGACGGATGATTCTGCCTAAAAGGTAAATGGTAAAAAACTTTAATCTTTGGGTTCATTCAATCATTAGAGACTTACAAGCTACAACATATTTGAACTTTGTGCCTTGCTTTTTTAGGATATATTTGGTTTGTTAATAGGCAGCCCATTAATCTGAGTCATAGGTCCAATCTCAGCTCTAAGCATCCTCACCGTTCATTGTGGCAAAGTCCATGGACCTGTTTTGCAAAGTCTATGGCATTGGGGTTTGTAGAGGTTTATGCCACATCACCGGAGCGGTTCCTCTGTGGGGACTGCTCCATAAGAGCATATCCAAGGCCTTCTTCAAGATGGAGATTTTTGAGCAAACATTTTGTTTCTATAGTTTCTTTAACACTTTAAAATGAAGAAAATAAAAGTAAGGGGTTTTTTCTCCAAATATAGAAGAACACCCCATAAATATTATCATGTGAGACAACCAATATAAAAACTTTGAAAATAAATATTTATAGAAGAAAATAATATTCTAATAGATGAATTAAATATTTTAATATTATAATCAATGTTGTATTCTCTAAAAATGGTGAATTTATTGGAGATGAATATAATATTTTTTGAAAATTTTAGACTTTTAATTCTTTATTTTTAAAGAAATTTTGAGAATATGTTTAAGATGCTTTAATATTATGCATCTTGAATTCCACCGTTTACCATTTCTTTATTTTTATTATATAAATAATTTTAAAAAGAATTTAATAAAATTAATTAATTACCAACTTCTATCTACACAAATTATTAGCAACTTCTACCTATACATTGTAATTTTAAATTATTGTATTTTAATTATAATTAATTTTTAATTATTTTCTTTTAGCTACAATAAGTAAATTTAACCATTATAATTTTATATTATTGTAGTTTTTATTATATAATTCATAAACCGGTCCATGATTAAGGGTAAATTTTTTATGAAATATACAGGAGAGAGAGAGAGAGAGAGAGAGAGAGAGAGAGAGAGAGAGAACTGATATAACAGGACAAAAAATTTATGAAATTTATTGAAGATGAATGAGGATCTAGGCATTTCTTAGGCCTTAATTCCCGATGGCATCAATATATTCCCTAATGATTCAAGAATATCGATAATAGAAAGTTTTTATAAAAAAAAAGTTAGTTTTTATAAATTAGTACCATTGAAATTGCAATATACATTTACTTTATATGTTCAATTGGACATTTTTAGAGCATCTTAAATAGACATTTACTTTCTAAAGTATATCTAATGTTTCAACTTAAATTGCAACTGTTACAAAATCTTAAAAAGATATAATATTCGTGTCAAAATTAAAGAAAATGATATTCTTGTTTTTTATATAATCTTTTAATTTAAAATTTTGTATGGAAGTATTTTTATACTAAATAAAAGTGGTGTTTTATTTTAGTTTAAAAATTATCTATTTTCCTATCAGAATTATTAGGTCAAAATCCTCTTTTTCTGTTTAACCTTTCATTTAAAATTAAAATTTGTTAAGAGTGACCATTTTATTACGAAAATATCGCCTTATAAAATAAGATTTGATCAAAATCATTGAAAGATTGAGATTAAGGAGTCGTTATCAAACACTTATCAGTAAGCTTTTATCAGGTTAATTACTTTACTGGTTGAGTATATAAAGGACCGAAAATTTTGTTCGGTAAGAGGGAAGGTAATAATTGAGGGTTTTACCCTATAAGTGAGAACGATAACTCTTATCTGATCAACGTTTATCAGGTAATAAACACATATTATCAGTCCATCTTGATATTTGAGGATATTACCTAATAAGGTAGAAAGTACCAAAGGGCATTTGGCCTAACGGTATGTGAGTCTTTGATCTCTTAGTAGGTTAGGGGTTCAAACCTCACTAAAGTTGATGAAGGTGTGTGAGTTTATTTGTTTTATTTGCCGTATATAAATACTATATACTTCAAAAAAAAAAAGATAAATGAAGGTGTTGACCTTGCCGATAAACGCTCACCGGTAAGCATTTGATAAATGGTCTCTAAAATATCCGAAAATTTCCTTTTATTGCAATATTAGGAAAAAGATGAATGTTTGGGAGCATTTTGAAAAGGTAAAAGATTAAGGGTTGTTTTAGAATTTTTGAAAAATTAAAAGTTAAAACTTTTCAAATGGTACAAACTAACATCTTTTCTTTATATAATACCAGAAATTCTGCAATCTTACAATCTCTAAATCTCACTTTAGTGGTTGTCGTGTGATTTACTTTTAGACATGTGGATGAAACTTGTAAAGATGCCAAATAATGGGTCCGGAGTAGTTCGAGACCGCGGAGGACCGGGGACTAACTTGGGATGGGGACCGGCCCAATGGTCCTTATGAATTTTAGGAATTTTCATGGTCCAATCTGAGACCGGGACCGATTATACATAAACTTGATTTTTTTTAAAAATTAAATTTTTATAAAATATATATCAAGTTTTTTAACATGTGCAAGATTTTCAACTTCTTTTTACCAAAAACTTTATGTTTTTTTAAGTTGTTTTAAGTGTTCCAATACTAAATCTCAAAAATCGTAACTATAAAAACATTTATAACATTTTTGTATAAACAAGATATAAAAAGTTGTTTTTAAAGTGTATTTGAATAATCCAATTAGGGATTTTAAAGTGTATTTCAATAGGATATTGTCCAAAAAAAATCTTCAAACAATATATTTTTACGTTCAAGATTTGAGTTTTGAAAAAAAAAAATTGGGACCGCTTTGGGTTGACACGGGACCGAGATACGTTCTCATAACCGGTTATGAATAACCTTAACAGGGCATTGGGTTTTTGGTCGAGACTGAGACCAGGACCTATTACGCATCGCCCGGTTACGAAAATAATGTTTGGAGCCGGGACCGATTTCTTGCGATCCTAGTCTCCTAGACAAAGTTTTGGCATCTCTAGCCACTTGTAAGTTGCGAGTTTGTGACCCAACAGCCTAACAGCTCAACAGCTATTTCCAGCCCAAGTCATAATCCAGGAGCTACTGTAGCCCACTAGTCTTCCATACAACCTAATCTCAATAAAGCTTTGATTTCACAAGGTTTTTTTTGGAAGTATATAATATTTATATACGATAAATAAAATAAATAAACTCACACATCCTCTTTATCTTTTGTGAAGTTTGAACTCTTGACCTATTAAGAAGCCAATGACTCACATACTGTTAGGCCAAAGGCCTTTTGATTGATTTCACAAGGTTTCCAATCGGTTTTTGTTCAATTCTTTATTTCTAAGGTTTGCCCCACAATTCTTATCGATCACGTAGAAGTTTAATCAGATAATTTCAAGTTTATTGGTCTTCACATTATCGTGAACCATGATTGGAAAATGGAGGACGACTGAACTAACTGTTACTCTTGGTATCAAAGTCGGACCTAAAAATTATTTCAAGTGGTGACATCACTTGACATCCTTTGTCCATTGGTTAGTTTCTTACTTTTTGTATGTAAGGTCTTGTGTTCAAGTTCGTTATCGCAACTTTTTTTCTTCCAAAAACACAATAAATTTGATATTAAAAGCTAAAAATAAAGAAAATGACACAAGGAGGATTTAAAGGTGCAACCTGGAATGGAAGAATGGCCATGCAAACCAACCTACCAACAAAATTTGTGTTGTCATGTAATTTCAATGTATATATGGTTGCATACAACAAGATGATACGGTGACAACTTTCACGACCCTAATTCTTTTACATTACGACAGAGGAATGAAGCGATGGCCCGTATCACCGTATGCAATGGTGTAGGTCCACCCCTGGGTGGTACTAAACATAAACAAACAAGTAATCGAGGGTTGGGTGATGGAAAAGTATGTGGATTGAAGTTTGAAAACTAAGTTATTGATCTTGCTGCTTTCAAATTTTAGGGGAAACCCTCTAAAGTCTATGCATTTCCATAGTCGATAGAAAAATTCAAAATGTAAAATTTTAGTCAGTATTCAAAAAACCGCCCCATGGTGTGCGTTATGGCACCCCATATAAGACACGTCTCTACTATTACGATAAGGTCAATAACGTTTGTGTAGAGTGTGTAAGGCTTGAGGTCGCCGCCACGCCTCACACCGTTTTGAACCTTGGTTTTGGGTCATTACACTTTAACATTCTAATCTTGGATATAATAACCAAAATAGTATTACTTTGTTATTAATTTGAGTGATTCTAAATATGATACTTAATAAAACAAGTGTAAGAGACTATTAGATGTGGCTTCAGGACCAGACGTATAACCTCGATAGGATGTGCCCTAGCCACCCAAGCCTATTAGTCGCTTAGATAAAGAAGGAAGGCTTTATATATATATATATATATATATATATATATATAGGGGCCTAATCAAATGAGAACTAATTAGTTTGTGGTAACTGTAAGAACTAATATTAACCACAAATCAATAAATAAATTAGGAAATTTATAATTTTGGCAATTTTGAATTAAAATATTAATGCAAGGATATTTTTGGTATTTTAAAACT
>NC_037530.1:36935083-36940377 GCF_001531365.2 Cynara cardunculus var. scolymus
CAAAATGGTAAACAAAAATACATTATATTCAAGGCAACAATATCCTTCATATCATATTATAAATGAAACTATTTTATTTTGTAAAGCAATATATTATTTTTACGTTTAAATAACATCCATCAATAAAATATATCCAAAAAAATAAATAAAACACACCATATTCAATTCTATATAATGAATCGTTTCAAAATTTGAATTATATTATATGAACGAAGTTGGTTTCAAAATTTCATCAACAAATAATCAACGTAATACTTATCATATTTTGTAATATTCATTATACTGGTAGATGGATCCGTTATATTTAGATAACGAAATTTTTTCATTGTTTACTAAGTTCATAAAATTTTATAATACAACATGAAATAGTTTCATTGTCTTAACTGTTTACTGCATTCATAGAATTTTATGATAAAACATGAAATTTTACTCATGGTTTGATGMGTTATTTGTTATTTCATGATATTGATAATGAACTTTATTCACTTTTCACTAATGTTATAGCATTTTTAATCCTTATCCTGAAATTGTTTCAATATCCTTCACACAACCATGTAAATATGCACCCTATTAATTATGAAATGATTTCAAGACGCACTGGTTTCATAATGAATCCATTTCAGCATGTAATTATTTCATGACGAACTGCATACATTATTCACCCGTTTTATTTTGCATTTCAACGTCACTGAAACGGGATTCATCATCAAACCAGTTCACTACTCATGTTCAATTACGTCATGAACCAGTTTCACTTTCATGAAACCTGTTTCATGTAATTTAATTTTTTTATTTCGCTCCTGAATTGATGAATTCATTCCTTTAAGCCTTGAAATCATAAAGATTCTGAAGCATATTACAATCTTCAAGATTCTGGAGCAGTTTCTTGATGTACTCGTTTCATCATGCATTATTTCATGACGAACCAAATACATTATGCACCCGTTTCACTACTCATGTTCAATAACGTCATGAACCAGTTTCACCTTCATGAAACCTATTTCATGTACATTAATTGATGAATTCATTTCTTTAAGCCTTGAAATCATAAATATTCTGGAGCATATTACAATTTTCAAGATTCTGGAGCAGTTTCTTCATGTACCCGTTTCATCATGCATTATTTCATGACGAACCAAATACATTATGCACCCGTTTCACTACTCATGTTCAATAACGCCATGAACCAGTTTCACCTTCATGAAACCTATTTCATGTACATTAATTTTCTATTTCACCCCTGATTTGATGAATTTATTCCTTTAAGCCTTACAATCTTCAAGATTCTGGAGCAGATTACAATCTTCAAGATTCTGAAGCAGATTCATCATGTACCCATTTCATCATGCAATTATTTCATGACGAACCAAATACATTATGCACCCATTTCATTTTCCACTTCACCTACTAAATGGATCAACTACACCATCAATGCAACGGGTTCACCATGAAATGTTTCACTACTCATTTTTTATTTGCGACATGAATCATTTTCACCTTCATGAAACATGTTTCATTTGTATTAATTTTTTTGTCCAACTATAATTTGATGAATTCATTACATTATGGCTTACAATCTTCAAAATTCACCAGCAGATTCATTTGCATCACAATATATTTAGTTCAAATTTTAAATATTAAAATATAATTAAATATTTAAATGTTACCATTTATAAAATTCTTTAATTATGTTTCCTTAATTAAGATTTATTAATAATTTCCATATTTAAAAGAAAATATTGTAAATGACCGAAATACCCTTATTAATTAAATTTAATTAGAAAAAATGGAATTTTCCTATTGGTCGAAATTAGTTTACACGGTTTCTTAGAAATGCATGGTTTTCATTTGAACATGCCCCTATATATATACTTGGGATCATGTGAGACTAAAAGTTTTTCATGAGACCCGTAAGACCAATTTTCAACCCTTGGATTAGATCTACAATCTGGACATTCATAATCACAAAATTGTCACGAGACTTCTAAATAATCACAAAATTGTCACCGTGCAACTTTAGACCATTGGATAATTAACTTATAAAGTTAATCAATGAACATAAATTGGTCTTACGGGTCTCACAAAAAACCATTGGTCTCACGTGAACCCAACCCTATATATATACACACACAAATAAACCCTCTATGGTCAATTCAAGCAATGAAAATGTAAAATAAGGATCGATATTGACATGAATGAATATGAAACTAATACATTTAATTAACATACAAACTAAGGAGTGTTCATTGAACATGACTCAAAATAAAAGAATACGAAAGAAATTTAGATGGTTTTTGGTTTTAATGAATACTATATTACCAATAAGGTTTTTTTTACTCTAATAACAGTAACAGTAACAGTAACAGTACAGTAACAGTAACAGTAACAGTACTGTAATAGTAATAGTACATATTTGGTATAAGAAAATGAAAAGTGATGACAACTGGAATGAGATTAACTCCTATTCTTTTTTACGTTCCATGCTCACTCTTAACAAAAAAAAAAAAAAAACGCAAGAATGAAACTCAAATGAATCGACGAGCCCTTAATTTTAAGGCTATGCAATCCTAAGGTGCTGCTAAATAATAAAAGGGTTTTTGATAATCTTAGGGGGTGTTTGGTTCAGTCAGATGAATGAAAATGGAAATGACAGGTAATTTTCATGGGAATGAATTTCCATTCTTCTCAGTTTAACTTGGAATTAAAATTTAGAATTCTAGGAGAATGAACTCATATTATATAAAACCAAACAGTTTTACTTTACTTTCATCTCATTAATTAATATCTAATACCTCTAACCAAACACCCCCTTTAGAAAGAAAAAAATAAGGGAGTCAAAACATCTATATGGCCAAGATGGCGATTTCACGATCCTTCGTTTCAATACAGTTGGAACCTCTCTGATCTTATCAAACAGTTTTGTAATTAGACACAGTATAACGGATGTTACTGGTTTACAATTAATGGTTAACATTATAAATAAAATAATATTATTGATATATGAAAATGTTAATAATAATATTGTTGATATTTAAAAAAAAAACACTATTGTTGATAATAATTGTTTAATAATAATAATAATAAAATGATTATTTTAATAATAGTGGTAGTATGCCCACATAATAATAGTATATACATATTTATATGATATCATATGGTGGGCCCACCCACTTTATGTGTTTGAGGACATCCAGAATAATATATACTATTAATAATTAAATTAATTATTATTTTTTAAATATATCATGATTATTATGGATGTGAGATAATAAACATAACAACAACAATTATTTGGTATTTCACTATTTTATTTCTATTAATATCATCATTAAGATATTATAATTATTATTACTAGTCATATTAATGGTAATAAATATTATTAATTGTTAATTATTGTTATAAGTATAAAAGAGCAAATTTGATAAAAAGGTAACTTACCTTAACTTGATTTATATTTTGGGTAACGTACTCTTAAAACTTACATTTTGATACCTAAGATGTAAAG
This sequence comes from Cynara cardunculus var. scolymus, assembly GCF_001531365.2. Lineage (NCBI taxonomy): Eukaryota > Viridiplantae > Streptophyta > Magnoliopsida > Asterales > Asteraceae > Cynara > Cynara cardunculus. The sequence continues at coordinate 36,938,589 of NC_037530.1, forward strand.
TTTAAACGATTAAGTACCTATGTAACAAATTGAAACATTAACCGGTTATCATGTTAATGTGGCTAGTGATGAGATAAAATTGAATTGAATAACAAATAATGGATACCACATCACTCGCCACATCAGCATGATAACCGGTTACCCGGGTACTTAAATGTTTAAAACTTTACATCTTAGGTACCAAAATGAAAATTCTAAAAGTACGTTACCCAAAATATGAATCAAGTTAAAGTACGTTACTTTTTCATTAGATTTGCCCAGTATGAAAATAACAATTTCTAAAACTTATGATCTTATTTATAAATCAAAAAGGTTTTGATTGATTATATTTGTTATATTATTATATTATCAAATTTATTCATGACAATAAACCAAATGTTAGTTTACATTATTTTTCGTTTAATATTTAAGGACTGTTCGGTTGGTTTTTTATCAAGTCGTATGTAAATAAAATTGTACGTGTGGATATTGGAAGGGTTTTTCGTAAATGGAAGAAACATGTTTTAAGTGGGATGGGCTATTGGAAAAAATGGTTTTTTTTTTTTGTAAAAAGCCCTCAATAAAAGCTTACTGAATAAGTTACTTTATATATCATTAAATCACTGTAAAGTAGTTATATATAACCGATCAAATAAGGGGATGTTTACCAAATGTTTACCCAAGTAAGCGCTTACCAAATCACATTACATTATCGGATGGATATGGTAAGAACCAAGAATCTTACCCGGTAATAGCAAGACAGGGACCAAGAGTCTTACTCGGGAAGTGAGTGCAACGACTCTTACCACGGTAAGTACTTACCGGGTAAATTGTTGCATACGATGCCGTTTTGATGGACTAAAATCTTACCCGGTAAGTAAATAATAGTGTTAATTTTTGCCGGTAGTTTGGTAAACGGCCCCTAAGTCATTATTCTTATTAAATTGATAAGAAACATGTCTTTAATTTATATACGTTAATTTAAATATTTCTTTGATAATATTTTTTAGTGGTAGCATCTTAAAATGGTATCATCACTCAAAAAAAAAAAATGCATGTATATAGATTTTCTTTCCTTTTCTTCTATCAATTTTGAACTAATACCAATTTCATTTTCAGGGGTGTTTGGTTAAAGGTATTAAGCAGTAATGAAAATAATAAAAAACTGTTTGGTTTTCTATAATATGATGGGTTCATTCCTCCAAAAGCCCAAAATTTTAATTCCCGGTTAAATTAGGAGGAATGAAAATTCATTCCCTGTCATTTTCATTTTTATTCCCTGTGATTTCATTCTTCAACATTAGTCAAACAGAACCTTATTATCCATTTTGCATCCATTAGTAAATTTACATTTTTAACCTCAACATTTGTGTTGGTCAAATAGATAGAGGTATGTAACACCCTAAAAAAAGATAATTTAAACCGATAATATTTAACGAGAACTAGAATTTAGAATTAAAATTCACCCAATAAAATGTAATAGTATAGCGTTTACAATTCAGCTACTGAGAAGATAAATAACAACATACTAATCTAGATTATTTTATATCAAGATTAAAGACGTGTGTTTTTATCAATCTCCAAAAATATCGCAACATAAAAAACGCAACGCTCAAAAGTAACAAAGACTATAACTATAATAGAGTCTTTCACGAACCAACGCTCCTCTCAAACTTTTTGAGCCCCGCCGCTAAAGGAACCTGATATACAAGCCATATCAAGAAGAAGTGTTAGGCTTACGCCTAGTGAGTTCAATCAATGAAATAATGGTAACTATAAAACCTTTTAAATATGTATATATATATATATA
>NC_037530.1:36941687-36957835 GCF_001531365.2 Cynara cardunculus var. scolymus
CTTCTCCTTCTCTCCCTTTCTTTTGTTGTTCTTTCTTCCACTTTAAGCATACATCTCCATAATTTACATGGAGGTTAAGAACCCCCATGGAAGAGAGGAATACTCCAGAGAAAAGGTTTAGCTGAAATGGGTAGGTGAAAGGTTGTAGTTATCCCCTTTTCTTGACAGTCTACAGGTCCAAAACCCACCCCCCTTTTTATATAATTTTTTTTAAAGAAAGAGTTACTTAAATATATATATATATATATATATATACAAATATACTTTACAAAGAAAGTCCTAAAGGGAAAAAGGACAAGAAAATACAGGTGTTACAATCCTCCCCACCTTGGATTAAATTTCGTCCTCGAATTTTTTTTTGGTTCACGAGAATATGTGCGGGTAACGCCTCTTCAAGTCTTCTTCTGCTTCCCATGTTACGTTTGATCCTCGATGATGCTTCCATTTCACCTTGACCATGACAACCTCCTTGTTCCTCAATACCTTGGTCTTGCTTTGCAAGATGGCTTCTGGTTCTTCCACGCATCGGTTGTTCTCATCTGCACGAATTTCCGAAAGTGGTATTACACTTTTTTCTTCCGCCCAACACTTACGAAGGTAGCATACATGGAATGTGTGGTGGATTCCAGCCATTTCAGGTGGCAATTCTAATTTGTAAGCCTGAAGTCCCACCCTAGCCAAGACTTTAAACGGTCTAAGGAAACGGAGACTTAGCTTCCCATGATTTCCAAAACGGATAATACCTTTTCAAGGGGACACTTTTAGCATTACGCGGTCGCCCACTTGGAACTCTATAGGTCGGCTCCTCTTGTCTGCGTAACTCTTTTGTCGGTCATGTGCTGCCTTCAAACGTTCCCGAACACATTTCACCTTGTCGGCCGTTTCCTGAACGATTTCAAGACCGGAGAATTGCTTCTCACCCGCTTCTAGCCAACACACTAGAGTCCTATATTTCCGACCATACAAAGCCTCAAAACGTGTCATCCCAATACTGGAATGATAGTTATTGTTGTAGGCGAACTCCACCAGGGGTAGGTGAGAATCCCAATTCCCGCCAAAGTCGACAACACACGAACGAAACATATCTTCAAGAGTTTGAATGGTCCGCTCACTTTGACCATCGGTTTGAGGATGGTACGTCGTACTCAACCTTACTCTCGTGCCCAATTCTTTTTGCAAGCCGTCCAAGAAGTGGGAGGTGAATCGGTTATCTCGATCTGACACTATCGACAACGGTATACCGTGCCTCGAGACTACTTCATCGATGTATAACTTGGCAAGCTTATCTATTGGCAATGATTCACGCATTGCTAGGAAATGAGCGCTCTTTGTCAGTCGGTCCACCACTACCCATATTGTATCATGGCCTCTTAAGGTCTTCGGCAGTTTGGTCACGAAATCCATCGTGATATGCTCCCATTTCCACTTGGGGATCTCCAAGGATTGAAGGCTACCATAAGATCGTTGGTGCTCCGCTTTCACTTGCAAACAAGTCACGCACCTCTCTACATAACGAGCCACATCTAGCTTCATAACTGGCCACCAATATGTCAGTTTCAAGTCCCGATACATCTTGGTGCTGCCTGGATGAATTGAGTATTTAGACTTGTGTGCGTCTTCTAGTAACAGTTCACGATTGCCTCCATTCTTGGTACCCATATACGCCCTCGAAATAGCTTCAAGCCACGACCATCCTCTGTCAACAGCATGCGTTGTTTCATCATTACTTCACTCTTGAGATTTTCTTCCAGGAGCGCTTCAGATTGCGCGACCTTGATCCGATCGATCAGACTGGACATTATATCGATCCTGGTAAGCACAGCTTTTATCCCACTACCGTACTCTTTTCAGCTCAAAGCATCTGCCACTACATTTGCCTTATCCGGATGATATAGCAATTCACAATCGTAGTCCTTGAGCAGCTCAAGCCAACATCGTTGCCTCATGTTTAGTTCTTTTTGATCAAAAATATACTTCAAACTCTTGTGATCCGTAAAAAGCATGCACTTGGTACCATAAAGGTAATGGCGCCAAAGCTTTAAGGCGAACACCACCGCCGTTAACTCCAAATCGTGGGTGGGATAGTTTTTCTCATGATCTTTGAGTTGTCTTGAGGCGTAGGCAATCACTTTTCCCCTTTGCATCAAAACACAACCCAACCCCATTTTCGAAGCGTCGCTAAAGACTACAAAGTCTTCGGATCCCTTCGGTAGGGAGAGAATCGAGGCTTCACACAACTTCTTTTGGAGAGTTTTGAAGGCATGCTCTTGCTTTCCGTCCAGATAAACTTCACATTCTTCCTAGTTAGAGCCATTAAGGAGGAAGCAACTTTGGAGAAATCTTGGATAAATCTCCTATAATATCCTGCTAGATCCAAGAAGCTACGGATTTCTGAAGGACTCTTTGGTGGTTCCAAGTTCATCATCGCCTCGATCTTGGATGGGTCTACCTTCAACCCGTCTCGAGTGACAACATCAAAAATCACACTTGGAGAATTTTGCATACAACTTTTCCTTTCTTAGCATTTCGAGGACCTCCCGAAGGTGTTGCTCATGATCCGATTCGTCTTTGGAATAAATAAGTATGTCGTCAATGAATACAATTACAGACTTGTCGAGGAATGGTCAGCAGACCCAATTCATCAAGTCCATAAATACTGCTGGTGCATTCGTCAAACCGAAGGGCATGACCAAGAATTCATAGTGCCCATAACGTGTCCTAAAAGTTGTCTTTGCCATGTCATCTTCTTTCACACGTACTTGGTGGTACCCCGAGCGAAGATCGACCTTCGAGAAGCAACTTACTCCCTGAAGTTGGTCGAAAAGGTCGTCGATCCTGGGGAGATGGTATTTGTTCTTTACAGTTGCCTTGTTGAGTCCTCGGTAGTCAATACACATCCTCATGGTGCCGTCCTTCTTTACAAATAAGACCGGAGCTCCCCACGGTGACGAACTCGGTCTAACGAATCCTTTCTCAAGAAGGTATTACAACTGAGACATCAATTCTTGCATCTCGGAAGGGGCTAGACGGTAAAGTGCTTTAGCAATTGGAGCGGTTCCCGGAATAAGGTCAATTTGGAACTCCACTTGTCTAACGGGTGGTAAACCGGGCAAGTCTTCCGAAAATACGTCGGGAAATTCTTTAACCACCTTCACGTCTTCAATTTTCCGTATCTCTAGCTTGGTGTCCAACACATACGCAAGGAAAGCATCCCTTAGCTAGGCACTTACGTGCCTTCACCATGGATAAAAGTACTACATTCCCTTTCCTTCCTTCTCCATAAACTAGCATTGTGTCCCCGCTTGTCAAAGGAATTCGGATAAGCTTTTTAGAGCATAAGATTTTCGCTTGGTTCTCAACTAGCCAATCCATCCCGATTATGATATCAAATCTGCCTATAGCCATGGGTATGAGGTCCACCCGAAATTCCTTTCCTTCAATCCCCAAAACACAACCTCTAACAGTTTCGCGCACCAAAACTTGACTACCATTTGTTATCTCTATGATTAACGCATCTTCTAGTGTACTAGGTGGCGTATGCAAGTGTTGATAGAATGCAGTGGACACAAAGGAACATGAAGCACTCGAATCAAAAAGTACGTGAGCAGGTACGGAGTTAACAAGGAACATACCCGACACTACATCCGTCGACGCCTTAGCTTCTTCTCTCGACATCTGAAAGGCTCGGCCGATTGCTTTTGGGGAGCCCTCTTTTCTTCCTTGACTCCCATCTGTTTTCAACTTTTGGCAATCATTCTTGAAATGGCCCGGTTTCCCGCATCCAAAACATATAGGTCCCTTGATTGGACACTCGTTTCGCGTGTGGCCTGCCTTCCCACACTTAAAGCATTTGGTGGGGTAGAGTTGGTGCTACACGGGCCGTGATGTTTGCTGTGGCACTTGGGACACCATATTGTCTCTTGTTTGGGATGGGCTCCGCGATTGTTGTTGCCAAAGTGGTTTGGCTTTTTGGATGGTGCGTAGGGCCCTTCCCACTTCCTCTTCTCACCACCCGACATCCTTTCTTCCTTCCCCTTAACATAAACTGATTCCAAGACCTTGGCTTCTTCGATTGCTTCCCTGAGGGTGGAAGCTCTTGAGTTCCTAACCATTACCATCATGTCTGCAGGTAGCCCTTTAAGGTAGGCTTTCATCTTATCTTTCTCCGTCGGGGCCACGTGTCCCACCAAGTTTAGATTTTCCATAAAGAGTCGGGTGTAGTCCCTTACTGATAAATTTCCCTTCTTCAGGGTTCAGAATTCTTCTTCGATACGATCCATCTCTTGTTCATTGAAATATTCTTCCATTACTTTTTCCTTGAATGTGGTCCAACTCATCTTGGTCAATTCAGTAACCTCGATGGTCGAGATGACAATGTTCCACCAGGTAAGAGCTGCACCCCTCAGCATTTGAGAGCCAAACTTCACTTTTTGCCCCTCGTCACAGTCACAAGCCCGGAAGGCTTGCTCGATTTCCCGAAGCCAATTCATGCACGCCACGGGATCGTCCGACCCTACAAATTCCGGTGGCTTGCAACATAGGAAGGTCTTGTAAGAGCAAATTCTACCCATTTGTCTCGCCTCAATCGTTGCTAGCTCCTGGGTTGGGATTCCATTTCCCGTACCTCCGGACCCCCCCATAGTTACATTCTCGGCAACTGCTTCATGCTTACGAGTATTACTGTCTCTGTCCTCCAAAAGCTTCATAAATAACTCTTGTTGTTGGGCCATGGCTCTGTACATGGCGTTCATCATAGTACCCATCATTCTTGATTCTGAGATTTCTTCTTCCATTACGGGGTTAGAGGTGGCAAGGTCGACTTGGGGAACGTGGTCATCTCCACCGCCCAAGGTGTTTTGCCTAGGAGGAACCCTTGTGATGGTGGTTCGTGGCGATTGATCCGCTGTAGATTCAGTTACCGCATGACCTTCCGGAGAGGTATCCCGTCTACTCCGAGTGTTCACCATTAAAGACTGTCATACAAGAGAGTGAAAGAAAGTTATGATAGGACGAACACGGGATTAACATAATACATACCGATACGTTCATAAATTCTTGTAATAACAGTAAGTTCAAGCACGCTTGTGTAATAACTTACTCAAAATAGCATTAGCTAAGTGAAATTTTGAATAGGTTATACATACGAATTCTTAACACCATCGTCACAATTCATGAACGGGGTAGCTCCGGTGACCCTAGTGCTTTCCTATCTTAAAAGTTTCTACCCACATCTCACAATTAACACTTACAATCTCAGCTTAAGTCTAGGCGTCATGATCCCTTACCTAGTTCGCTTAAACTAGTGCTCTGATACCAACTTGTAACACCCTAAAAAAAGATAATTTAAACCGATAATATTTAACGAGAACCAGAATCTAGAATTAAAATTCACCCAACAAAACGTAATAGTATAGCGTTTACAATTCAGCTACTGAGAAGATAAATAACAACCTACTAATCTAGATTATTGTATATCTAGATTAAAGACGGGTGTTTTTATCAATCTCCAAAAATATCGCAACATAAAAAACGCAATGCTCAAAAGTAACAAAGGCTAAAACTATAAAAGAGCCTTTCACGAACCAACGCTCCTCTCAACCCTTTTGAGCCCCGCCGCTAAAGGAACCTGATATACAAGCCATATCAAGAAGAAGTGTTAGGCTTACGCCTAGTAAGTTCAATCAATGAAATAATGGTAACTATAAAACCTTTTAAATATGTATATATATATATACACGGATTGACGCAAATTCAAACAATGTAAGAAAGCAATTAATCCAAAATATCACGCGGCTGAGCCAAAACATCCGAGGATGATGGGGGAGATCCGATTTACCGTTGATTATGACGGACACAAAGTAAGTCATAAATCGACGTTATAGAGCATCACTTACAGGTTTAATACCATCGACATCAACCTAAACCAATCATGTAGTCGGTCGTGATCCTAAGCTCTTTATCTCAGAAATTACATAATAATCGCAATGCCTATTTCCGAGTGGGTGAGAAGGTGGCTTGGAAATTTACATAATGATCACAATACCTAAAAACCAATTTACGCCATCCTTCACACCAATACAGTTAAACGAATTTCATGCTTTTAAACCCACTATAATTTGGCGATATACTTGAATGTGGTAGCATAAGCATTATAGTACTTACTTATCGATAAGGTTATACRTGAGTCCTAACACAAGTGAAATAATCTTTTTTGCTAATACAAGACTTCAAACTAGGGTATGAGGATTGTAAAGTTTAATGGTCAAMTACACTTTAGGAACGAGTATTCTACCAAGTGATTTAGAACATTAATCTAAACTCGTCTTATCACTATAAACATGATTACCCAAGTTCGTTCTTTTGACCCGATAATGCTCATTTCATCTAAATAAGTAAATACATGAAATTTTTTAGGCATAAGGTAAGTAAAAGCTTCTTTCAATAGTGTAAAGTTTCATAGAGAGGGGTTAAGATGAACTCACTTTTCAAATCTGCCCACTGACTTTGCCAATCAATAGCTTACAGCTGTTTCGTTTAAATTCTCTGCGCGCGACCAAACAGCAGCGAAGACTGGTTCTAAACTTGCCGCTGCGTTCACCCAAACAGCATCTTGCTGCTGTTTCGTGTTTCTGCCTGCTGCGCGCGACTAACAGCTACGGAAACCACCAGAACCCGTCTGTTTCATCTCCCAAACAGCAGCTAGAATCGTTGTTTCTTACATGTTGTTCAAAGCATACAGCCCGCTACTTTGTTGTTTGCTACGCGAGTTGAAATGGCAGCGCCTGCTGCTGCCTTACGGGATCCGATATGTGCAGACGTCGAGGGAGYAGGGAGGCGGCACAGAAGCGCAAGACGTGGCGCAATACAGCCGCTGATGCTGTTGCTGGTTCGGTGCAGGATGCGGTACAACAAGGTGAGCAACGCGCAAGCTCGGCTGGGCGTCGTGCAGGCAGTCACTGCTGTTGTTCGCTGACTCGGTTTCCCCCTTTCTGGTTTAACAGCGGCCACGGCTGAGTGCTGTGTGCCGGTTGCTTTGATTCTCCCTTTTAACAGCAGCCCCGGCTGTGTGATGTGTGGACTCAAAACCAAACTGCCTCTACACCCTGCTTTCTATGCTGCCCTCCTTCTCCACGATACAGAAGRCTTCCTAAGCTTCTCCTTCTCTCCCTTTCTTTTGTTGTTCTTTCTTCCACTTTAAGCATACATCTCCATAATTTACATGGAGGTTAAGAACCCCCATGGAAGAGGGGAATACTCCAGAGAAAAGGTTTAACTGAAATGGGTAGGTGAAAGGCTGTAGCTATCCCCTTTTCTTGACAGTCTACAGGTCCAAAACACCCCCCCCCCCTTTTTATATAATTTTTTTTGAAAGAAAGAGTTACTAATTTACAAAGAAAGTCCTAAAGGGAAAAAGGACAAGAAAATAAGGTGTTACAAGGTAAATCTTTGAGATTAAGTAATGGATTACAACACTTAAAGATAAGGTATTTTAGTTGTAAGGATAAGATTAGGTTATTTATTAAATAAAAGCAATGAAACTCCTAACGATAAATGTCTCTTTCTGTTCTATTTTTTTTGAAAAAAATCCTCATAGCAATACAAATTTAAAATAAAATAACGCTTCTAAAAGAAAAGGATAAACAATTAAGGGCCAGAACACGTCTTTATTCAAATATACAACAGGTTCAAGTCCGAATCCTGCGACAGACGGGCTTTAAACCCTTCTGCTAGTCTCAGCCGCTGAGTCAGTTTTAAAATACATCATCCCATGTGGTTCCTATGGGGAGGTTCCATGTAAGGTGGGTCAAGATTGCTAATAATCAGCCTTTTATCCAAAAAAACAATTAACAGGGGTAATATCTTCTGGAAAAAAAATGTTGCTGTGACACAAGCGATGTTCAAAGTAGGTTATACAAGTTGAGCGTAACCCTAATAGGTTCATTAAATCAAATTTTAGTTTCGATAGGTTAGCGGAATATATAAAGTCGTACATCTGATATTTTCTTAAGCTGAAAACATGTTAAGCAATAAATGAGTTATTCGGTTTTTCAGCTCGATTTAATATCATTTATAACTAACGAACAAATATGTAAATTCTAATTGTACGCAATCCCATGTCGGTTCACTAAATTCTAGAAATCATAAAATAGGAAGTTGAAGAGAATATTACGAATCAGATGTTAGAATTATTTTAAGACTATACGGATTTTAAAATTAATGTAAATAATACAGAAACGAAGACCTAATTCCTTTTTGAATCTTATAAATATACAAAAAACTTTCATGAATTAATCGAGTTTCAGCTGACATAATAACGTTAGTATGAGATATTAGTTAACTAGTTTTTAACAAATTTGGGGAATGTCACAAAGGGCTTTTGACCTTACGGTATCGTAGTCTTTAGCCTTCTAAGAAGTTAGGGATTCAAAATTCACCAAAGGTGAAGAGGGTGTGTAAGTTTATTTGTTGCATTTGTCGGATATAAATATTATATACTTTAAAAGAAATCGAGGAATGTCAATCATTGGCTGCATCAAAGTCTCCTTGTGTTATGACATGATAAATCCATGATGAAAAGTCGAAATAAATTCTTAAATCTAATTCAGATCTGATATATATACAAAAATATAACTTAAAACTCGACAGTTCTAAACGTATGTTGTATAATCAACGTTGGCAAACCATTAAAGACACCCAGTTTTATATGCCATATACAGTTCTTTTTGAATAAACATATATTACCTGCTAAATATCACCTGTAAGTACACTTTGCCACCAGTATTTACATGCATATTTTTATAAGGAAATTGTTTTTTTCCTTTTGACATCACGTTGTCGACATCTTGTGTCAAAAAGACGAATTCTAGAATATTCCTCATTAACTGAATCTAAATCTTCTTGTCATTATACGAAACTGATACCCAGTCTAATTATTTAATAAAATAATAAAACTATAAACAAATTAGTGCATTCATACTTTATGCACTTTATGGAGCCAAATGAACATACTTTACTCAATAATATCTTCTCAATTATTAAACATAAAGTATTTTGGATTATTCAATGATTATGCAAAATAAATGAATAAATTTCAATTTTTTTTGTCTTTATAATGGAATAAATATAGTCTCTTACCATTTTTTATTTTTTTTTGAAGATGAACTTTTAAGGGCTGTTTGATAGTTGATGAATGGTTTGGTGCAGAATGATTAAATGATCAAAATAATTAAGGGGTTGTTTGCCAAATTTTTTATTAAGCCCTGTATGGAAAAATTTGTCTGTCTGGTTAAATGGATATTGTTGTTTACTTTTTTTTATCTGAACCAACAGTCTAAATAACATAAATGGCCGATTTACTTCCCAATATTAATTATTTGAACATCAAAACAAAAAATCATAAATAGGCCGACAATGAGGTGTCTCATATGAGAAGGAGGTGGTGTTTTAAATAAGGGGTAGGGGTGTCATTTTTGTGGCTGAATGGGGACAACACACCATTTCTATCTGTATGATTAAGTCATGTTCTGTGCGAATAAGCCGTAAGTAAACAACCCAAATGAGTTATGCGAATAAACCATATAGACCAATAAGCCCAATTAAACAGCAAGTAAACAGCCCCTAAGAGATTCTTATAATATAGTGCAAAAATGAAATATAATTGTTCGGTAATTATTTACAATGGAATTTGAGTGTTGAATAGTTAAGTGAGACACATGATACAAAACCATTCAGAAACAAACTTTTTTTTATCAAACAAGATTCATCTTTTAATAATTTATAGACCGTCTCTTAATAAAACTATCAAAAAAAATAAACAAACACCAATAGAAATCACACTTGACTTATGAATTGGTCCTCAATGGATTCAAACTAATTTGACTAAAGTAGTTTGACATAATTGAAGGCTATTTAGGTTTCTTTTAGGTCAAATATGTAATGTGTAAATCTTTATATTTAAAAATTATTGATAACCTATAAATTCATTTATTTTATATCATATATTTAATTTATTAATTGTGGTTTACTCGTTTTAAGGTTAGTAGTTGTAATTGTCGCTCTTTTCTCAATCCCGTATTATCATGGCAAGTCAACAACGAGAAACATCCAACACGATATGTTCACACCGAACATGTCGGCCACGAGATTGATTATCATTATGTGACACATAAAAATAAAAAAAAATGGTTGATTAAAAAAATTATGATTAATTAAAAGTATAGTGAATTACATTGATGGTCCTCGTGTTTTGCTCAAATTTTGGAATTAGTCCTGAAAACCAACTGTTATCACTGATGGTCCTTAACTTTTCAGTTTCATAACGCTCGTGGTCTCTAGAGTTAACGTTGTTAGTTAACAACCGTTAAGAGATACAAATCAATCTTGGAAAAACTACATTAGTCGGTTACAAATCAATTTTTTAAAATTAGAGTACATATCTATACTATATTGTAAAGCATTTTGATAAAAACTTTTAAAAATCATTCTTTATGCATGAAGTGCTGTGTATTAATGCATATTACTTAAATGTTAAGATTACAAGTAAATTGTGCATAAGTACAACTTATTAAAGCTCCATTTTTGAATTCGTATAACTAACTACAGATAAACATAATTAAATACAGGATAAACATCTCATTTTAAATATAAAAAATCTAAAATATAATTAAGATAATCAATGAGTTCTAACATAATCATTATCTTTATAAAATTTTATTGTTAAGCCAAAAATAAATTAATTCACTAAATCGTAAAAACATTATCTTTCTCAAAACAACATAAATCGTATTATATCAACATAGACAAAAAACAAAACTACATTGTGCAAGTACCTTTCTTGTAAATAAAAATCACAATTGATTTAGAGTGAATTGCACTTTTGATCCTTGTAATTTTTTTAATGACTAATTTTCTTTTAACGGTTGTTAACCGACAATGTTAACGTTAAGAACTATAATTGTTATGAAATTGAAAAGTTAAGGACCTTTCGAATCAATAATTTATTTTAAAAACCAAATCTGTATTTTTAACAAACCAGAAGGACCAAAAGTGTAATTCACACTTAAAAGTACAATAATTAAAAGTGGAAAACAATTAAAAAGCAATTAGGTGTGGAAGTTGGCATTCTTTTTTCAGTCACACGTGACGTGTCGCAAAATCACGAAAAAAAAATAAAAAATAAAACAATGGGTATGGCCGCTCGTTGAATCTCCAGCGAAACTACGTCCTCCAATCATTACCTCACAGTAGGCCCCCCACTCTCCCCAATACACTCACTCTCCGCCCCCCATTTATATGGCTTCCGCCCTCCAAATTCAGCATACCACCATCGCCAACCACCATCAACCACCATGCATATTACAATAACCATCTATGGAAACAAACCCAGCAACCCATCATAACCCCATATCAAATCTACACATATAACATCCATCAACTATCCAACCGCCATTGTTAAACAAAAATGGAAGATTGCGGCGATAATCATCACTCCACCGCCGGTGGCCGGAAGATAATTTTTGGGAAATACGAGATGGGGAGGTTATTGGGACAAGGAACGTTTGCAAAGGTGTACTACGCGAAGGATCTTATATCATCGGAAAGTGTCGCCATTAAAGTCATCAAAAAGGATCAAGTTCGAAAAGAAGGTTTAATGGAGCAAATCACTCGTGAGATCTCCGTGATGAGACTCGTCCGCCACCCAAACGTCGTCGAATTGAAGGAAGTTATGGCCACCAAACGGAGGGTTTTTTTCGTTATGGAATACATCACCGGCGGCGAGCTTTTCGCCAAAGTAGTGAAGGGAAAATTGCAAGAAGATGTAGCAAGAAAATATTTTCAGCAGTTAATCAGCGCCGTAGATTTCTGCCATAGCCGCGGTGTTTCCCACCGTGATTTGAAGCCGGAAAATCTCCTCCTTGACGCAAACGGCGATCTGAAAGTTTCCGATTTTGGGTTGTCGGCGTTGCCGGAACAGTTGAGAAACGACGGATTGCTTCATACCCAGTGTGGAACGCCGGCGTATGTTGCACCGGAAGTTCTCCGGCGAAAAGGGTATGACGGCGCCACGGCGGATATTTGGTCTTGTGGGGTGATTTTATATGTTTTGCTCGCCGGTTTTCTTCCATTCCAACATGAAAATATCATGCATATGTATAAGAAGATCTTCAAAGCTGAGTATGAATTCCCACCGTGGTTCTCCGTCGACTCACGGCGGTTGATTTCCAAGATTTTAATGGTGGATCCGTCACGTAGAATTACAATTCCGGCGATCATGCGGTTACCTTGGTTCTTAAAAGGGTTTCAAAGACCACTCGCTTTCTCCATTAAAGAATCCGATAACAACGAGTCCAAAGATGGCGGAACCGAATCAGAAAAGTCAAAGACATCGCCACCGTTCTACAACGCTTTCGAGTTCATTTCCTCCATGTCTTCCGGCTTCGATTTATCAAACATGTTTGAGAAGAATCGAAAATCGAGTTCTTTGTTCACTTCAACGTATTCTGCTTCCGCCATTGTTAAGAAGCTCGAATCAGCTGCTAAGAAGTTGAATTTGCAGCTTTTAAATTCAAAGCAGAACGAGTATAAAGTGAAGATGCAGAGGACGTCGGAGGGTCGGAAAGGTAAGTTGTCGGTGACGGCGGAGGTGTTCGCGGTGGCTCCGGAGGTTTCGGTGGTGGAGTTTTCTAAGTCAGCAGGTGATACATTGGAGTACAAAAAGTTTTGTGAGGAGGATGTGAGACCTGCCCTAAACGACATCGTTTGGAGGTGGCAAGGGGAAGACGACAATAACTAATTAACTGATTTGTCAGTTGTTTTGATAGTTGTGATGTCTGTCCTCTGTACAAATATATATATATATTTTTTGAAATACAACTTTTAATTACATATTAATCTTTTTGTTCAAGATTTTAACCGTAAAAATACGGTCAATTGTGTGGCTCAACATTCAGGTTAGCAGCCGGAATGGAGCCACTGGTGAGACAAGAGTAACCGGAATGGAACCAACTTTTTCTGCTTGACGAAGTAGCAGTTTGAATTCTCGGGTGTGTGGTTATAATTCGTCTTGAAAAGTACAACAAAATATATTTGAGATAGAAGTTTTTCAACATAAAACACACGCTACACCACTCTACTGATTCAAGTGTAGTAGTGACCAGAAAATCACAAAAGCCCGAAACCCAATCCAAGTTTGGTTCAAAAAAGCCTGGGAACTCGAAGCTTAGATGGTTAAGTGTAAAAGCTTAATTAGGGCTGAGTTTTCTAATCAGAAGTCTGACTTGAAAAAGCATGATCGAACCCACTTTATCACAAAAAAAACTGGACCGAGGGAAAAAAGGAACTTTTTGATTTTCGCTTACTAGAAATAGGTTTGGAAGGAAGGATTAAGCCTTGTGCATCTATAGCAACGACAAGCCCCAACAATGAAAATAAGTTGTAAACAGTGAGTCTTAAGGGGTCGTTTACCAAGTCACATTATCTTACTGGATCAATATGGTAAGGACTAAAAATTTTACCCGATAAGAGTACCTGGTAAATGAGATCAATAACTCTTATCACGGTCAGCGCTTACTGGGTACCGTTTTTGTTGACTAAAATCTTATTCGGTAAGTAAGTGATAGTGTTAATTTTTTCGGTAATCGCTTACCGGATGAGTGTTTGGTAAACGACCCCTAAATAAACATTTCTTATATGTTAAATGAACTTTATTTTACAATTTTATTTTCATATACATCAAAATTGGAGTTTTTTATATTAATATTTTCACATTTTTTAATTAAAAAAATTGTATCTAGCGAAACATAAGTAAGGGACTACCGGATTGGTTTTTCATGAAGTCCTACAAGAATAAAGTTGTCTTTAGTTTTGTTTTAATGTACACTTAGGGAGTGTTTGGGATTGCTTATAAAAACAAATTATTGACTTATTCTGGTGTGACACAAGTAATAAGCACTTTTTGAGTGTCTGGATAAACAGCTTATACCGGTGCCAAACCGGTAATAATGAGGTTTTTTAAGAAGTTAAATAATTTTAACTTATAATAAGTTGATAAGAACTTTTATAAAAAAACATAAATTGTTTCAAATAAGCAATCTCAAACACCCCTTATTGTATTTAGAAAATCAATATACTCACTTCAATCAAAAACCATGTCGAAACCTTGTTTAAGAACGATACAAACATCACGACTTCTAGGTGGCGAGATCAAGATCTATGGCGGGATAAATAAAGGTTTTCGGTAGATCATACTTTATAGGTGTTAAAGAAATTACAATACTGTTAGTCTGTTAGTGTAACTTTAGAGCAGAAAGGTTGTTTGACACATAACTTTGGATTTTTAAACAAACTTCACACTTGAGTTGTTTGTTTACCTCTTAATAGTTCTATTAAAAGGCTGTCTCTGAATCGTTAAGAGGTCAATTTTGTTTGGCGAAAAAAAGTCCGTCTCTTAATGGTTCTAAAATCCTCTGAATGATTTTGCATCTGTGGCCTCCGTTAACCATTCAACGCTTTAATTTCATTGTAAACAATTACCAAACAATTATATTTCATTTTGCACTATATCACGAGAACCTATTAATCATTCTGACCACTTAATCATTATGCACTAAACCATTCAGCAACTACCAAACAGCCCCTAAACAATTATAGTATAGAAGTAAAAGAGTTTAATAGAAGAGATACAAATACTTAAACGCAGAGTGGTATTTAAATAAAAAAAATTATATGTCGATAAACATCAGCAAATGACAAAACTTTCTCAATAGCTTTTTCGGCTGGAAAATCAGCTCCGAATTCCTATCTCGGTAGCTTCATCTTCTTCAGAAACTGAGAATGCTTTAAAATATTATTTAAATTAAATTTTAATGATGTAAAATGTAAATGATGACATGTGTCTAGAAGAAAATTATGTCTATGAATTTGTTATCCTCATGACATGAGGTGGCGACTAATAATTTACATGGGTATTCATTTGAAAATCTATAAAATTGTGATAAATTTGAGAACTGGTGCATCATGTGTTATTTCACATGATTTTTTTCATTTACAACATATTTGTTTTACAATATGGACATTTTTATGTGTTTGTGAAACAAAAAATAAAACTAAAAAATTTCGCATCGTGAACTGAATACATATGAAACAAACACATTGTGAAACAGAGATATATATATATATATATATATATTAAATTTTTGTCTTATATAAAAAGAAATCATGTGAAACAATATCTTACCATAATAGTTATAATAATATATGAAGTTCTTAAATGATTAAGCTCCCATTTTAGATACATATACATACTTCTACTTATGACATGTAAAATCGGCAATAAACCGTCATGTTTCATCGATATGACATCTCAAACCATATCCACAACCATCGCAGATTTTGGTGCATAAGCAACGAATACCCAAACTTTTTAAATATAACTTCAGGATATCATACATTTATTGAAAAGAATTTCATAAAATAAAGAAAGTATATTGGATTATAATGGTTTGTAGATAAGGTTGGTTGTTATTAATTACATCAGTATGTTTCTTTTTAATAAAAAATACACCGTAGATTGATCAGTCACGATTTTAAATCATTGAATGCCTTTAAATTATGATGGGGATCATGGGGTTAACAGTCTGTAGATAAAAAAAATGAAATACACAAATATATTAACCGTTTGAAAACTAATTTTAGATTAAAAAAATTCATGTCATTAACCACGTCAGCAAATAATACTGAGTTAAATATCATATCACTTACGACATCAGCATGATAACCGGTAACTCGAGTACTTAAATATTTAACACTTTACATATTAGAGACCAAAATGAAATTTTTTTAAAAGTACGTTACCTAAAAAAAGGAATTAAATTAAAGTACGTTACTTTTACATACAATTTACCTTAAGTTAAATCATAAATTAGATTTAATATTTGTCCTCCTAAAATAAAGTTGTGTAACTTATTTATAAATAAAAAAAATTTATTCTCTATTTTACTTTAACATATTTATATATTGTTTTCCACCAATAAAATTTAAACTATTACTATTTTTGTATGAAAAAAATTAAAAAAACCATAATCTATACTATCTTATAAAGCATTTGCCTAAAACTCTTAAAAACTCTTAAAACTCTTAAAAACTCTTAA
>NC_037530.1:36959630-36986629 GCF_001531365.2 Cynara cardunculus var. scolymus
ACTAATATCGATATATTTTTGTCAAATTTTTATGATATCTTCAAACATATATTTTATTCAAAAATAAAAACATCATCGCTTTCTCAAAATCACATAAAGTCATATTATAACATCGACTGAGATAAAAAATAAAATGAAATATTAAAATCATGATGTATCTTGCTGCATTGCGCGAGTACGCTTCTAGTAAAATTATAAAATTCGATAAAATTTTAATAAATATAATTAAGTGATGAAATAGTTTTGGAGATCAGCAACAAAAATAATCCACAAAGAACATTGTTTTGTGTAAACTATAAATAAAGTAACATTTTAGCCCCTCTAGAAAATAACTTCTTACATTTTAGTCCTCGAGCATACTTAGTTTACAATATGGCCCTTTGTTTTAGCATGATTACATCTTACAACTTGCTTTATGTGGTTTATCATTCTTGGTTCAATTGTATGCTAAAAGATTATGAATTTAGGGACCGTTTACCAAACAATTATCCGGATAAACGTTTAACAAGTCAAGTTACCTCACCGGATGAATACAGTAAAGATCATTAATTTTATCCGGTAAGAGCGAGACAAGGATCATGAGTCTCACCCGATAAGTAAGGGCGATGACTCTTACCAAGGTAAACGCTTACCGGGTAAATTGTTGCATACAATGTTGTTTTTGTGGACAAAAATCTTACCCGGTAAGTAAATAATAATGTTAAATTTTACCCGTAAACATTTATCGGATAAGTGTTTGTAAACAACCCCTTAGTCTCTCTTTGAGAAATTTATGAAAAATTTTAGTCCAAACCAATTTCTAGAATTTGCATTTTAATCCTTGTCTTCAAAAGATTATTATATCAATCCGAGAGGCCGAAGAAAATTTCGGAAATGATAAAATGACCCTTGCAATAATTTTACTTTTCAAAATGAGAAAATGGCTATTTTGCCTCAAGTTTTGGCATGTTTGGACTCAAAGTGAATGTTTAACTCTAATATGGTGTTTGATTAGAGGAATTAAGCAGTAACCAATGAGAATGAAAATAGAAGAAACTGTTTTATTTTCTCTAATATAATGGGCTCATTCCTCCAGAAACCCAAAATTTCATTCCTGTTAAATTGAGGGGAATGAAAATTTATTCTCATTTCCATTCCCTATCACTTCATTTTCATTTCTCAGCATAAGCCAAACAGACCCTAAGTTCTCCAATGGGTTTTTTCTAGTTGGTTTTGTGCTAATATACTTACACAAACTCTATAAGTATATTGTCAACTTAGAGCCATAATTTAGGGTTTCACATGATAAAGTGTGTATCAATCTTTGTGGAATCTCAACCAATCAACTATAATTGGCTAAGATACATCTTTAGCATCAATGAGGTAGAAACTTAGCAAAGCAATAATAATTATCTTGAAAAATTCATTGAGAACAGAGAGTTGAATATCGAATAGGGTCGGAATCAGGTGAAAGATAGCATATATTTAAGGTAAGAATGCAGATTTTTAGAAGCCGAGTATCGTCTAAGCTTTCAACATGGTAGAAAACTTTAAGTATAAACTTTGACAATATGGCAATTTAGTTCAGGGTATTGACATTTAATTATATGCATATTGGTGTATTAAGAATTAAGGGGTTATATCACATTATCATTACAGTGTGTCGTCTATTTGTCTTCAAGTACAATCAAAATCACGACCTACAAATAGATAAAATTAAGTCGAAACCTTGTGTCGTTTCTATCATTTTAGGTAACGAGATCTTTCCCTTTCTCAAAGGTTGGAAAAGAAGTAGGTTTCAGGGCTACAAAAGGTGGAATGATACACGCAAAACCAACAATAAACTAACGTATTTTGTTAATACCATACATTTGGTTTTGAAAACTACAACCATAATTATTGCAAATGGTTTGGTGCACAAGCAACTCATACCCAATTCCCCCTTAAATGCAATATAATTAAGGTTGTTTGTTATTAGTTGCGCTTAATACTTTCTTTTATTAAAAAAAAAAAGTATTGTAGATCAATCATGATTTTGGACTGTTAAATGCCTTCTAATTATGATGTGGGATTAAAAACATCAGATAAAAAACATGTACACAAATATACTGATATGAGTTGATTTCAGAGACCTAAAATAGTCTATCATAAGCTTACAACTTCATGAAGAAATCTAGCATCGTGATAAAACTAGGGGTATTGTCCTCCCTCGAATTTTTGTAATTAGCGTAAGTGTTTAAAAATGTTAATATAGTCATAAATTAGATAATATTTTTCATCTCAAAGTAATTTTTTTTGAAGTATATAATATTTATATACGGTAAATAGAACAAATAAACTCACACACTCTCTTCACCTTTTGGTGAGGTTTGAATCTTCTTGGAGGTCAAAAACTCACATACCACTAGGCCAAAGACCCTTTGGTAAAATAAAGTTTTTTAAATCAGTTTATATATTTCACCCATCATAAAATTTGTAATTATGTTGTTGTCTTTGTTTTTCGAATAAATCTTTTGTATGTGAGCTTCAATGGCTTCCACACCCCTCTCACATCTCCTATATGGTGTGTTTGGTGTCTAGACATGATAGGACATGACAAAACATGATGAAACAACTGTTCAACGTTTGTTACGATAAAACTGGACAAGACAAAATAAGTAAAATGACCAATTTATCTCTAATGAGTTATTTATTTTATGTAATTTATTAAATTATAATAAAATAATTACTTTTTATAATCAAATATATCATTAGAAAGTTTTTGTCAAAACAATTATAATGACATCAAATAAAAATTTTATGTAGTTTTCAATTTCTATTTTTATCTCTTTTTTATTTTTTATTATTAATCTATAATAAATTACATAAATTAATAAAAATATAGAAACCATATAAAAATAATATTTTGAGRACAGTAAAATGAAARTTTAAGAAACATAAAATAAAATAAATAAAATTTAAAGAATAAATAAAATGTAAAAAGAAGACTTATTTGATGTTTTATAAGAGAATTAAATTTTATTTTGAGGTTGTATTGGTAAAATATAACTCTGTTCTACCTTGTTTCACCATGTTCGATGGGGTAGGGGTAGAACAGGCATGTTTCACTTTGTTCCACTCTGTTCCTGTCTGTTCCATATAAAAGTCATGCCAAACATGGGACATGATCCATATTCTGTTCTGTCATGTCCTGTCCAGTATACCAAACGCACCCATAAGGCTATAACCTTACCTAATACTAATCTTCAATTTACACAACCATAAAATTTTCATCTATAAGTATCTGTGTATGCGTTTGTATAACTAATTATGTTGAAAAAGGGTTGTATAACGTATTAGCCACAGTTTTATCAAGAGTAAAAAGCGTCGCCTGCAAAATTAATATGTTGGTAGTTTTAATAAACACGAAACAAGAAATGATTGAGAATACTTTTTTTACGAAATATAGTACCATTAGCAATCATTCTTTAACCCCACGTAAGTTGCATCTCGCACTCCGAACTAAAGGCGTAAATTTAAAGTTGGTTCAATCTTGCAATCCAAAAAAATCCAACATCTGTTCAAATTTCCAATTAAATACGAATAATAGACTGTTATTCAATCGTAAAATACGCAAAATAACAATACATGTCATAGTTATTTAAAGCATCTCCAACAAATTCTCTATAATAAAGAAAATCAGTCTTTTGTTCTCTATTTTATTTCAACCGTTTTTCTGTACAGTGAGAAAGAGAAACTAATTATTATTCATTTGTACCAATGAGATTGAATTATTATTATTTTATATAAATTCTTTTAAAAAAAATATTGGAATGATAAATTTATAGAATATTTTAATAATATAATAAATGTTGAAATTTTTAAAAATTAAAATAGAGAATCTGTTAAAGTTTAATGTAATTTATTTTAACGATATTAAATTTTTATTTTTATAATATATATATATATATATATATATATATATATATAGGGGTCCATTCAAGGGAGAACTGACTAGTTTCTGATAACCGTGAGATCCAACTTTAACCACAAATCACTAGATAAATTAGGAAATTTGTAATTTTGGTAATTTTTAATTAAATTTTAATGCAAGGACATTTTAGGTATTTTTTCTTCTCTCTTCTCTCTCTGTTCCCGTCTACCGGCCTCCGGCCACCGTCCTCCGGTGATACCACAGTGTGATGCTCAAACACATATAAGATGCATTGTGATATCACTGTGTTACATATCCGATCGATCACACAAATGACCTCAGTGTGATACCCAATCAAATATAAGATGCATTGTGATACCATTGTGGTTAGGGGTGCTCAAAAACCCGATCAACCCAACCCAACCCAACGTAAAATAACCCTACCCGAAGCAACCCGATGTCTAATCGAGTTGTAAAATTGTCAAACCGTAGGTATTGGGTTGATATTGGGTTGATATTTTTTGAACCCAACCCAAGCCGATGAACTTGATATCCTTTTATTTCTTGGATTTAATATAATTGATGAATTTCTATTAATATATACATTAGACAATTACACTATCATGTATGTTTTTCATATACACATATTTTCAATCTATTCATATATCTATATAACTCATTCAGTAACTGTGAACATATATATGTAAATTGAGAAAATTAACTGAATGTGATATACGTAAGAAATATGAATAAGTTGTATCAAATGGTTGATGATGAAAAATAAATTATGAGTAGAGAAATAACATATTCAAGGTTAGAAGAATATTTTAATATACCAAAGTATCAACCCGACCAACCCGACCAACCCATACGGGTTGGGCTGGGTTGGGTTGAACTTTGGTTTGGGTTGGGTTGGGTTAATATTTTTCCAAACCGTAAGCATTGGGTTGGGTTGTTCAAATGTCCTCAACCCGATCAACCCAACCCATGAGCACCCCTAATTGTGGTATCACTGGAGGACGGTGGCCGGCCGGAGGCCGAGTGATGGAGAGAGAAGAGAGGAGAGATGAGAGAAAATACCTAAAATGTCCTTGCATTAAAATTTTAATCAAAAATTATCAAAATTATAAATTTTCTAATTTATCTATTAATTTGTGGTTGAGATTGGACCTCATGGTTACCATAAACTAATTAATTATCATTTAATTAGACCCCTATATATATATATATAGAGAGAGAGAGAGAGAGAGAGAGAGAGAGAGGTGAGTTATTATACAACCCTTTACATTTGTACAACCAATACAACCCAATCTCAATCGTCCATTTAATTTGATGAATATGTAATTTCATAGAAGTTTTGATTATTTTCTAATACAAAGTATTGATCATAATTAATAAACTCTATTCATTTTCTATAAATATTTAAATCATAATAAATAAACTCACATCATTTTATAAATATTTTAATTTATTAAATTACATTAATTATATAAATGTAATGAGAAACAAACTATCTCTCTCTATATATATTTAAGTTGTTTACTCTTTGATCATGGGATACAATCATTAAGCTGTACTTTATTGATTAAGAAATGGTTGAAAGGAGCAAAAGGAGCACAATAATTTGAAGTGTGGGGCTCTGAATGGATTAAGCAACAGTATGTGGGTCCACCAACTTCAAATGTGGCAGCTTTTGTGTAGAAGTAGAACTGAAGTGAACAAACCAAATGGCTTTCTTCCTGGATTTTGGTGAAACCATGAGCCATGTGTCTTTTGCTTGGGATTGGGACCCACATTTCACAGATACTCGACCATTCTTTTTTACAAAACGCTTCGTTCTATACATTGATAATATTTCTTAGATTCACATACATAATTCTAAATTCTTTATATATGTATATATATATATATATACTTGAATTATGTAAGACCAGTCTATTTTTGTAAGATTCATGAGAATACTTTTTTACACTTGAAACTTCACAGCAAAACACTATGAAAATAATCTTTACAGCAAAACACTGTGAAAGTAATCTTCATGATGTTTTTACTGTGAAAGTTTAACTATGAAGTTTCAAATGTAAAAAAGTGGTCACAATATTTTTACTGTAAAGTTTCAAGTGTAAAAAAAATGGTCTCACAAAAACAGGCTAGTTTCATGTGAAGTTTGTTAACCCAATTTATTGTATTAACTTTGTAAACCTACATTCATCTTGGGAATCAATGGATGACATTTATGATCACAATTTTGTAATAACTAATAATATAATGCATTATCATCTAAGATGAACATATATGAACAAGAGTATTATTGGAAAAAAGTTCATAAAATTTGTAATTGTCCACTAATGATATTAATGCTTATATGAACATTAATCTATTGTCATTAATATTATGAATATTAATATAGACATGGACATCTCCTCCTATATGAACATGGGTTCACTTATGAACAATGTGATTATGTCCATTAATATATGAACAACGTGATCATGTTCATTAATATTTGAACAATGTTCACATATATTCACAAAATAGTTCACTTATGAACATTGATAAAGCAATTCAGAGTGAATCCCTTGATAAGCGTCCATCGTGTTGTTTGCGTATGAATAAATGGAATTGTTCATTCATGTGATGGTCTTGAAAACCAACCCAAATTCTTAATTTGGTCAGGTGGATGTTCACCTATCACCTAATGATGACAATGACTACAATCATGGAGTAATTAAGATTTAAGCTTTTTTTAAACTGCAAATTGAACGGTAAGAGATTGTTTCGTAAAATACGGTGCAGTTCGTATCTGATATATATTGAAATATACAATCAATGAACCGCAATGAAGTATAATAACAAGATCAAAATTTGATGCTTTAAAAATACAAAAGTTTCAATACATATAACATAATTAAAATCCAAATGCATAATAAAGTATTATCAAACTTTTAAATTAATATAAAACAACTAGTAAAACCATAAAAACAAAGAACTAGGTTTAGAACAATATGTTTCAGATAGAACGTATGCTCCAAAATAAAGAACCACGTCCCCTCTTTAGAACTAACTGACTTATATGTATACACACACACATACATAGAGAAAAATGTTCAAACGAGAACACTAACTATTTAAAAAAACAATAAAAAGATCGTCAATGTACAAAATTGCATATGATTTTACATTAACGTTAAAAAAATGGAAGTAGACGACTTTTGAATCTGTATGATTTTGTATGTGAATATATATATATATATATATATGTGTGTGTGTGTGTGTGTGTGTGTGTGTGTTAAACATATATGATTTAGTAAATTAACGATCTTCTTTTTGTTTTCTTAAATAGTTAGCATTGTCGTTTGAACTTGTCATTATACACACACACACACACACACATATATATATATATATATATGGTCAGGTTCAAATGAGAAGGTGGTCAATTTGTGAAAAGACGGAAATTTTCAATATCATATATGATTACACGAACGATACACACGTTTAATCATATATGATTAAACACACCCAAATGAGTATCATCATATTGAAACTTTTCGCTATCTCATAAACTGATTAATTACTTGCATGATTCTTCCTCTCTCTCTCTCTCTATATATATATATATATATATACACACACATACATACACACACACACACACACACACATATATATATATATATATATATATAGTGCAGTTTAAACCACGATTTTACAATTCAAAACCTCAAACCAAACCACAATAGTAGGATTTGATAGTAATACAAACCATAATTGTACCCCCAAAGTTCTAAACCATACAGTTTGATACGTTGCGATGCAAATAATTTGTACGATCTGATAAAAACCCCTATTATCGATTATTTGTTACGAGTAATTTTATCATCACATGCAATTGCATTTGTGGACTTTGCTTTTTGGCAACAAACACCATCCCCAACTCTTACAGACAACAACCTAGTTGTTGAGTTGACACATCCAAATGTAACATCATCCCACCAAAGCATCCATATCCATGTTGATTGTAAATGTCATAGAAGAAAAACAAATTTATAATATTTGAAGAATATTCGCACAATGCAGCGAGATAAATCTTTATTTTAATGTTTAGTTTTTATTCTCTGTCTCTGTCGATATAATATGATTTTATGTGGTTTTGAGAAATCGATATTTTTTTATTTTTGAATTAAATATAAATTTAAAGATAGCATAAAAATTTGAAATAAAATAAAATTAATATTAGTATCAAATTATCGTTTTTTTGGTGTAACATAATTTAATTTAGGTCTAATAACAAAGTAATTTATTTTTGGTTTAATAATATAATTTTTTATAAAGATAATAATTAAACATTTTGTTAGAACTCAATGATTATCTTAATTATATTTTAGATTTTCTATATTTAAAATGAATGTTTATCTTATATTTGATTATATTTATTTGCAGTTATTTACACGAATTTAAAATTGAGCTTTAATAAGTTCTACTTATGCAAAATTACTTGTAATATTGAATTTTAAGTAATATGCATCAATAAACAATACTTCATGCATAAAAAATGGTTTTTAAGAGTTTTTATCAAATGCTTTATAATATAGTATAAATAATTCATAAAATAGAAAATTCTCTTAAAGATTTTAACTTTTATGTATATATAATTCATGGTTTAAAAAAAATTGAAACTTGATGTTTTGTAATACGATACAAGTTAAATGCAAAGTAAGGGGTTGTTCGGCAGTTGCTGAATGATTTGGTGCAAAATGATTAAGTGGTAAGAATGATTAAGATGCTCTCATGACATAATGCAAAATAAAATATAATTGTTTGGTAATTATTTACAACAAAATTAGGGCGCTGAATAGTTAAAGGAGACTCGTGATACAAAAACATTAGAAGGGTTTAAGAACCATTAAGAAACAGACTCTTTTTTTTGCCTGATGATTTTAAACTTAGGAATGATAATTCGAACATATTCATGCATGCACCATGTTTGATCTACTTAAAGATTATAATGGTGTTGTGATTTTTATTTTTATTGGAATAAAAACCCGATTGTATTTGTATGTATTAAAATATTAATTATTAAATGGAAAAATAAATCAAAATTATAAATTGAAAGGCATATTCCTAAGCGGTCCAACAAATTCCTAATAAGATGCATATTCTGGGTCACGGCCCAAAATCATGTGTTGATTGTTATAATCGAAAATGTTGAACATGATATTTTTGTAACCCTAACAATCCATTCAAATTAATAATGTTTATGGATGTATTTTTGTAATTATATGTTAGTTTTTTAAACATTGTTGTATAGTTTAAAGATTAAATAGGACAACAAGGACCTATTTTCAAGTCCATGACCAGTTATTATGGAGATCGGTTTTTATGCTTATTTATTTGAACTGGGTTTCGAAAGACAGGGCTGAATAATAGTTCTTAGGCATATATGTGTCGCAGTATTATGGTGTCGACCCTAATAACATCTGTAAATTGAGACCACTTTACTGGTATTAAAATCGTTGAAGAATGAGCATTGATAACTTTACCATTAATTACTGTTATAGTATTGTATATTATATAGAGTTGATCGTTTGGGGGTTTGGATCTAGCTCGGTACTAGCCTAACTTGTTTTCCTTGTCCAATGGGCCTATTATCGCAAACCCAAATCTTTTTTACGAGCATTAAAAAACTTCCATACCCTCCCTTCCCTATAAAAGAGGTTGAGCTTGTCCACAGGTTAATGGGTCTAACTTTTTTTTATATATTTTTAAGAAACAAAAAAACTTGTATAAAATCACAAGTTATGTAAAATAATTCAAAATACATAACAATTTTCTAACTTAAAATTAGACATAAATACATAATAATATAAGTAATTTATAAGAAAACAAATTGTTTCGCAAAATATGATGTATCAATAAAGGAAATAGTCAAACGAGATGTTAAAGAATTGATCAGTTGAGTTAATTATGTTTTTACTTTTTTTAGATAGTGAGAACTGATAAGTATAAAGAAATTTTCAATTTTATTTATAAATTTTAATTATAAAATATTAACGGACCGTGCAGACCGGTCCATTTTTTTTTTTACATCACTCATATCTAATCATTAATTTTAAATTGTCAGTCCAAACCCACCATTTCTTTAAGAATTATTAGTCCAAATCCGTTTTTCGAACTGGTTGGACAAGACAGGTCTAATTGGACGTTCCCCGTCCATAAACAGCTCTAATGTTATTTAAATCCATTCATTTTCTCACCTCTATTTACACCCCGTTGTAAATAAAGTTAATGATCCGACCGTTGACAAATACAAGATCATTATCATCTAATTTTTTTTAGGACAGATGGTTAAATAATTTAAAAATCTAGGGGTTATTAAAAATAATAATACGAGTTAATTTTTTTTTAAATATAAAATAGTAAAAAAAACCGTAAATCAATGTCGTAAGATACTTTTTCTTGTAGTGATGTAAGTTCGGAGGTGGAGGCCTATAGAGCCATTTAAGGTTTAATGGCGGGGATCTCATGGCCCCGTGGTCCACATTTTGTGAACGCTACTTGTCATACCTCATAAGCAAGCACCGGAAAAGACAACTTGTCCTCCCCTGGAATCGAACCCGGGTGGGCACGCCCAAGGCAAGGCATTTACGGAAGGAGGTGGCGACTAGGCCAAGGCCTATAGAGCCATTTAGGGGCCATGGTCTTGCGATTTTTTATCTACTAGGTAGGTAAAACTTAGTACATTATGTTAAAAAGTTTATTGTTTCTACATTCCCTTGAGTACAGTCACCCCGGTTATAAGGCTTATGTTTTGCTGCGCAAGTTGTGTTATGTCTTTTTTGTGCTGCAAGTTGTGGTATGTTCTTGGTGTGCCGCAAATTGCGAATTTGGCTTGCTTTTCGTACATTGACACATATCCTAATATCCTTGCGGTGCTGCAAGCTGTGGTGTTTCAATTTATTTTTGTGGTTCCCATTTTTTATCTGAATAGGTTAGAAAATATCTGAAACCACAAGAAAAAGTGTTTACGACATTGACTTACCGTTTATTTTAATTGATTGAAAAATAAAACTGATTTCCAATATGATTATATTTATGATAATAACCCACCATCAAAATAATCATACAAAAAAGCTCCTTTTTTCTTGGTAAACGATAATATATTGTAGTTTGTATTTTTGTCAATTTAAACCATAAAAGGCCTAACTTAATTATTAAAAAAAACAAAAGATGCACCAATTAAGCCCAATAAACAGCCTTTTATTTAGTAAAACAATGATTTTGGATATTTTTGACCCAATAAATTTAAGATTTATGCTTTTTTTCGTGGCCACTGCATTTGAACCTCCGTGGCCATAAGGGGATTTTTATTCCTCCTTGGATTTGAACCTGAGACCTCCTGATATTTTTGACATTTGGAGCCAAACTCAAACCAATCAAGCATCGCTCTTATGGTTTCAAAATTACCTTTTAATATCTCTGAAGTCTGATTCGTTCAGACGTTTAAGCATTAAGAAGGTTTGTTTTATTTTTAAAATAAGAGCTTAAAAGCTCTAAATGTCATTTAAAATTTTAAGTGGTAAATGTATCTTTAATACCTCTTAATCCTAATCCGCCCTTCTATCCAATGGTTCATATTTCGGGGGTTGGAAGATATTTGTTAGCAAAAACTAATTATTTTTTATAGAAAACTATTTATCTTATATATTTTTGCACTAATTTGACCGATTCAAATTCAGACTTTACACGTAAAAACAAACAATCTTACTAATCTAGATTTCAGACTTCAGGACCCCCTCTTATAAATCAGAAGTGAAATCAAACTTCAGACTTCAATACCTCTTAAAAGACAAACGTCAGTTTAATGATATTTTAACTTTTATTAGTTCATAAAAGTGTATAGTACATTATTATTTTTATAATAAAGTTGGTTTTGTTTTTTATTTATCGTACTCGTATTTGTTTTCTCAATTAGTATAACATATATTCAGTTATTCTTATGATGTACCATTTTATCTGATGATCGAGTTTTAACCTACATGACATCGTTACAATTAGCTTGATAACTTGATATGCGACAGTATCTAGATCGGTTACTGGTTAATAGAATACAGAATAAAAAAGAATTTAATATTACTTACATTAATTGAGAAAATTTGTCGTTACACTAAATAGGAATTAAATAATTTTCGTTCAATTTTGTTGCAATTTGACTGTTACAGAATAATACAAAACTAACAGTATGTTCTAGAAGCCTCTATTATGAAGGAAAGGACAAGTGAGAAACAAATCAAGAAAAATTAAGAGAAATAAAAGGAAATAATTTAATTCAATATATCTATACTACATTAATAAGCATTTAAACTAAAGTCTTAAGTACAAGTTTTAATGCATTGAATATAAGTTTTTAAAGCACAAAATAAAAAAAAAATCTCTTAATTACAATGTTGTATGCATGATGTACAACTTATTAATACACTGATTTTTCACCACACCCAAAAATGGAGTAAATGGAGTCCTAGACTCCCTTTTCTTCTACAACAGTCTCAAGAGCTCCCATTTGGTATAAGCTTTCTTTTCTCTGCTCCCTATAAAGCTTTCTTTTTTCTTTTCTTCAACATTTATTTTTACACATAAATACCCACTGAAACACAATATACAAGTATTGTATGCATGTTTTGAATTCTTTAAAAGCTTTTGACTTTTTTTTTGTATTCACAAGAGACTAAAATTTCTGGTTGCTTTCACCTATCTGGTCTAACTCTATCGATGCTCTGCCCCCAATACCATTTACCTTCCTCTTTTACTTTTTGTTTGAATTTCAAAATTCAAATGGAAGAATTAGCTTGTCATTATTTTATAATCTCCTTGTGATTCTTGCCCCCATTTCAATTTTGCTTACCCAGTGCATTGCATAGGTACACTGTTAGTATATACATATATATATATATATATATATATATGTGTGTGTGTGTGTGTAGTTGGGATCGTATAGAATTTTTGTGAAAACCGTAAGAGCCCATCCATAACCCTCGAATCAAAACCACCCAAAGATCTAAGGCCCAGAAAAGACATGGTGGTATGATTGTAGCACACTGGAACTTCGATGATAAATTTCTACGCGGCTACGAAGCTTGACATACTTTAACCTCTACCAAACACCATAACATAACTTAACTTGCCAATTTTGACATAAATTAACATGAAAATATTCAACTTTAATATATTTTAAACATTAACATATATACTTATATAGACCAAGCATATACCCCAATAAATACTATAAACGCATGAAAACAAATCAAAATCATTTAATGAGTTTGATTTTAAGTTGTGATTCATATTTTTTTTTGCATATGTTTTGTCCGTGTGTGTATATGTGTTTGTTTCATATATATAAAAGTATTTTCATGTTTTTTTCCCACACAGAAAACAGTTTGGGACATTTCATATATAAAACAACATTATATGAACACTGCATTTTCACTTATAAAACAACACGTAAGAATTGGTTTGTGAGTTTATAACATAATTTATAAGAGACAACCAAGTAGCAGAAGTGGCAACTTTCAAGAATTAGAAATCCCACCAGCCAAGCAGACCTTGTTACGACTCCTCGTGGCTATGGTGGTAGCATGATTAGAGGAGGGTCTCTCTAGTTTACCTCTGTACGAGCAAATTCCTATTTGTTTTTTAGTCACGTTATGATTTGAATCATACATCATAGGGGGGAATGAAAGAGGAAAGAGAGAAGTGCGTACAAAAAAGAAGAGTCAACTGTTTTTTCTCAATATATAGTTTGCATCTTATATTGGATCAGAGAATGAAAGAATGAAGAGTAGGGTGTATAAAAAGAAATGATTTAGAGTCTTATCCGGTAAGTGAGAGAAAAGACTCTTACCTGGTAAGTGCTTATCGGGTTTAAAACTCTTTATCAATATCCAGTTCAATTGCAAAAAAACGTTACATGATAAAATAAGTAAAGATAATTCTTTTTTTACTGATAAACACACAAGCTAATAAGCATTTGGTAAATTACCTCTAAATAAACTCAGTACTAATTTTTAAAAAAGTTTCAAACCTTTCGAACAACCAATCGATATAAAATTATCAAGAAAAAA
Organism: Cynara cardunculus var. scolymus; assembly: GCF_001531365.2. Classification (NCBI taxonomy): domain Eukaryota; kingdom Viridiplantae; phylum Streptophyta; class Magnoliopsida; order Asterales; family Asteraceae; genus Cynara; species Cynara cardunculus. Next base: position 36,973,644 of record NC_037530.1, read on the forward strand.
GGCCATCACACATTAGGAGAAAAAGTTAAATTTATATAATAAAAAATTATTAATTTCTTACCATGTTTTTCCATTTTTGTTTTATTTTCTTAAAATAATAATTAAATCTATAAAAAAATATAAAATATAATCTTGGGTGGATTCTCAATTGTTTGGCTGATATATAATTATTAAAATTATTAAGGAGGTAGTTTATCAAACACTTATTCCGTAAGTACTTATCGATAAAATTCAATATTATTATTTACTTATCGAGTAAGATTTTAGTCAATAAAAACGGCTTTGTATGCAACAATTTATCCACTAAGAGTTAACCGTGGTAAGAGTCATTACCCCCACTTACCGGGTAAGACTCTCAGTCATTGCCTCGTTCTTACCAGGTAAGATTTTTGTCCTTACCATATTCATCCGGTAAGGTAATATAACTTAGTAAGCGCTTGGTAAATAGCCCCTAAATAAATTATTTGTAAAACTAAAATTATTTTAACTTTTAATTATATTTTGATGAAAATATATTTGTAATGATTATCTACAAAAAACAAACACAAAAACTTTGTTGTATTTTCTTGGAAACAAGAATAAATCACTGAAAAAAATATAACAATTTGTAAGGATATATAAGTTTAAAAAAATATTTAATTAATATATAAAATACCTATTAATATGGGTACACTTCTGTTTTAAAATAAAGGTTACCAAAAATAAATTAATTATCATTATATTTCACTTTACATGTAAAACAGTATTAGAAAATAAAGTATTAGCGACGGAAAATATTTAAAAAATATATACTTAACCTATTTTATTATACATATAAAGCAACAAGTTGTATATATTATACCCCCAATCTTTCTATGTGATAACCAGTTGTGATGGGAATGGAGCGGGGACCGAAATCTCCGTCCCCAACCCCACTAAGAAATATGATCACATTTTTGTCCCCGTCCCTGGTGGGAAACGTGGATCCCCAAGGGGGAATCATGGAACTTTCCCCCGTTAATATAATATGTTTTAAATCAAATATGTTAAGCACTACACCTGATCGATAATAGTTCATGTTTGAATCTCATATATTTTTTAAAAATTGTTTTTATAGAGTATCAAATATTCATATGTGAAAAAAATCACAACGTCATACGTAATTGTTTGATTAAATGCTTGTGGCTTTCAACCTTTTTTTATCTAACAAAAAGTAAGACAACCGAAAAAAATGAATATAAAGGAAATGTCAAAATTCTATATCTAAATCTAAAAGCTATTAAATCTATTTTTTAATAAATAATATATTTTATATTCAGGGACGGGCGGGGAGGGGACCACGTTACTTGACACGTCCCCGTCTTTAACTTTCAGGGATCCCCATCCCTATCTTTGGTCCCCGGTTTTGTGGGGAATTCTCGTCCCCGTCAAGACGGGTAAACTGGGTTCCCCGATGGAGCATGTCTCATTCTCATGCTTATCGTCGAACTGCACCCACCACCATCCCTTTTTGTACCCCATCCCTTCACCATCCCTGACTAGTGGTGTTGAAAAGCCATCCATCACCATCCTCCTTTCTCCATTTCATCGTCCAAACCTCATTCCCTTGCCTCCCTCCAGTTCCCATCACAAATGCACAAGCATAAGCCTTCCTCACCACCATCACATATGCCACATTCCTCACACGGGTCCCATTGTAGTTGCAGATGCAAAAGCGAATTTGGACAAGATTTGGTTCTCAATGACAATTCTCTCATATTATGATTCCTACGTCTTTGATGATGATTTTCTCACACCATGATTTGGTTCATACCTCAAATCGGTCACAGTTCTTCGGCTTCCTCAAGCGTACCTGTTTTCAAAGCCCATTTATATCAGTTATCAACATTTCATCAAGAATATTTGAAGATCTTGATTTTGATCTGTAAGTTAGGTATTAGGATTTTTATTTAAAATTTTGGGATTTGATTTTATGTAAGTTATGTATCGTCAAATTTTTTCTCAATAAATTTGTATAAACGTGTTGATGTTCTTGAGATTTGGGATTGATTTATAAACTGTGTTTGGATTTGTGACCTAATGGTGGACGGTGTGACATGGTAGAGGGTGGTGGCGGCGACGGTAGTTGGGGGTTCACCTAAACAAGGAGAGAAGATTAAACTGCTTTTTTATATTTTTAAATACAAAATAGATAAAATAATAAAATACTTAGGGTGACTAACGAACTTCAAATAAACTGTGTTAACTCAAAAGGCAAATTTTTTTTCTTGTAAAATATAAAACAAGAATAACTGATATGATTAACACGTTTTAGAGGCCAAGGATGTTAAGGGGTTGTTTGGTTAATTTTTCATTAAATCTTGTATGGATAAAGTTATATGTAGTGATAAAATTGTATGTATGATAACTGATAAGTTTTTGTTCGGTTATTATGTTGAATAAACAGTATGAATGGTGAAAATTTAGTAAAAATTTGTCCCAGAAAGCATATAATACAAACCTAAATCATAAACTGAATTCGAACCCTAAATCAGAAACTCACATCAAACCTAGAATCATTAGGAAAAAAAAACAAGAAAAATGAAGACCCCTAAATCAAAAACTCACATCAAGCTAGAAAGGTGAAGAACCCTAAATCAGATCGGGTAGAGTAGATCGATTCGTTCCCTTTTGTTGTTGTCTTTGAGCAGTGAGAGAACAGATCGGCGACGAGTAGGGGGAGAATGAGAGAAAATGATGGAGAAGTAGGTTGAAAAAAGGAACAACAACAAAATCGAATCAAACAAAACAATATAAAAGAAATCGTCAAAGCGAAGCAAAGAAATCAAACACCAACCCGAGCTAAACTCGAAGCTTTTGGAGGAAGAAATCGAGTCGTTGATTTTGCAATAGAGGAAAATAAGAAATCAAGACTGTATGTCGGGGCTTGAGGAATATGCCGGCGGCCAGTTGCCGCTCGAAGGCTGTAGTTGCTGGCGGCGTGAAGTCATGAAGCCATGGGAGCAGGGGACTGAGGGAGCGACAAAGTGAAGGGTAAATCAAAGATAATTGGGAAATATTGATGGCTGGGGCCATATGAATGGTAGTAAATAAGCTCTCAGCTAAATGAATAAGCCCTAACCAAACAACTTTTTATAACTGAACAGATAAACTATAACACTTATACAGTCCATTAAGTCACAAACGAGCGGTCCTTAAATCGGTCTAATGGTTAAAAGAGTAAATAGAGGGGCCAAAAGTGGATATTACTGAAATTAAAAAAGAATAAGGAACTGGCGGAATGAGTAAATACGATTGACGTCCCATGAAAAAAAAAAACACCAGATGTGACCCTATCAACTCCCTGTTCGCTTCTAATATTCTGACACGTGGCTACATCCACAACCCCCATCAGTCTAGCGTGTGTCCAACGCATGTCGGTGTTGACCCTCGTTAGAAGCCAAACAACACCACACATAGAATACAACACAAAATCCCAACCTTTGCTTTTTGGTTGCATTTTTGTATTTATTAAACCTCAAAATAATTATTGTTTAAATATTATATAGGGATGGTTTTTGGTTTGATAATATATTATAGATTATTTCATAAAAGTTTTTAAAAATTATTTTTTTTATGTATGAAGTATTGTATATTAATGAATATTATTTAAAATTTAAGATTACAAGTAAATTGTATATAAGCACAACTTATTAAACCTCTATTTTTGGATTTGTACAACTAAGGGCATCTCCAATGGGGTGCCATGGAGAGTGTAATGGGAAGCATGACACCCCTCATGCATTGTGAAGGGTGTCATGGAGAGTGTAATGGGAGGGAGTGTAATGGAGGAAAATGAGACCCTTTTTTTTTTTAATTAAATTTGTAAGGAAAATCGGGATGATATTATATATATATATATATACACACACACACACACTATAATATGATATTTATTAAAATATAATTTGTAGGCATCGTCGTTTTTTATTTAATATGCGTTTAGGTTTTATAGTTTTAAATTATTTGGTGTTTAAGCATTTCATTTTCTAGCTTTTGTACTTTTCAATTGATGTATTTTAGTCTCGTACTTTTTATTAAATGTATTTTAATTTCGTTTCATTTTCATTTTAATGTATTATTCCTTGTTTTTAGTAGATTTTTAAATTTGTTGGTAAAATTATATTTATAGATAATATATATATATATATATATATGTATATATATATATATATATGATGTGGAAATCCATTAAACTCATTGGAGTGTTATGGAGTGTGGGTATAAAATGATAGAGTTGTATGGTGAGTGGAATGCTGATGTGGCAGTCCATGACACTAGGTAGAGTGTCATGCACTGGAGATGCCCTAACTGCAGATAAACACAATCAAATATAGAATAAACATATCATTTTAAATATAAAAAATCTAAATAGGATAAACATCGAGTTCTAACAGAATCATTATCTTTATAAAAAATTTATTGTTAAGGCAAAGATAAATTACTTCACTATTTGACCTAAACTAAGTTATAATAAAAAAATAAATTAAAAAAAAATTATACAAAAAAAAGAGAATTTTTAAATAGGTAATTTGATATTAATATCGATATATTTTTTCAAATTTTTATGATGTCTTCAAAATTATTTTTATTTAAAAGTAAAAACAATATCTTTCTCAAAACCATATAAACCGTATTATATCAACAAAGTCAAAAAATAAAACGAAACATTAAAATGGAGATGTATCTCGCTGCATTGTGCGAGTACCATTCTAGTTTTTCAAAAAGTATATAACGAGAATTAACGATATTACCTGATAAAAGAAATAGCAATAATCGAAGTTTTTATCTGGTAAATGAGGTAGTGATAGATCTAGGATTTTTGCAAATCAGAGTATCTTTAAGGTAGATCAAAGGCTCACAAAACCGTCCGATGAATTTTTAGCCGAATTCCACTGTTTACTGGGATATTTAAGTTTTTTAGTCGATTTTGAGGGATTTTTTTCGGTTGATTTAGAAAGAACTTTTTTCAGTTTTTTTTGTTGATTTTGAGGTACATTTTTGGTTTTTTTGGTTGACTTTTCTTATATTTTCTGATATCGCAGAGACGTCTCAAATTTCAGTGGGTGCACTTTTCACATCCAAAAAAGTTCTACTTATACAATAAGTTGAGTCTGCTCTAATATACATGAAGGAGAAGACTACTACTTACCAGGTAAAAGATGCTTACAAACAATCCATTTTAATAGTTAGGAATGTTACAGGATAAACTAAGTAAAAGTAGCGACTCAACTATCCATTTAGTAAACATCTCGTAGTTACTACAGTATTCGTTTAATTTTTTTTATTTAATATAAACTTTGTTCTATTTTGATAACATTTACGTTTATTAGTAGGTTATAAATTCCAACTGTATCTTTTGTTTGTTACAATAACTCTATAAATTACGATCACTACAACAAAATTAGGTTTATAGGACGTCTTCAATTATAAGCGTCCCAATAGACTGAATTTATAAGACCAAAATATAAAGTGTTCTATTTAAAGGCGTTGTAATAAGTTTATATGATTCTTTTGGGCGTCTTAACAAGTTTTTTTAGGATATTTTTAATACAAAGCGTTGCATTAAAAATTTTATAGGACACATTTGAGAAAGTGTCCTATAAACTCAATTTTTTATTGGACACTTGTTTTTATATGACAGTTTTTCAAATAGTGTTCTATAAAGTTGTTAATGAGACACTTTATATTAAAAGTGTCCTAAAAAACTCATTACGACATAAAAAAGGTCATATAAACTTATTACAACGCCTTTAGATAAGACATTTTACTTTTTGGTTCTATAAACTAAGTCCTATAAATAGGTCTATTAGGACGCTTAGAAATTGAGAGCGTTCTATAAACTTGATTTTGTTGCAGCGGATATTATATACAACTGTAACCGAAATAATTTGTTCATACTTATTTAATATCGAATTAATTAAAATTTTGTTACAAGAAATTATAATATAACACACATTTAAACAAGTATTTTAAATATAAAAATAAAAGTCAAATAATCCATAAACCCTTGGAGCATTTAAAATAAGCGTAAGTATACAAATTAACTTGCGTATATTTCAACTAATTATATGAAGCTTTGAAGATAAAAGTCAAATAATCCATAAACCCTTGGAGCATTTAAAATGTTGACGTAGGTGGCGTTTGTTTTTTAAGATGTGCTGAAGTCTGATTTCACTTCTGATTTATAAGAGATAGTCCTGAAGTCTGAAATCTGGATCAATAATATTGTTTGTTCTTACCTTTGAAGTTTGAAATCTGAATCGGTCAAACCAGTTCAAAAATATAAAAGATAAATATTTTTTTACAAAAGTATAAAATATAAATAGTTTTTGCTAACAATTCTCTTCCAGCCCCCAAAATATGAATCATTTGATGATATAATTTTTATAATATAATAGCATACTTTTTATAAGGATAATAACTAAATAACTCAATAATTATCCTAATTATAAAATTAGAATTTTATCATGTATTTGATTATATCTATCCATAGTTAGTTACACGAATTTAATGATGGAGTTTAATAAGTTATACTTATACATAATTTATTTGTAATTTTAAATTTTAAGTAATATACATCAATAAGTAGTACTTCATGTATAAAATATAGTTTTTAAAATTTTTTATCAAATGATTTATAATATAATATAGATTTACCATCCTTTTATACATCCATATTCATTTGAAAATAAAAAAAAAGTCATTTAATAAAGAGTAAACTACGTTTTTCGTCCCCACAGTTTATTAAAATTCACTACTTTCATCCTTAAACTTTTGAAAGTACGTGAATTATCTTTCTAGTTTGCAGTTTATTACTATTTCGTCGTTTTGGCTAACTTTGTGATAAAATTATGTCAAATAAGGCGTATTTTGGTTCTTTTACCATATATGTATATATTTCACACCCCCATGCCCGATAAACTTTCTCCCCTTTTCCCTCCGACAACCGATCCCTTTTCTTCTGCGAGCCCTACCCTCAATGAACCCTCGTTTTCTTTGTTGACCCCTCTCCTCCATCTTTTATCTTTGATGAACACCCCTCCCCCTCGATTCCTTGTGATGAATAACCCCAGCCTCAAATCTTGGTCTCTTTTTTTGTTGCGACAAATGGGTTTCGTATTTGCATTTAATTTTTGCTACAAGTTGGTCATATTTGAAGCGGTGCAAAACCCTAAAATCACAAATCGTTTTATTAACATATTAAGAACCTATGGTGTAACGAAAGAGGTCATTGTGGTGGGTTTTGCGGTAGCTCTAGCTAGGTGGTGTAAGGCAACAGAGGGAGGCGGTGATGGATTCGGGAAGCAGGAGGAAACATGGTTGGTTATGTGGTGGTAGACGAGGAAGGGAATGAGGGCAGCGTGTCTCATGGTGGTTGGTGCGGTCATTACATGTCGACGAATGATGCTAGTTATCAGAGGAGGAACATGGAAAGCCGGCAAGGGGTGGAGTCGATGCTAAAGATGGAGTATCTGTGTATATAATATCAAAAGAAAATGAAATATTTTTATCATTCAATACAAAATCAGATTAAATGACAAAAACGATCATAAAAACGAGCAACGTAATTATAAAAATTTGTCGTCAAAAATAACAGTTTCTGACAAATAACGTAAAATAAAAACACAGTTTATTCTTTAATAAATAATAAAAAATGCAAAATAAAAACTAAATTAAATTGTTTTTCTTTTCTAAATGGCTATAAACCATCGACTTTTCGTAGTCGTCAAATCTTTATTCTCCTCTTATCCATCTACCATTTATGTGACTAAAATATAATATTCCAAATTAATTAGTGGTTGATAAATTTTTTGATATTCGTTTATTAATAAATCGCTAATTATTATTAGAAATAATTTAACCAAAATTGTTGGTTAATTGGGTTTTTTTAGTTAGATTTAAAGTTATTAGACCAATTTTATGCTTTACGTTTTGGGATGTTACATTTATATTGATTCTTTATTGAACATTAACGTATTCAACCTTCTAACAATATCTACACGTCCAAATATCTCTCTTTGGTACAAACCCGACATCAGTAAAATTGCATTTATTGTTGTATCTTTTTTTGATTAACCTGGATATCCAACCCACTATGTGAGCCGACTAATTCGAAGACGACCACTTGCTTTGCGGTAGTCCGGAGTCACCGCATTTTAACCTCCGTGGCCACAAGGGGATTTTTATTCCTCCTTGGATTTGAACCTGTGGTCTTCTGGTACTTTTGACCTTTGGAGTCAAGTTCAAACCAATCAGACACCACCCTTGTGGTTTTTATTGTTGTATCTTTACATCATCATATAATATATTTACTAATTTGTTCCACATGAATAAAAAAAATAGATTTGTAAGCTTTTTATAAATTCAAAGTTGTGTGCTAACAGTAAATTTCATCAAGTTTTTAAGTTTAAAAAATAAAAATCTTAGGGGGTGTTTGGGATGGCTTATTTGAATTTTGAAACAACTTACGTTTTTTTATAAAAGCATTTGTCAACTTATCATAAGTTAGAAGAATTTAACTTCTTCAAAAACTTTTTATTACCGGTTTGGTACCGGTATAAATTGTTTATCCAAACACTCAGAAATACTTATTATAGGTGACATACCGAAATAAATCAATAAGTTGTTTTTATAAGAAATCACAAACACCTTTTTGAAAAAGCTTAAATAATTAAAATAAGTAGAAGAGAATATAATTTTAAAATATTGGATAAAAAACTCCTCCACTTATATTTTTCTTTATAAAAAAGCATTAAAAAATATGTCACGGTTTAAAGTATAATCATTTTTTGTTTATTTAATTCGTAAATTTATATAGAAAACTATGGAAAAAAAGTTGCATTTTATTTATTTATAATATTTATTGTAATAAATGAATTCAAGATTCAATGGGAGCGTTCTTTACACCCTATTTTTATTTATTTTTATTTTAAAAATATAGTGATAATGTATACGTTAGGAGCTTATGTTATACTTATTTTGTCTTAAAGTAAGGGGCTGTTTATCAAACGCTTACTCGGGTAGGTGAACATCAAGTTATATTACCTTACCGGATGAATATGGTAAGGACCAAAAATCTTACCCAGTAAGAACGAGACAAAAGCCAAGAGTCTTACCCGGTAAGTGAGGACGACGACTCTTACCATGGTAAGTGCTTACCAGGTAAATTGTTGTGTACGATACCGTTTTAGTGGACTAAAAGTTTACCGAGTAAGTAAATGATAGTGTTAAATTTACCGGTAAACGCTTACCGGATAAGTGTTTGGTAAACGACTCCTAAGTGTTTATAATACTATTTTTTTAAAGGCAGCATGCATTAAAAACAAATAAAAACTCAAAGATCAAAACCCCTCGAAAAAACAGCTACGAGATGAGAAAAAAAGAGGGAACAAAGACGAAAAAACCATGGCCAAAGACAGTCAAGACGTAAAAAGGACAAAAAAAGTCGCGTACAAAAGCAGGACAAAACACATGCACGAAGCAGAGGTTAAAGCCCACAAAAGAACTACAATACAAAGATTTGGCTCAACGATCCATGATCCCCACTATATGGATCCTTTCTTTAATCTTCTCGAAATCCGTTCAAAAACTCTAACCTGTATCTTGGTGGTTTGAAAGTAAATTCTACTTACGCGTTATAACTTTAATCAGATGGATTTAATTGGTATATTTGCTTTTTGTTAATTTAAAATTGTAGTAATTACATAAAACTTATTTCCTAACATAAAACCAATGTTTTAAATGACATGAGATGTGCCAAATGGTGCATATAAGTTGAGTTGATCGAGTTGAAGACATTTGAACAGTTTAACCCAATACTTGCGGTTTGAATAGACTTAAACCAATCCAACCCAACCTAAACCGTACGAGTTGGTCGGATTTATACTTGAATACGTTGTTTTCTCCATTATACTCATAATTTCTTTTTCATCATCAATCATTTGATTCAACTTATCAATATTTCTTAAATTTTAAGTATATCACATGCAATTAATTTTTTCAATTTGTGTGTGTGCGCACACACACACACACATACATATATATGTTCACAAATTTCTAGACATATAAAAAGATGGAGAATGAATTGAAAATATATGTATACGGAGAGGGTACGTGATGATGTAATTGTCTAATGTATATATTAATAGACTCGACAATTATATTAAATCCAAGAAATAAAAGGATATCGGGTTCATCAGGTTGGGTTGAGTTCAAATAAGAACAACTCAATATCAACCAATACCTACGGTTTGAAGATTTTATAACTCGATTAAACATCCGATTGCTTTGTGTTTAGTTATTCACGTCGGATTGGGTTGGATTGATCATGTTGGTCGGGTTGATCTGGTTTTTTTTGTAGTAAAAAGACCAAAAAATCCCTAAGTAAATGGATCTATTTTACAGAAGTTAATTTGAGGGACAAAAAATGAAACAAAATAGCAACGACAGTGACCAAAACTGTAATCAGTTCGATAGTTGATAGTAGGTGACAACCATAGGAGACAAAAGTGTAATTTACTCTTTTCAATATTAGTTAACGACTCAATGATAAGAAACAATTTAAATTAAGTTATATATTAAAAACTAATAAATACGACGTTAAAAAAGTAAGACATAACAAATATCGTACTACAAAAACCACCCATTAAACCATAACATGCTAGAAGCTTAATATAACATGAGATATAGATCTTAAGCCACAATATGTAATGACGATTGCTGCACTTTTTTTTTTATTAACCTGGATATCCAACCCGTTATGTGAGCCGACTAATCTTAGGATGACCACCTGCTTTGCAGATAGTTTGGAGTCACCATATTTTAATATGATTGAGTTTGAAAATAAGGAAATTATAATTTAATAATAAAAAGCGAAACAAACAAAAACATCAAACGCAACTCACAACTTTTTTCCGTCATGATTTTTAATTTAATTATTTGTTAGATTTAACTACAAAAATATTGACTTTTGATACGTTGGTCTGTTCATTTTAAATGATACATATTATTTTATGAAAAACTAATATGACATAACAGATATCAGTTATACAAAAAAGTCATAGAAAACCCCATTCAATAGAACCAGTCAAATTATGTGTCTTTTTTATAGCAAAATTCGAAAAATAAAAACAACTTGAATTACTTTTTTCATGGAAAAACTGCTGTGAACCAACTAAAGTTTAGATACGTATATCCAACATCTTCACAAATATGTTTTGGAAGTCTGGATAAAAAAAACCTTATGTCGATATTTCTAGAGCTAAGGGGCCGTTTACCTAAACACTTACCCGGTAAGCACTTACCGGTAAAATTCAACACTATCGTTTACTTACCGGTCAAAATTTTATTCACTAAAACACATTGTATACAACAATTTATCCGGGTAAGCGCTAACCATGGTAAGAGTCCTCGTCTTCACTTACTGGGTAAGACTTGAGATTATTGCCTTCGTTATTACCGGGTAATATTCTTAGTCCTTGTCATATTCATTCGGAAAAAGTAAAGTGACTTGGTAACCGTTTACCCGGGTAAGCGTTTGGTAAACGGTACCTAAGTTTGTATTTAGCATGTTTGTGATGGATCAAGTTGTATATTTCAGAACTATAAGGGTGAAAAATGAACTTTTTAACAGTTTAGGACCGTTTGGGATCATAGCTTCGTCTCACGATATTGTCTTAATGGAGTGATGTGAGAGCTCAATATGTGGTCCGTGCTTAAGACTGTTCTTCACTCATCAAGTCAATAAAACTGGCTACCTTGTATATGGACGATAGTATTTCCAAGTCAGCAACAGATCCTTATCTTTTAGGCGTATTTAATAATAACAGTATGACCAGCATACGTTGTGGGTTGTTATCAAGCATTTCTAATATAAATATATATACCTAAATGTCAATTATGGCTCGTAACAAAACGACCCATTTGGCATACGATGATTCCCGCATTAGGATCATGAGAGACTTGATTTAAAAATCGAATGAAAGTATAACTTTAATGTAAATGATAGCAACAAACACCATCTTAAATACGTTATCACCTTCCACTTGGTATGCATGGTGCACTCTTCACCAATGTTTACTTATATTCTTGATCATAATTTAAGTCCTTTTTGCATCAAGAAAATGACATCCACATTTGCTTCATCATATGAAGAATTTGAAGTTGAATATGACACTTCAGTATTGTGGGTTGGGTTCCGGTTAGAAGAGAGAGAAGTTATGGTGAAAAGCGTAAGACGGGATCTCAACCATTGGATCAATCATAATTGAATGTCTACACTAATGAGGTGCACTGAAATACACCGAATCAATTTTCTTCTAAAGCGTAATTCATGGGTGAACATGGAATTAAAAAAGATCAAATGTTCAGGTATCTTATTACGCTTCTTACACGATCATTCACCTCTGTATTGTTCAATGAATTATTTAGAATACTTTAATGAATCGATATGTGGTAACAAAAACATTCTCAAATGCGTAACTAAAAAAAAAACGAAAAAAGGTTAAAGCTAACGACTCAGTTAAGCTTTTGGATGACGTGATCTAAAAAGTGTAACCAAAATGCAAGCAATCTCAAAACGAGGGACCTAAATTGTACAAAATTTTATGTAGAATGGGTGGAATGTGCAAGCGAGAGGAAAATATTGTTACTATATATATATTATTTTTCTAAAATATTTGACAAGAACTCTTAAAAAATCATTTTTTATGCATGAAATGCTATTTATGAATGTATATTACATAAAATTCAAGATTACAAGTAAATTGTGCGTAAATACAGCTTATTAAAGCTTCATGTTTGAATTCGTGTAACTAACTGCAGATAAACATAATCAAACAAAGGATAAACGTTTCATTTTAAATATAAAAAAATCTAAAATATAATTAGGATAATCATTAAGTTTTAACAAAATAATTGATTATTATCTTTATAAAAAATTATATTATTAAATCAAAGAAAAATTA
>NC_037530.1:36986721-37004214 GCF_001531365.2 Cynara cardunculus var. scolymus
ATATATATATATATATATATATATATATATATATATATTTCAAATATCTATGACATCATCACATTTATATTTTATATAAAAAATAAAAATATTATCGTTTTCTCAAAACCACATAAAACCATATTATATTGATAGAGATAAAAAAACATTAAAATCAAGATATATTTCACTATATTGTGTAAGTACCTTTTCAGTTATTTATAAATGAATTTTGTCAAGAATCTTTTATTATTAGTTGTTAAAAATGAATATTTTCCAAAAAGTTTATGGAAAATTACCGGTTTTTTTTTCTTTTTTCTTCTAAATATCACTTTACAAAAACTTTATTATAAATTACCATTCTATATAACACTTATTGGAACTTATTATTTTATACTATAAAGATATTCATGTAATGAATTAAAACACATCTCGATTTTAATGTTTCATTTTATTATATTTTATGTTGATACATTGATACTAATACCAAATTAACTATTAAAAAATTCTTGTTTTTTTTTATTTAATTTCTTTAATTCAAAATTTTTATTATAATTTAATTTAGTTTTAGTAACGAAGTAATTTAATTTATGTCTAACAATATAATTTTTTATAAAAATAATAATTAATTATTCTGTTAAAACACAACGATTATCCTAATTATATTTTAGATTTTATATATTAAAATGAGATGTTTATCTTGTATATTATTATATTTATTTGCACAAATTCAAACATGAAGCTTTAATAAGTTATACTTAAGCACAATTTAATTATAATCTTGACTTTTAAGTAATATACATCAATAAACAATAGTACATGCATGAAAAATGATTTTTAAATTTTTTTGTCAAATACTTTATAATATAGTATAGATAAATTACCATTTTATATAAAGTTTATTATGTAATAGAAATTACCATTTTAATCAATATTATTGTAACATTTAAAATTTGTTTGAATGCTTTTTTTGGTAATTTAATTGTTAAGAAAGAAGCTAGATGCTCTGTGCAACAACTATATAGAAAAAGACGAGCAACTCGAAGTAGTCATTTGAAGTCGGAAAACGTCGAAGAAGATCAGCAGTGAGAAGCTTCTTTAGTCGGTGGTTGATACATGCATCATCCCTTACTCACTCGCATCGCATCTTCTTCCACCTGCAAATAAGGTTTCATACTGCCTGAACTACGCACTCGTATCTGTCTCTGCATTCCTTCATTTTTCTTATCCTTCATTCCATATCAAATCTTGATTGGTAACTTCTTGTTACGGCGCTCTTATCTATGCAATTGCAGATTATTTTTGGTTAATTAATTGATTTTAGATCTGAACTCGTGTTCTACTTGTAATTTATGTGCATATTGTGTTACCGGCACATTGCATGTTTTATGTTTGATGTCTGATGATTGCCCTGTGAAGTTTTGCGATTGGCAGTGTAATTGGAACAGAGTAAAACAGGGAGAAGATGGCGGCAAACGCGTTTTCTCAGCATCCGCAGTTCATGACTAATGCGCCGCTAATTGAGAGTCCTGAGACTAATCAGATTGTTGTTCCTGATGTAAGTATTTTTATTTTCATTTCCTATATGATTATTATTATGATTCTGTTGTGGATTTAGGATTCTCGTAATCTTCTCTATGAATTTTTGTTCTAACATCATGGTTTGCTGTATATACGAATTTAGGTTTACGAGCACAATGGCAAATCAGTTATTTGGATTTTGAGATTTCGTTTACCAGTAGCTAATGTTTCATATCCAAATGTGAAATTATGTCTTAGTGTTTGGTTCAAATCCTTAATCTCATTTATTGATGTGATAGAGTATAGCCGTATAGGTAAAGTTTGAGCAAGTCCTTGATCTAGTGGTAGGGTGATGGAATAGTAAACTTGCTGTGAATTATAAAACTCAAAGCATTTTTCTAAATGGTGAAGTTGACAAAAAGCTCAAATAAAAAGAACTGTTTCCTGCTTTTCACCGGATATGATGTGATTTTAACTTGACTATTATTGGAGACTTTCTAGTGAACTTTTTTTTGTTGATCTTAAACTAATTATTAGATTACAAATTTGAACTGGTAAAATTTTCTTATCAAGTGAAATTTTATGGGTGGAAGTGAAATTCTGACGGTTCCTAATTGATGGCACCACTGTAAATGTATGCAGAAGACAAGCTGGAAAAACCTTTTTGCGTACATGGGTCCTGGGTTTCTTGTTTCCATTGCATACATTGATCCTGGAAACTGTAAGATGCTTCTTTTGTATGTTATTGATTTACTAATCATTTAGGTAGTTCACTACTGACCTTGATTGCATATTCTTGCAGTTGAAACTGATTTACAATCAGGAGCCCAGTACAAGTATGAGGTGCTTATATATTTTCCTTACTGGAGTTTATAGATTTATTTGCAATCAAAATTCAGTTTCATAGTCATCTTTAAATGGTTGCATTTTTTTATTGAATGAAGCCTTAATTAAGTAAAGCAGTAACTTAGCATTATTAAGTTTCTAAAACAGCATATGCCTGTATTTTGATGTTCACTTTCCATTTTCCCTTGGTCTTACATTTCTTCATGAAAGAGAATGCTTGGTAGCTAGATACAGGTGGTACTTGCTGATTCGTTTTCTTTGCTTGTCTTATCCTAGTTGATAGAAAGAACTAACTGATTATTGTGGAAGAAAACTCTAATTGGTTTTGTTCATCATCGGTTGAACCCCATACGCGCATATTTATTTATCGTTTAGCATCAAGTTCAGTGTCTACACTCTTGCTTATTCCTCTTTGTTTGCAGTTACTTTGGATTATATTGGTGGCCTCATGTGCTGCACTTGTCATCCAATCCTTGGCAGCAAACCTGGGGGTTGTTACTGGTATTTTCATCCATCTTTTCCACCCTGAAATTATATGCATACTCCTACTTTTATTGTCATTATTATCTTTTTCATCTGTCATATAGTCAAACAGATGCCTGAATTTTCCTGTATAATACTCTAGGAAAGCATTTGGCTGAGCATTGCAAAAACGAGTATGAGAAGGTGACCAATATCATTTTGTGGATTCTTGCTGAAATATCCATAGTTGCTTGTGACATTCCTGAAGGTATTGACCACTTCCATTGTTTTATCACTTAGGTAACTCAGAACTGATTTCATGTGATATTGCTTTCAGTGGAAACAAACATGTTATGACAGAAAATGTTTCCAAAAGGAGTTAATTTTGCTTTTAACTATTTGGTTTAGTTTATAACGTAGTGATTTATTGTGCTTCAGATAGATTTAAATATCCTCACTGCATTGAATATTATTACTTACATGTTCTTCATGGAACTGAATAAAGGCATGCCAAGTTTCAAATCCTTTACCTGCTACTGTGTTCCTACTTCTCTTGTGAAACTCTAAAGATCTGAGATCTGTGTGTTTCACATATTCGCTATGTACCTTGAGAATCCGAAAAGGACCTAATTGACATGAGTCATCAAACTGACAACGTCTTGAATATTTCTTCAATTGTAGCCTGTTTTTTTTACCCTTATAGGTACTAGAATGTGGTTTCATTTTGTTTCTTTTTCCCCTCTTGTGTATTCACTATTATTAGATCGCTGAAATGTTTATTTAAGTTCTACTAAAATTATGATTTGCTATTGAAGAGCTAATTTATATGTTCACAGTTGTTTTCTATTTTCAACCATAAACTTTATTTGCCTATTTAGCACGTTAACATCTGCATACCATCAAAGTATCCAGGTTAGAGATGGATTATGTTGTTTAAGAAAATCAACAGCTGCTGCAATTTAATTGCTATTCTATGAGTATCCTTTCAGGAATTTTCATTCATGCTATATTTTTACATTTGTTCAATACATGTGAATACACATTACAATCTATGATCAGCGAACACCAATCAACTATGACATTCATGGGCTTGAGGTTTGCTCTCTGGATGTGTATCATACTATATATATGAAGTCCAGCAGCTCGGATTATGCAGCTACTTCATATGAGAATGCTGAATTGCCCATTTCAGTATCTGTGATCTATTAACCTAATTAAGAATAATGCTTGTCATTTTTACTTCCCCCTTCCTCTAAAAGAATAAGCATACAAATACTAGTTTTATACTTGCATTTTGACCTAATGCTGCTGTTCTTCATGTGCAGTAATCGGCACAGCATTTGCCCTGAATATGCTCTTCAATATCCCAGTATGGTGTGGTGTGCTCCTCACAGGTTTTAGTACTTTGGGTCTACTAGCACTACAACAATATGGGGTATTCCATTTGCTTTTAACTCTCTAGGTATAATAATATTAATTTGCTCAAGATGATAATCAGATGAGATGCTTTTGCTTGTTGTGCAGGTGAGGAAACTTGAATTCTTGATTACTTTCTTGGTACTCACTATAGCTGCATGCTTTCTTGTTGAGCTCGGAATTTCAAAACCAGATGCTTCAGAAGTGCTATATGGGCTGTTTGTCCCCCAGCTCAGGGGCAGCGGTTCTACAGGCCTTGCAATTTCACTCCTTGGTGCTATGGTCATGCCGTAAGTTATTCTCTAGTTGCTGCTTATTGCAAGCCATATGGATCTTATTTGTGAATTTTCTCCATTGATGCAGGCACAACCTTTTCCTGCACTCAGCTCTTGTGCTTTCTAGGAAAATACCACGATCAGTTAGTGGGATCAAAGTAACTTCCTATCTTCTAGAAGCATTTTTAACTTTTGATGGAATTTCTTCTGCATTTTACATTGGTTGCTTGTGGAGCTATCTTACTGTTCAATTATTGAATGTGAACCTGTTTACATAAACGAGCATGTCTGTATGCTATCGTCTAGCATTTGTTATCACCAACAATGAAAAACTGTAAGAAAGATGACTAGGAAATCTGGGACACAGTTGATTTTGTGTGGAAGAAAGAAACAGTAAAATAAATGAAAAATGATAAGAACCGTTGCTTTTCAACCACCAATTTTCTGGGTATGAATATAAAAAGCTCTTATGCTTTTGTCCCTTCCATGGAATTTGTTATGATGATTGTTAGTTTTCAAACAATGAAAAACCAGTTACTGTACTCGGTGGAGCCTTTGGCAGAATAATTTAGCAGAATAATTTACAATTGAACTATTTTAGCAGAATTGAATTTTCAATTGAACTTATATTTACAGGAAGCTTGCAGATTTTACTTGATAGAAAGTGGCATAGCGCTTGCAGTGGCCTTCCTTATTAATATATCGGTTATATCATTAAGTGGGTCAGTCTGCAATTCTTCGAATTTGAACCCAGATGATCAGAAGAGTTGTCAAGACTTAGATTTGAATAAAGCATCCTTTTTGCTCAAGGCAAGTGTCATTTAGTGCTAATGGATGATGATGCATGTGAACCCTTCCTTTGTTCTGTTTTCCTGTTAATGGTAGAGCTTGACAGTGATCATGTGCACCCTCTTCTTTTCATCTTCACAGAATGTTCTAGGCAAGTGGAGCTCAAAGGTCTTTGCAATTGCTTTGCTGGCATCAGGTCAGAGTTCCACAATAACTGGAACATATGCTGGGCAGTATGTTATGCAGGTATTTGATTCTTTTATCTAAAATCCAAGAAGAAATTTAAGGGTATTGTTTTATTGTCTTCATAAAGCTTCTTTGGTGATGAAAGTTGAAGTAGAAAAATTCTAGAGGAGCTTTCTATCTCGGTTCCTACTCTTAGTATGTGACAACCTATAAAAATTCTGGCATTCGTTGTCATGAAGCCACAAGTAGAAATGGAGAAATCGGGAGGAGCAGGAGCTTGACCCTGCTTCTGATATCAATTTAGGTGGCATGATCCTCTGCAACCAGAAACTACTAGTTGATGTGTTCCAGTCATTAAGCAACACAACGTAAAAGAAATATTTGGGATGTATTCTTGTGTGTGCAATAATTAAAGAAGTTGAGCATCTTTATCTCTACTTGGCATAATATCATTGCACATGTTTCCTTGCAGGGGTTTCTTGACCTACGTATGAAGCCATGGCTTAGAAACCTCCTAACCCGGTGCTTAGCCATAGTCCCTAGTCTAATTGTTGCTCTCATTGGTGGATCGGCTGGAGCTGGGAAGTTAATTATCATAGCATCTGTTAGTGACCCTGAACTCTATCTCCCCTTTTCATCGTAAATATTTTCTTAAGTTTCTTCTGAGTGATTATTCATTGTTTGAACAACTCCAACAGCATCTTTTGTGGTACGGTGGTTCAAACCTAATACCAATGAAACTTACCCTCCTTTTAGAAGTCTCTCTTTTATTCCTCCAGGAAATATAAAGTTTTTCGAGCTCCTCGAGTTTTCTGTTTTGCATTGCGATTTGCTAAATTATCTAGCTAGCCAACTGTTCTGCATCAACATGAGTAGTAGAGCAGAAAAATGCACTAATTTCTCTTCATTTAGAAACTGTATTTAAACCTTGTTATCTTCTTCATTATAAGGTTTTAATGCTTGCTGACATGTGTTGTTACTGTGGCAGATGATATTGTCATTTGAGCTCCCATTTGCTCTCATTCCACTTCTCAAATTCACTAGCAGTGAGACCAAGATGGGATCACATGCCAACTCAAAGATTGTAAGGATACATCTTCATTTGCAATTTATATCGACATGTTTTTTCGTGAATTTAATGTAAATCCATAAAGGTAGATCTAGGAATCTAGGACACATTATTATTTCACCAGAGTCAATAAGTTGGTGGTTTGCAAGGACTTGAAAGGTATTTCCAACAAAACTAATCACATTGTTAGTTGAAAAAACTGAATAATCTCTTAGAGACTAGCAGACTCGTTAAGACAAGAAAACAAACAACCAATTAAAATAGGTGTGGCCTAATACGTGATGGGTTAATTAGGTGCCCAACAAACAGTTGGCTTCTCAAAATTCACTTGTGCATTGCATGCCCTATTGGAGACATCTATCATGTATATTTCAAGTGACACAAGAAGTCTTCAAAATGTAATTTCTAAATTTCAATCTCTATATATATCTGTGTTCTAGAAGGCTCGCCAAGACAGCCTTTGTGGTGCTCCATGGCTCAAGGCTAAAGGCTAGTGTCCGACACCATGTTGAGCCTGTGGGATGTGGCACGCCATGGTCCAATGCACGGTTTTTGCAATGCAAAATTTGATATATTTGTTTACCTTTTTAGTGTCTTACTTTTTAGTTTTAAGTATAACCCAATTTAAATTGTTTAATATCATTAGCTCATTGATTAATTGTAGAGAGCATATGCATATCTATATAATTATGTATATAATATACAGATTTGTTGTCATAAATCACGCCTTCAAAAATAGCATGACCTTGTCGTGGCTTGAAGGCTTGACCTTGTCCCCACACCACGCCTCACACCATTTAGAACCTTGTTATTTATTTATATTAATTGTTAATTCACGTACCAGTTATAAGAAATAAACTATATGAGATGAATTGAATTAGAGGTTACAATTAATGATTGTCACTTTGATTCCCTGCATAATCTTACAAGGTGGTGATTATGTATATGCAGATCTCAGGAATGACTTGGATAATTGGGTCCTTAATTATGGGCATAAACATATACTTTCTTGTGGATAATCTGATCTCGGTGCTCGTTCATGGGCGTTTAGCAGTTGTGAGCAAGGTGGCGTGTGGAGTGTTGGGATTTTCAGGTATGTTGATTTATTTAACCGGGATTGGGTATCTGGTGTTGCGCAAAAACAAGAACTCATCACACCTTCTGGCACTTACGAGTCCTGAATGCCGCGAGATGGAGAGGAGTGCTTCCGCTGCATATGGCCAACCAAGAGAGGACATAGTTAGCATGCAACTTCCTCAGAAGAGGACCACTGCTGATGCAAACTGAGTTATAGACCTGATTTAGAATATATATATATATATATATATATATATATATATGATTAATAGAGTTTGATCTAACATGCTCCCAGACTCTAATTAATATGGTTTAGGAACATGAATAATGAAATCATATTAGTTTGTGATAAAAAAAAGATACCTATTTAGTAGAGTTACAAACAGCATCTTGTCTGTCCTGTTGCTTTTGGTTTTGTGAAACAGTGACATCCCTCCCAATCTATCTTTGATGTGTACGGTCGGTGGCTGGGTTTAAATCAAAACCATAAATATTTTGAAAACGATAGAATCAATTGCTTCATGTATTATTTACGATGAATATAACCGTCAATAAAAAAAATTTAATTATCATGAATGTTGTGATAGATATTCAAATGAACATTTTTCTACATATCACATTCATTATGAAAAGTGTATGAGTGAATTACGGATTTGGTCCTTGTGGTATGTTGAAAATTATGACTAGTAGGGGACGTCGTTAAAAATTAGAAAAATTATGGATATGATCTCCATGGTCACGGCCGGCCCAAAGGGTGGGCGACGACCCAAGGCATCAAATTCTAAGTTGCATCAATTTTCGTGTTTGTAGTTGTCATTTTCTTATGACTAAAGTCCCTCTCACGAAGGACCTTTAAATGAATTATTTAATCCAATTAACTCAGGGATTAAAAGACCAAAATATCCTTGTTTCATAATCATAAATTTTAACATGTTACAGACCATATCCATAATTCACTCTTGTATCATGAATAATGAAAATGAACGATATTTATGGTTATTTATCATGAATATTTGGTTTCCCTGTTGTAAAAATATTTACGATTCCCATTTGAATCTTCAAAATACAAGAAAAGGACTTTTCATTCAACAAAGATCATATGATTTCAACTTTCCACGGACAGGTTCACTGATTAATTAGGAACACATGATAACATACATACCATATATATGTATGTTTAGTTTAAGACTGTATACGGATGTGATCATCGGTGTGGCCGGTTGGTTGCACCGGGAGATGACCCTTCTCTTGTAAGCTCTTGACCGTTTCATATAAACACTCTTTCACGGGTGTAAATTCCAAACCCAAATCCTTGAGCTTTTGGTTCGAGAATTTGTATGGCTTTGCTCTTGGCTTTATCTCATCAGAACACCTGCAATTCGTTTACCATCACCCACTTTAATTAGCACCCTTTTTTTTCACTTCAATTTAGCCACATTTAACAAAAAAACCTTAATATAATTAAATTAGTTCCCATTAAAAGATGGGTAATTTTTGGACTCTTGTGTTGGTTGGTGCGTGGGCCCAGTGATGTACACGACGAGGGACCACGGTAGTTCTGATAGGGATGTGGGGTGGGTGAGGAGTCGTCTTGGCCACACGATCTGAAATTATTTATATAGATATATATCTGAAAACAAAAGTTGGTCTTGTTTTCTTTGAATCTTGGTGTAATCCTTTTAGACTTGCTATACGTGATAAGGTCAAATATTGCTTTCATTAATCAAATCACGTCTTTGGTTCACCCAACTTTTGTTCCATCCATGTTTTTTAAATATAAATTTATAATTGTAAATCAATATTTTATAATATATATATAGGGTCAGAAAAACAGTAAAAATTAAAAAAAACTGAGGAACATAACAGTTCATTTGGACGGTATATACATGTGCAATACAAATAATTTATAAGCAATTTGTCAAGTATGTATATTTGTAGAACATACACACGTATATAAAAATCAAGAAACAACTTCAATTACTTATATGCACATGTATATGTCAAGATGAATGGTTACTAGCGTGTTTCTATTTTTTATTTTTTGAGGGGTTTTTCTAACCTCCCTTATAAGAGACTGTTTGACAGTTGCTCAATGGTTTGATGTAGAATAATTAAGTGACCATAATGATTAAAATGTTCTCATGATATAATGCAAAATGAAATATAATTGTTTGTAATTGTTTACAATGAAATTAAGGCGCTGAATGGTTAAGGGAAGCCAGGATACAAAATTATTCAACGGGTTTTAGAACCATTAACACCTAAACTTTTTTTTTTTTTCAAACAAGATTCATCTCTCAACCATTCAGAGTCTACCTCTTAATGAAATTATTAAGAGGTAAATATATTTGATTCTTTATATTAACAAGATAAAAGAATTATGTATGTCAAAATATTAATTGTAACGATAATTAATATAATGATTAATTGCAAACATATAAGAGGACGAGACTTACTTGGTGGGAATTGGGTATTCAGGGAAAAACTTGGCTAGAATTTCGACGACTTCACCACGGTGAAGCACGCTCTCAGCACATAAATAGCGACCCGAAGCCGAGGGAGTCTCGAAGAGTAGAATGTGTGCGAGGGCCACATCTCTAACATGAACGTATGCTTGGACCGAATTGGCATAGGTCTTTGCTGAGCCTGTAAGGTACTTTAGGATATGAATAATGCTAGCGTTGACCGTGGATTGCAACAACGGTCCCAAAACCAACACGGGGTTCACCACCACCAAGTCAACCTCTCTCGCTTTAGCCTCGTCCCACGCAGCCTGTTCCGCCACTGCCTTCCCATAACAATACCAATTCTGTGGTCAAAATGCAAATTAAATTAGTTAATTACATGAATTTGTATCACGAAAATATATGAAACTTCGTTAGATTACTTTTCAAAAAAGATTTTAAACATAATATATTAACAGATATTGAGAATAAATCGAGGTGAAACTCAACATGTACAATTATATAAATATTTGATAGATATAAGTATTCTTTTAAAATAAGTACATTAAATTATATTCATTCAACTTTAAATCATCATTTAAGCAGATAATGTGTTTATGATCTTTTGAACAGGGGTGGTCAAAAATCCGATAACCCGATTAACCCAACTTAATCAAACGTAATCCAATGTTTGATCGAGTTCTAAAATCTTCTACAGTTATTTTTATTTGAACTCAACTCAACCAGATGATGAACCTGATAATTTTTACTTTTTGAATTGAATATGACTGTTGAACCTCTATTAATATGTAGATTATACAATTATAACATCGCATACCCTATTCATGTACAAATATTTTCAATATATTCTCAATCTTTATGTAACTTTTTTATACATATTTAGTAAGTGTGAATACACACACACACACACACACACATATATATATATATATATATGTGTGTGCAAATTGAGAAAATTAATTAAATGTGATATACTTAAAACTTAAGTATGGATAAGTTATACCAAATGATCGGTGATAAAAACTAAATTATGAGTAGACTAGAGAAAACAACGTATTCAAAGTTAGGAGAATATTTTGATGTACCAAAGTATCAACCCAACTAACCCACACGGTTTGTGTTGGGTTGGGTTGCACTTTGGTTTAGGTTGGGTTGAGATTTTTCAAACCGCAAGCATTGAGTTAAATGAGACCTTCTATAAGGTTGCAACCAATGCAACCCCATCTACACCACAGGTTCATTTGATCAACGGCTGAAAGGCTGAATGCGTTTATGCAATAATATTTCACGATCAAAACATTTATGAAATCAACTACGATTCGAGGAAGAAAATGGCGGAAGAGAGTGTGAATAAGAATAGTCGGCTTCATATGAAACATAATTACAAGTTGAGCATTTTGCTTCATATGAACATGAGATGCATATGAAAAAATGCAGGCTATTTATGTGATACTTGTTTTCAGAAAACCTGTTATGTACGAAAAACGTTTATAATATGTTGTTACATGTGAAACTAGGATGCATATTGAAAGGTATATGACCATGAGATGCAGTTGATAGGATGCATATGAATTAAATGCAGTCCGTTAAGGCGTAATTCTTTTATGAAAAAGCTCTTTTAGTGAGAAGCTGCTATGTATGAAAGTAAAATTCATATTAAGGGAGTGTTTGGGATTGCTTATTTAAAACAACTTATGTTTTTTTTGTAAAAGTGCTTATTAACTTATGTGGCATTAAACCGGAGTTAAATAAAACATGTTTAAAATTGTAAACTGGTAATAAGCAGTTTTTCATAAGCCAGGAAGAATTAACTTATCAAAAACAACTTATTATCAGTTGGACACCGGTATAAGCAGTTTTTTTCTTATCCAAACACCAGAAAACAGCTTATCACCAGTACCAGACTGAAATAAGTTTAAGCAGCTTTTATAAGCAATCTCAAACACCCCTAAAGTTTCACGTAAGATATAATATGAATAATGAGTTTACATGTAATTCTGTAGTATACTAATAAAAAACAAGTGAATTTCGTGATTGAATTAAAAACAATTAAAATAGGGAGGATTATTTCATTAATTAAAAAAATAAAAAATCATCAAAAACCGTCCACTAAAATAGGGAGGATTATTTCATTAATTAAAAAAATAAAAAGACATAATTGCCCTTTTATTGAATAATTAATTAAAAATAAACTCCTTAAAAATTGGCAAGATTAAGGGTTGAGATTGAATTAGAATGGAGTGTAAGGGTTGCAAGTGTATATGAGAGGTTGCATTTGATTTGTATTTTACACACACATATAGAGAGAGAGAGAGAGAGATATAGAGAGAGGGATTCAAACGATAACTATAACTATTTAAATAAGAAAAAAGTCGTTAATATACAAAATCACATACACGTTTTCCTTGACACAAGTCGCAGACAAAGTTGCGTCAAATCGTGTATGATTTTGTACATTAACGACTTTTTTTATATAGTAAATGTTCTCGTTTGAACTTGCAACTCCATATGTATATGTATATGTATATATATATATATATATATGTGTGTGTGTGTGTGTGTGTGTGTGTGTATATATATATATATAGAGAGAGAGAGAGAGAGGTGGGTTATTATATAACCCCTTACATTTGTACAATCAATATAATTCAATCTCAACTGTCCATTTAATTTGATGAATATGTAATTTCATAAAAATTTTGATTGTTTCCTAAAATAAAGTATTGATCATAATTAATAAACTTTATTCATCTTCCATAAATATTTAAATCATAATAAATAAACTTTCATCATTTTCATAAATATTTTAATTTATTGGGTTGCATTAATTGAACAAATGTAATAAATTGCATTTGAAACACTTTATATATATATGAGTGTATCAGATGTCTTCGATTGAAATTTCCATCAAAATTTCTTTTTCGCCCAAAAATTATGCCATTTTAAATTTGATTTAGAGTTACAAAAGGAGCATATCGAAGTACTTTATGACGATGGATTTTTAATTTTAAATATTACAATATTATTTATATTATTAAAAAAATAGTATTTTTAATAAAAAAATATTTATTTCTTCTAAAACTTTTAATTTCAAAGATTTTTATTTATAAGAAAATTAGAAAAATCGTTTTTCTATATAAACAATCATTTTTAGAAAAAAAAAATCTAATTTGGAAAATTTTACAATATCTTTTCTACTTTGTCTTTACTAAAAAAAATTAACCGTAAATCCTCAAAATCTATAGTCAAAAAGAACCAGAAGTGAAATAGAATGACGACCATGGTGTCTAAAACTATAATTAGTTTAAAATATAGACTAAAATTGATAATTACTAATAATGACATAAGACAAAAACATAATTTACTAAAAACAAATTGCATTGACCACATCTTTTTTTTCTTTTTTTTTTTAGGTATTCAATTTTTTAAGGTTCAATTTTATACAACTTTGATTAAATTACGTTTTTTCTCCCTATGGTGTTTTATTACAGATTTTGTCCCTATAGTTTTGAAATTGTGGTTTTCATTCTTATAGTTTGTACATCGTTGTTATTTTTTGTCTCTAAGACTAATTCCTAACTTCAAGTATGAATTACTAAAATAATAATTAAATGCAAATCATGTAGTTTAAATCATAAAAATGAAAACAACAATACATTATAACTATAAGAATAAGAATCATGAAACCATTGGGACGAAACACGAAACTTGCTCCAAGAATTTTAAAAAATAGGTTTAATTAAAGATACGCTGCATTTGGTTATAATTTGGAAAATATGTACTAAATTCCTCTTTGATTCTCTTAAAAATTAATGTGGCTTTTGTGAAGTTTGACATCCATAATTAACAAATAATATTAATAATTACGGTGACTTTGTGAATAAGTCATACCAAATAATGAGAAAAGAATAGGGCAGATAATATGTTACTGTCGCCGGAAAAATCAGGGATCCGATCGACGAGAACGAGCAATTGCTTTACGTAATTTTTCAGAAATTGAGTGAATTAAGAGAGGACAAACCTTGGTGTTCTTGCAGAACTCGAGATCGCTCCAGCAGCTTTCATCAACAACATCATCAGGACCACGATGTGGATCCATATACACCGCTCCGATTGACGATGTGAATACAACTCGCCGGACTTTACATTCAGCCGCCGCCACTATTACATTCCTTGTCCCGATCACTGCCGGCTCCACCATTTGCTCCTGTAAACGCACAATTAATTAGACCTAAGATCGGCGTCTCTACTTTCCATTGTTTCATCAATCATCATTGAATTGAAGACATACAGGATCGTCTGTGACGGGAGAAGCGGTATGGAAAACACCGTCACAGCCATTAATCGCTTCTCGCAAGCTCTCAAAATCGAGAAGATCGGCTTTGTATAGAGTTAATCTCTCCTTCGCTCCTTCAAGCTCTATCAAATGGACATTCTTCGGATCATCTGCAAAAATCAATAACAGAAAAAAGGAAATCTAAGCAACCTAGATTACAAAAAAAAAAAAAAAAACGAAACGCATGTTATAAATTACAATTCAATTCAATCGGAAATTATAACCACCTGGATTTCTAACTGTTCCTCTGACAAAATAACCTTTCTCCAATAGCAATTTGACCATCCATGAGGCGATGAATCCGCCGGCGCCGGTGACACATATAACTTGCTTTGATGCCGGAGACATGGTGTTTATAGAAACAAGGGGGAATATTTTGAGAGATAATGAAATTTGAAGAGAGGAAAGGCAGTACTTATAATGGCAGGAACAGAGAGTGGAAACTTCCACCAACTCACCTACCGCCTTCTCTCGCCAAGTCAACAAACCTCTTCTTCATTCAACCATAACACTTCATTTTATATTCTCCTTTGTTTTATTTGTTTTTTGAAGTTACTAAAATTTAAAATTTTATTTTATATTAAAAAAGTATTCACACAATGTATCAAGACATATCTTGATTTTAATTTTCTATTTTACTATTTGTCTTTGTCGATATTATAATAAGATTTTATGTGTTTTTAAGAAAACATTAATGATTTAATTTTTTAAATAAAATATAAATGTAAAGATATCATAAAAATTTTAAAAAAATATATCAATGTTAATATCAAATCAATTTTTTAAAGTTTTCTCATTTTTTTTGTAATTTCTGTAATTTATTTTTTATTATAATTTAATTTAAGTTTAATAATAAAATAATTTATTTTTAGTTTAATAATATAACATTTTATAAAGATAATAATTAAGTATTCTATTAGAACTCAATGATTATCCTAATTATATTTTAGATTTTTTATATTTAAAATGAGATGTTTATCATGTATTTGATTATGTTTATCTGCAGTTAATTACACGAATTCAGATATGAAGCTTTAATAACTTGTACTTACGCACAATCTACTTGTGATCTTGAGTTTTAAGTAATATGCATTAATAAACAGTACTTTACGCATAAAAAATGGTTTTTAAGAGTTTTTGTCAAATGCTTTATAATACAGTATAGATATTTTACACATATATCATTTATTTTTAAACTATTATTTACTTACCGGATAAGATCTTAATCCATCAAAACGACATCGTATGCAACAATTTTCCCGGTAAGTGCTTACGGTGGTAAGAGTTGTCGCCCTCACTTACAGGGTAAGACTCTTGGTTCTTATATCGCTCTTACCATATAAGATTCTTGGTCTTTACCATATTCATCCGGTAAAATAATACGACTTGTTAAACGCTTATTCGGATAAGCTTTTGGTAAACAGCCTCTTATTTTCAAACATCATAATGTATTTTATTATATATTGTTTCTCACTTCTTCATGACAAATGTCACATTTGCATGTTGTAAAATAAATGTTCATGATAAATGATATAGTAACAAATTTTATTATTAATTATTAACAATTGATGTAAAAGTATCTTGGAAAAAAGATTGAAACTTATGAAACAAAATTTGATAATTTCTCAACAAATTTCTGTATTTGTATTTGTATCTGTATTTGCATCTGATAAAAAAAAATATTACTGAAATGATTTA
The DNA here is from genome assembly GCF_001531365.2 of Cynara cardunculus var. scolymus. Taxonomy (NCBI): domain Eukaryota; kingdom Viridiplantae; phylum Streptophyta; class Magnoliopsida; order Asterales; family Asteraceae; genus Cynara; species Cynara cardunculus. The sequence continues at coordinate 37,002,841 of NC_037530.1, forward strand.
AATATATTAAAATGTATTACTAAATATATGACAAAACTAAAAAATTATAACCAAAAACATGCATTTCATTTATATTATGACAATTATTAGGAATAATAAATACATCTCTAACGAAATTCTGTAATAAAATAATTTCATTTTTAATAGCTTCAAAAATAAGTGTTATATTTGTTAGAAAAGAAATATATACTAGAAGAGTACTCGTATAATATAGCGAAATATATCTCAATTTTATTGTTTTCTTTTATTATTTATCTTTGTCGATATAATACGGTTTTTAGTGGTTTTGAGAAATTGATAATATTTTTATTTTTGAATAAATATAAATTTAAAGATATCATAAAAATTTGAAAAAAATATATATCTAGTATCAAATTTAATATTTAAATTTCTCCTTTTTTGTATAATTTTTTTACTTTAATATTTTACTTATAATTTAATTTAGATTTAATAAGTGAAGTAATTTATTTATTGTTTAATGATATAATTTTTATAAAGATTTCAATTAAGTATTTTATTATAATTAATGATTATCCTAATTATATTTCAGATTTTTTATATTCAAAATGAGAATTATATCCCGTATTTGATAATATTTATCTATAGTTAGTTACACAAATTTAGAAATGAAGCTTTAATAAGTTGTATCTACGCACAATTTAATTGTGATCTTGAATTTTAAGTAATATGCATCAATAAACAATACTCTTAAAAACTATTTTTTATGCATACAATATTATTTATTGATGTGTAGGATCGATTAACTCGGTTTCTTGGTATAAATTACTTACTTGGATGATCTGTTTGACAGTGTTAATGCAGCGGAAATGATAAGAATCAACCACAGTAGAAATCAATAAGAACACAGTGAAAAAGATTGATGAACACAAGAGAGAGCTTCAAATAATTTTCAATAGAATGAAAATTGACAGTTACAATACTGAAGCACACTGAAAATACAAGGGTCTGCGTTGCTATTTATACAAGCAAGTAACCGTTTTCTGACACGACCTAAAGTAAATTAATCTAACCGTTCGATCAAAACAGATTACAGACAAGAACACGTGATAAGCACGAGCAGCTGATAAACCTAAGTAAAACAGCTAAAGAAGATCTACACAGAAGACAGGTTGCAGACCCTCTGTGAGACATCACAGAGGCTCTGCTGGATATAACTTGAAAGCACATTGACGTAGAGGATATCTTCCAGAACCTCTGTGAGACACGACAGAGGTTTTGTCGTCTTTGTCTTGTAGCATTGTCTTTGCAGATGACCAGTTTCCAGAACCTCTGTGAGACACGACAGAGGTTCTGTCACTTGAGACGTACGCTTGAGCATCTTCTGCTGTTGGTCCTCTGTGGTCTTCTGTGACA
>NC_037530.1:37005209-37006576 GCF_001531365.2 Cynara cardunculus var. scolymus
TGGATAAAAAATAAAACGAAACATTGAAATGAAAATGTGTCTCGATGCATTGTACGAATACTCTTCTAGTAGTTTTATAATTAATATATTTTATCTGATAAGATATAAATAAGAAATAAGAAATAAATTCGGAAAGCAAACAACACTCTTTTCATTTAATTTATATTTTGTATAACATATTTTTTCAACATGTTATTATTGCATTCTCAACTCATCACTAAATTAATTATATAATAAGGGATTGGTTGCTGCAACCCATCACATAAATTTTGTGTATCCAAAACCTACCCTAACAGATACCAAATACACAAAAATAGAGCTCCTTTTTACTCCAATCTATTATTATAACATTAAAAAATAGGGTCGATCTTTATATTTAGGGGTTATTTGTTTATTTCTATAATGTGTAACTCAGTTGACAAAAATAGATTTTTATATTGGAGATACGGAAGGACAAAACAGAGAAAAATATGTTCTATAAACCTGTTTCATTACAGTTGTTATACATATGAATCTGTTTCATTACAGTTGTTATACATATGAACCTGTTACCTATGAATATAAACTTGTTTCATTATAGTTGTTATACATATGAACCTGATGCAATCATATATGACTTTGTTTCATTGAACAGTTTGAGTCTGTTTCATTGAAAATTACCCTGTTTCATTGAATAGTTTGGGCATGTTTCATTGGAAATTAGTGGCGATTGTTTTAAACAAAATTATTCTACATTTTTTAAAAATATGGCAATTTTTTTCAAAAAATTTAATAGATAGCTCAATTAAATCTTTGCTAATATTGTGCTAATCAATATATCATTCATATTTATATAAATATTATTTTGTTACCAAACTTATCTATTAATATTAAATAATTACCAAACATAACTATTGTAAATTCAAATAATCATAATACCTTTATAAATTAAAAGAAAAGAAAAATAAATGGATTTATGTGATTGGTTGTAATTAGTTTGTAAGATTTGTATAAATTGAGATGATATATATATATATATATATATATATATAACTTCTTTGTTGATTTTAACACGACAATGCATTCAATTTCTTATTATGGAAAAATAGACTTGGTTATTATGTAACATCAATTATGTTTCTTGTTACTAAAAGGGTTGACTGTTCCTTTTTCCTCCCCCTCTTTTCGGTGAATCAACGATCCCTCCCTCACCGATTTGGCACGCATCACCTGTAGTCGTAGTCTCTCTTTTTAATGTTCACTAGATCGCATATATCTTTCGTAGAGGATATCTTCCAGAACCTCTGTGAGACACGACAGAGGTTCTGTCACTTGAGACGTACGCTTGAGCATCTTCTGCTGTTGGTCCTCTGTGGTCTTCTGTGACA
>NC_037530.1:37007911-37058925 GCF_001531365.2 Cynara cardunculus var. scolymus
GCACGCATCACCTGTAGTCGTAGTCTCTCTTTTTAATGTTCACTAGATCGCATATATCTTTGGCATATAGCTTACAATTATTTGGGTAATCATTTATTTATCGGGATTTGTTAGTTTTGGACGATCCATTGTGTTTAGTATATTGAATTATATCGAGTTTACCCCATTGTATTGTATCTGGTCTAGGGAATAGGAGGTGTTTATGTTTATTTTGCGTGAGTGGTTACTAACAGTAAATTAAGTGGTTGTTTAACAAACACTTACCCGAATAAGCACCTACAAAGTCACATTACCTTACCAGATGCATATGGGAAGGACCAAGAATACAAAGAATATTATTTTTAGTGTTGTTAATCCCATATACTGATTATATTCAAGAATACAAAGAATATGCATAATTACAGGATGAATACACAACGATTGATCAAGTCATATGTCATTGACTGGATATTATTGAGTACAAATGAATCTGATTGAATTTATCTTTACAAGTATGAATCTGATCAAAGCATTACTTACAACAGAAATAACAAACTGTATTTATAGATGAGAAACCATGTTATAGTTAGAAGACATTACAAAACAGACAAATCACTAAAAGACATGTGGTCTAGTATCATAGGGCTTAATCTTAAAACGCGAGAAAAGTAGTCACAAGAAATGACTAAGCCTCTAACTCTGAATAAGCGTATCCAGAGTTATCAATAACTCTGATAACACATCATCCAAATTCTGAAGACTTCCTTCACTTGGTCGCTTTTCATCTGTCCTCTGAACTCTACAAACGCTATCCAGACTTATATTCCACTCTGTATGTTGTGTATTCAGACTTGCGCCCCAACTCTGAATACACTTAACTCGTAACTTTGAATACACGTCTGTAAACTTAAACTTGTATTTTTTTTTCAGACAACATCTTAATCAACTTTTATTCTTTTACATTTATGAGCAGAATATTCAACTTTTTGAAATCCTGAGAGACAAATTCACAAGAGTGGTGATAAGAAAATTAATAAATTTAAACCACAAGGGTGGTGCCTGATTTGGTTTGAGCTTGGCTCTAAAGATCAAAAGTACCTGGAGGTCACAGGTTCAAGTCCAAGAAGGAATAAAAATCCCCTTGTGGTCACAGAGGTTCAAATGCGGTGACTCCGGGCCATCTACAAAGCATGTGGTCGCCCTGAGATTAATCGGCTCGCATAGCGGGTTGGATATCCAGGTTAATCAAAAAAAAAATTTAATAGATTTAAGAGTAAACTACTTTTTTTCATCCATAGGGAAGAAAGTAGCAATTTTCACGTAGATCGAAGTTATGTTTTATCAAAGGATTTTATACTAAGAGTCATGTTATATTACAACATTATGAAAAACGAGTTTTGTTAAATTAATGTGTATACATTTTCTGCGACCCTACTTTTTGTTAAATTAGATTGCTTGGTTATGGATGAGGCCCCGTAAACGTTGGTGTTACCACAGGGTATCGTTGCCAGAAAACTGAGATGCTACAATAGCATATTGAAGCTTAAATTTAAGCTTTCATGGTTAACAGTGGTCGATAATAAGTAAACCGTTGAAATTGGATGTGATTTTAAATGTTTTGTATAGTATTTTATAGTTATAATTAAGTTTTAACATATTAAAGTAACTATTTTGTTATCATCATCGAAAACATTTATGGATCCGCCTCTAATCGAGACTTTTGAATTCGTGTAGCTAGGTCCCACCTTTATTAGTGTATATATGCCTTTGAGTTGAATGTAAACCAAATGTACGCGTTTATTTTTCAAAATAACTAAAAGATATATCTTAACCATAAGGGTGATGTCTGATTAGTTTGAATTTGGCTCTAAAGGTCAAAAATACCATGAAGTCACATGTTTAAATCCAAGAAGAAATAAAAATCCCCTTGTGGCCACGGAGGTTCAAATACGGTGACTCCGGGCTATCTGCAAAGCAGGTGGTCGCTCTGGGATTAGTCGGCTCGCATAGCAGTTTGGATATTCAGGTTAATAATATATGTATATATATATATATATATATAGGCCATTAATGGAAGAACTGGTTAGTTTGTGGTAACCGTGAGATCCAATCTCAACCACAGATCAATATATAAATTAGGAAATTTATAATTTTGGTAATTTTGAATTAAATTTTTAATGCATGGACATTTTAGGTATTTTCTCTCCTCTCTCCATCCTCCGGCCTCCGGCCACCGTCCTCCGGTGATACCACTGTGATACCTAAAAATATTGACTCTGTTAAACAAAAGACACGGTGTGATACCCAAGCATATATAAGATGCATTGTGATACCACTGTGTTACATCTCCGATCGACCACACAAACGACCTCAGTGTGATACCCAAGCACATATATGATGCATTGTGATACCATTATGGTATCACCGGAGGACGGAGAGAGTAGAGAGAAGAGTTTTAAAATACCTAAAATGTCCTTGCATTAAAATTTTAATTCAAAATTACCAAAATTATAATTTTTTTAATTTATCTATTGATTTGTGGTTGAGATTGGATCTCACGGTTACCACAAATTAATTAGTTCTCATTTGATTAGGCCCCTATATATATCTTCTTTTTTATTGTTTCCGTATTTCAGGTTTTAGTGAACTTCTTGTACTGGAGTTGTTTCTACAAGCTTATATACGGTTCTTAGTAATCGTACTAAGACAGCCTAACTCAGGAATGCAAACCGAAATGAACAAACAAGAGCTCAAGAAGGAAGCATGGGTTTATTACTCTTACTTCACTTGGTTCCTTTACAAATGTGGGGTAACCATCTATTTAGATGTCTTTATGTACAATCAAGAACATCCTACCTAGGTATTTTTATTTGGCGAACTGTGGGTTTTTGGGCCATCTTACACGCACCAAATAATCTCGGGCGACCACAAATGGTCTTGAGTCATTGTAGATGAACCTCCATGGTCACAAGGGCCTTGGCAGCGCGTGGATTCAAACTAAGGATAGATGAGATTTTCACTACATCCCTTGAAATTAACCAGTGCGCCAAAAAACAAGTGGTTTAGATATTTACAAGCAAGGATTTAGAGAGGTACACCCTACAAGGGTGAGTATTCGAAGAGATGTTTGACGTGTCTTCATTTCTTTTAGAGGTTTCCCATCAACATCTCGGTAAACTTTCTTACAGGACGTCACCTTTTGCTAAACATGAACTTTGATATGTTAGAGATGTTGCAAGATCATTTAAAGACCCTTTTAGGTTACTCTAGTTTTCTTATATCTAAAAATAGTATTATTACTCTAATTTAAGTAAATGCAACTTTCCAATTTCAGGTATTTACGGAAATATGATTTGACGAACATGTTCGTGTATTCATGTGCTTATAACGAGTTTCGTCACTCAATTAATCCAAAGTAACATGAAAAAACAGTTTATAGAACCGTAAGAGGGTTCTCAGATACTTGTATCTAGAAATACTAGAAGAATACTCGTGCAATGCATCAAGGCACGTCTCCATTTCAATGTTTCGTTTTATTTTTCATCTATGTCAATATAATACGGTTTTATTTAGTTTTGAGAAAACAACAATGTTTTTATTTTTAAATAAAATATCATAAAATTTTGAAAAAATATATATTGATATTAGTATCAAATTAACTATTTAAAAATTCTTTTTTTGTGTATTTTTTTTAATTCAATTTCTTTTATTATAATTTAATTTAATGTAACGAAGTAACTTAATTTTGGTTTAATAATATAATTTTTAATAAAGATAATAATTAAATATTCTGTTAGATTTCAATGATTATTCTAATTATATTTTCGATTTTTTATATTTAAAATGAAATGTTTATTCTGTATTTAATTATATATATTTGCAGTTAGTTACATGAATTTAAACATGGAGCTTTAATAAGTTGTACTTACGCATAATTTACTTGTAATCTTCAATTTTAAGTAATATGCATCAATAAACAGTATTTCATACATAAAAAAATGGTTTTTAAGAATTTTTATCAAATGCTTTATAATATAGTATAGATTATAATTATTTTAATACTTTTATATGTTGTTTTTTCTTATTATATTAATACTATTAATTATTCTTATCAACTTTGCTTCATAGTTGAAACTTCGGCATGTTTCTATTCTAGTTTTATAAATGTTTGGTTACAATTAAATGAGTTACCGATTAATTTAATTGCATGTGAGAATTGATTAAAGATATTTTTGAGCTTTTAAATAGACAAATTAACGGCGACTTTATTGCATCTTTGAATATACCAAAATGTTAATCCACCAAATTAAGTTACGGTGTCTCCACATTTTTGTACAGTTTTAAAGCTTGCTTTGCATACAACTCTTACTTTGCGAATTGATGTCGTTATGCCATAATTGACATCTATACGGGTCTTATCATTACCCATAACCTTTCTATAGGGTTGGCGGGGTTTATAAACATTTCAACAATCAGTATTATTAAATTCCAGCTAAAATACATGGGTCGATCACATGTAGGCAGCTTATTTTGATCCACGATAGAATTGTTGCTCAATATATGACGTATTCAAATACCATTTTGTCACTCAGTTATGACGTGGTTAGAATTAAGTCGAAGGACCATAAATACAATAATCATGTCTGACATCCAATGTAATGTTTTCATAACGGGATCGTTCAATACACAAGGTCCCTGACGTCTGTCATTTAGTAAATATTAAAAATAATTAATCCCAAATACAACACAGGCACTGGGTTCAATCATCGAGCCCCTGCTAGCCTCAGTCGTTGAGTGAGCCAAAAAAATGTCTCTTCACATAATGTCCTTGAATACAAGTTATGTGTGAAACCGATTGAAATTGTCGATATTCAACCTTTCGCCTCAATATTAAAAATATATTACCACAAATAAAAGAAATTTGAGGGTTTGAAATTTTGTCCCTCCATAGGTTGGATAGAGAGAGGGGTAGGGTTTCCTATTTTTGTCATTTAATTTTGTGTTTTGGTCAAATGTGTAGAGTAGGTAATAGTTGAAGGACTATGCTTGTAATTAATTCAAACAAATCCCATTTAATTTGATAATATTGCGGCTGATGTTTTCCTTTGACCAGTTGCCCTTCTTGAACTTCGGTCAAGTTTAAGATTTATTTTGTGAGACGAGGTGTTATTTATCTGGATTTTAGTGTTTTGTAGATGTTTTAATATAGTTTTTATGTGATTTTGAAAAAGAAATAATTTTTGTTTTTAAATAAAATATAAATATGAAGATATTCTAAAATTTCGAAAATAAATATATAAGTTATTGTTTTTTTGTGTAATTTCTTTAATCTAATGTTTTATTATAATTTAATTTAGATTAGGTAATGAAATAATTTATTTTTGATTTAATAATATAATTTTTTATAGCTAATGATTAATATTTTGTTATAACTCAATGATTATCTTAATTATATTTTAGATTTTTTATATTTAAAATAAAATATTTATCTTGTATTTGACTATGATTAATATTTGCAGTTAGTTACATGAATTCAAACATTAAGTTTTAATAAGTTGTACATACGCACAGTTACGGCCTCTTAATCTAAATTAAGATCATCACCAATTTATGGTTGAAATATTGAATTTCCTGTAACCTTTCTTGATGTCCACCAAGAACCTCACCTTCATCACCACCAACTATATATTTTTGATGTTCACCACTAACCTCACCTCATCACCAACAACTTCATCTTCTTGATGTCCACAGTAACCCGACTTTCATCGACAACCTGTATCTAGATCATATTGAGCTTCATGAACAAATTGGTCACCCGTATTCGAAACTGAATGTGGTAGGTTAGGAACCAACCTTGTCGATATTGAACTCAACATCGGAACTAACCTAATCACCAACTTAATTAAAAAGTTGATGTAAAAACGGGTATGACTTGCTTTCCATAGATTGATTACATCATCCTCGTTTTCAAGGTTAAAGAATCCGACATGTATTCACTTGAATCATATAACTATGGTCATCAGACATTTGTCACTACAATCAGATGCAATCCTGTAAACAAAAATAGCAATGTGTTCATCATAAGTTCTAAACGAGATTTAGTGTTATTTATGTAGTCTCATAAAAACAGTCTGTTTTTACATGATTCCAAGTCTTATAATATAAAAACTGTATATTTAATAATAAAATATCACATCAGAATCATACCAAAACATATACCATTTTGTCCAATTCTAAAGGTGGACTTGTTAATTAATTTTGGTTTGATGGTGGTTGAATTCACCTTTTTGGGAGTGGAGAATAAAAAATTCCTAATGGAAGAAAGATGCAATGCCAACCAGAAGAAAACACCATCAATGCTAATGATTGGAAAATTGGTGACTTGAAAAATATTTCAAGCCCTTACCAAACCCAAATGATGAATTCATGTCATCACCTCTGAGATCATCATACCTCTTATAAATTATAATGGTCTGAGTTGGGTTGGTATGGATTTCTAATCCTTCATTTGGTCAATCTAACAAAACCCATTTCTTGGAAAATGGAAAATCACTAGACAAAAAATCCATATAATAATATAAACCAACTCAGTATATCCTACACTAGAACAGGTCTCTACTGATCCAATGTATGCATGCAATCCTGACCTCCATCCCAAATAAAAAAGCAGTTGTTTTTTGTGAAAACCACATTTGTACAACTGCATGCGACCACTGAAGATGAATCTTTTACTACTAAACCCAAGCTTTTTCTACACCATCTACAACACCAATTCATCAAAATTTAGCTGACAAATAATCCATTTCAACAATCATTGATCTATTCCTTTTAGTGGTTATTTTATCCCACAGTTTTCTACGTTAGCTGAACCTGTAATCTGTGTGGCTTGCTTATGGAGTCAGTAACAGGTATGTGATCCAATCAAGTTTCAGTAAACGAACTCTGCTGTTTTTTCGGATCTTCCCATCTTTCGCTTACCATCTTGCTCCACCTTTTCAGTAGAAATGTCGGATGTCTTAACTGGATCGCGCTTTTGGTTATCAGTGCAAAGTACATCCATGGTGATATCATGTTCTTTTGTGGGTCGGGTTTTTGATGAGTAAGCAGGAGCCGGGCTGTTATTAAGATGGGGTAACAACTGGTCATTGACCGAAAGCAAAATCATCAGATAAATTATTTATTTGTGTAGGTAACCGACCTTTTTGGTGAATTGTAGTTGTCCACTTGCATTAGTGACGATTCTATCTTTCTTTTCCCCTTTGGTTTTAGCCGCCTGCAAATGTCGAACAACCACATGTTAACATTTATTTAATAGATCGATAAATTGGAAGAAATGGAGGAAGAAGATCCTTGCAAATGGTTGCAGTTCTTTCTATGAAATCAGCTTCTAGAGGTTTTGGTTTGGAATGGTACGAAACTTGGTTTTAATATAAGAAAAACCATGATCGAAAGCACTTACTTGGCAGAGGTAGTCATGGGGCTCGTTAAATCAGCAACTTGCTCCTGTAGCTAATATGAATATATATATATACATATATATATATATATATCAGCAACATAAAGAAATATATAAAGCAAAGAAAAAAATAACAGCAAAGTACAGAATTTGGGAAGGATGGTAACTTGATCGGGTGACAGGTCATTAAGCATACTCCATTTTTCGTGACGAAGATCCAGCAGTTCTTCATCCCCGTCTGCATATAATACCTGCATTGAGAAGCAAAATAGAAATTCAAAATCTATAAATAGAATGCAAGAGAAGGGGCTGGTTGGTTGGTTTTCCATTAAGTCTTGTATGGATAAAGCTGTCTGTGTGGATTAATTTGTTTAATAGATTGGGAAGGTTTGTTTGGTAGGGTTTTTTCAAATATGGAAGGAGCATGTTTTTTAATTGAGAGAGGCAGGTTTGGGAAAAAAAACTTGGCTTTTTGCATAAAGCTCTCTCCTAAAAGCTTACGCATAAGCCACTTCTATATCATTAAGCCAGTACCAAACAGTCATATATAGCTAACTAAATAAGCTGTGAGTCTCATTAAGCTGCTAACAAACGGGCCCTTTTTGCCACATTGAATAACAAGTTGTCATTGCCAAAATCGCCCTTGATCCTTGCCGAATGTGCTTGACGGTCCCCCACAATACGCTCACATGGGGATGTTTGAACAAGCTCAAGTAACGAATGGATGTATTGTATAGAAAGAAGAAAATTCTCTGTCAAACAGCAATTAGAGCATCTTCTCACCTTGTGCTTCTTATCCAAAGAATTATAAGAAGAAACGGCACCTTCGTAATACCTGCCCAAAAAGAAACTTATCCTGATCAGAAAACGATCATTAAACTTTACAATTGATAAAACATTGGCGACACAAGATTTATATTCGTCCACTTTTTGCCATCCATATGATGGTACTTACATTCGGTCTAATGGCCACCAAACTTTTATCCTATGCCCCACCAATTCTTTCCCGTATTTCTTCAAAGTATTCACATTTTGGAGATCCTGTATCAAAAATTAAGAAACTTAAAGTTAACCAACAACTTCACTAACGGAGGCATGGAAAGTAGAAGAGCAAGGGGAACATGTATCTCTAGAAAATATAAAAAGATTTTTAGGCCCATTAGACCGTGGGCAATCCTGGCCTGTTTATAGGGCAGGTAAGGGTAAGTTTTCAAGCTCGTAAAAAGGGCTTGGGTTTGCTATATTAGGCCCGTTGGACAAGAAAAATAGGTTAGGCCTGGCCCAAGCCCGCAAATGATCAGCTCTACTCAAGATGTGCAAGGAAGTCGTTAAAATGGAACATGACCAATAAGCATATAGAAAATTCTCATGTTGTAATTTGTTAAGAAGAAATTAACAAATATTTAAGATCACCTTGCCATGAGAACCATTAGCAACATGCTTCTTGGAAGAAGTAGGTTTTCTTCTATCCTGTGCTTTATCGTTCATTTGTCCCAATAATGGTTCTGCTCCAACGGAATCAGTTAGGTCCTCGTCTTCCTTCTTTATCGCTATGTTGTATAAAGAACCAGATGTCTTGGTATTTCCCTTTGCAACGCCCTTGGTTTTAGTCGATTGCTTCTCTGTAGACCCTTTCACGCCTTTAGATTTTTCTTTCGAAGAAACTCCCCCAGAAGGTGAAGCTTTGTCCTGAAATCTTGTTCTCTTCAAATCTTTCTTTGAATCTTGACTTAAATTGTTCTTCTTGTTTCTTGATCGACCTTTTGCGGAAAGGCTTTCATGAGCGGAGTCAAGGTTTTGAGATGCTTCTAGTTCTTTTCCCTTTAACCGATTTTTATGGGAAGGCTCGTCCAGTTTTGAGGACATGGTGTCGGGCTTTCTATCTATTTTCTTTGGACCTGCTGAAACTCTCTGTGTATCGGTATATTTTTGCTTCTTAGGTTGAGAGTGCATGGTCTTTGTGGATCCTCCATTCTCCAATGTATTAACATCCCTCTTGTGAATATTGTTAGTCTTCGTGGGCGGAGTTCCCTGCAACAATGTTTTAAAGTTTCGAGTAAATTTGAAGTTCTAGAAGAGAAGATATTGGTAGATCTGAACATTTACAGAATCATAAAACTAACTTTGATCAATAATGTAAGATGCCTGATAGTAATTTTAAAAACCAGTTGCACATATTTCCATAAGCTCATCAAGCAAAAAGCATTTCCAGAAGCAAATTGATTTCTTTTACATCCATTTTATAATCTTAGCATTGATTTGTGAACTTAACAACTACGTGAGGAAGTCTATGAATGCCTATTTTCTCATCATGCAAAGTAGCTGCTTCAATGACCTAGGGCCAGCCGTTTACCCAAATACTTATCCGGTAAGCGCTAACCGGTAAAATTCAACATTATCACTTACCGTAACAGATAAGATTTTAGACCATCAACATGGTGGCATCGTATGCAATAATTTACCCAGTAAGCGCTAAACGAGTAAGAGTCGTCACCCTCACTTACCAGGTAAGACTCTCAGTCCTTACCATCGCCTTTACGGCTTTACCAGGTAAGATTCTTGGTCCTTGCCGTATCCATTGAGTAAGGTAATGTGACTTAACAAGAACTTACCAGGTAAGCGTTTGGTAAACAGCCCCTTAGTCTTTGTGACTGGAACCTTCCGTTCACAAAGCATAAGCTTAAGAGCTGCTTCCGGGCTCATCCCAAAGAAGAAGAAACTGGGGCGCAGGGGAACATTTAAATAATTCACAGAACTTTCAAAGCCTCCAGTCTTGTATACAAGTTAAGGTAGAAAGCCAGATATGAGTAATGAGAGAAATCATAACCAAGTGGAGTAAATCCAAACAGATAGAATGAAATGCTAAGAAGAATGCATCTGAAGGTTTAGACTTGAGAATTTGCATGTCATAGATCATGTCGGTTACTTGACTATCAAGAAAATAAACGGAAAGTTACCCATTGCAAATTATGCATAAGTTCGAATATAAATTTGGTATACAGAAGAAACGCACCACGGTTTCATTTTGATAGGCATTCTGGCATAGGGCAGTGACCACTTCAGCATAATCATCAGTATCTGACTGTATGAGTTTCATTACTGTTTGAGAATAGGATTTGAGAGTATCATTACAATTTCTCAAGACCTTCTCTGCCAATTTCCAAGGAACGGGCAAAACATTCTGAAAGCATAGCATATAATTCCTTCAGGAACATAAGAATTATAACAAAAAATTGAAAACGAAAAAGATTGAGGAAATAATAAATACTTGATTTTCTTTTCTGACATGAGAAAGCAGAAGGGACAGAAGCTCTGTGGCAATTTCATCACTTTCTTCAATGACCAAGGTCATGATAGTTTCCATGTCCGAGAACACAGTATGTGGGTGATTTTTCCTAGATTTCATCAAGATGGAAACATCAATTTTGAAATATACACGAATTCAGATCATGAGTAAGGGCTTAACGATATAGAAAGTATATACAAAGAACATAGAGTAAGGGCCTGTTTCTTAGCGGCTTAATGAGTTTAATGAGACTGACAGCTTATTCGCTCAGCTATATATAACAGTTTGGTAGTGACTTTATGATATAGAAAGTGGCTTATTCAATAAGATTCTAGGAAGTTTTTCCCAAACCTGCCCCTCCCTAATAAAAAACACGCTCGTTTCATCAATGAAAAACCTCTCTCAAACAGAAACCTTCTCAATCTATATAGACAAATTAATCCACACAGACAGCTTTTCCACACATGACTTAATGGAAAACCAACCAAACAGCCCCTAAGTCTAAACCTTCTTACAGTTCTACAAACACGAAAACAGATGAAGATTCATTTTATGTTTTTTTCAAAAGTAAGAATTAGAAGTACATAACAAAGAATTTAAATTTAGTTGTATTAAGCCAAGGAAGACCATCGTAGCCTCTGGCCTCCTAGGAGGTCAGAGGTTCAAACCTCACCAAAGTGAGGAGGGTGTGTGATTTTATTTTGTTGCATTTTCCATATATAAGTATTATATACTTCAAAAAAAAGACCATGGTGCAAGAAGTTTATCCCTTTATATGTATGTTCTTGGTACTCGGTAAATCTAGATTCGAATTAATTATCCGATCAAACTCACCCATGAAAGGGTGATAAGAGAAAATAGGTATGGTAATCTATAATGAGGAATAAGAGCTCTCACCTAATTCCATCTAAAAAGTGTTTAAACATCTCAAGGACCAAAGCATCACACTCTAGGTCCAGCATCAATAAGCATGATTTCACTTTAGCAACAGACTCGAGAATGTGAATGACTTTATAATAACTGCGACCAGTTGTATTCAGCAGCTCCCCAAAGGCCATCACATTCAGGTGAAAGATTTCCTGTGTAACAACGATTGAACAAGGAAAGGGAACAAGAAGTATCAAATGGCTTCTCCAAGATAATTGAATAAATCTTCTATCAAAGAGGAAATAGAAAAATGCCATCTATAAAGCCTATAGATATATGAATAAGATTAAATAAATTGGCTCCGGGAATACCTTCATAATTTCATCCTTATAAGGTGGATCTGGTGCAGTTATTCGGGCTACTTCACAAAGACATGAAGCCACTGAAACTCTAACATCCACATCTGAATGCTTTACTAGCTGATCGGAAATTAGCGCCCCCATTGAGGGAACTAGTGCACTTTGCATTGAGATAGATGGTGCTTGACCCACAAAAGTTAAGAATTGCTCGATTTTCTTAAAGAAAGAAGTTAAAAAGATAGCAAATATTATAAGTATGTTGTAGCAAATAGGGAAAATTAAGAGAAATATCATGGCGAAAAGCTTAGCATTAGTAATGGTAACAGATACATAAGCCCACCCCACACGTTGGCAATAAGAAGCCATGCATCATGTACTCATAATGTACAATATCTGCTAAGTATTACGAGTGTTCAACACGAGAGAATTAAAATATTCAAACAAATAGAGCTATGCTTTTCTATTTCCTTATTTTCTTGCGCTATTCGTATCTATTCATCATTGCTTTTATAGAATCTTCTTATTAGTTGATAGATCGTCACAAAATCAAAAAGTCTGGCATTACCTGTGCAATCTGGCAGTTTTCATTTGGGTGTACAAACATTATTTATAATGATAGCTGCCTATTCGGTTATTGCCGACTTAAGAACATTAATCTATCATCAGTATAGAAAGCCAATAGAGCAGATTTCAACATAATCTTGACTTCAAACAACAAAAACAATTAACCAACCAACTTCTATGGCATAGGAACCCTAATGAGAAAGCATCTGCTATCTGTTTCAGTATATAAACACACATAATTATCAAACAGAGGGGAAATCTAACCAAACCTTACACGTTACAATGATCTAAGTTCCTCAAATTTACCACTCTCAACAATTTGGATTCTAATTGTAAATGCTATGAATTACTTACTCAAAATAATCAAGTAACGCATATACATACACGATAAAGAAAAAGGTTAACAACGGCTTACATCAAGAAGCTCTAGAAGTTCCTTGGTGGAAGAATGGGGCAATGCAAGCTGTTCCCCAGCTTCTTTAAGCTGTTTCTCCAAATCGTTAACTGGACAAACATAATCCATTTTTCGATCGAAATTTGACCTCCGATCGCACTCAAGCACAAAACCCTTCAAGGGTCAAAATACCAAATTGTTGAATTGATTTTACGCAAGTATGTATGTGTGCGTGGTTATCAGGGCAAAGGGTTTCTTCATCGCAATCAACTAGCTTCGTCGGAAATCGCAAAACCTAATACCTGAAATCGTGCATTCGGATATACCTATCGATGAATTTGGCGAGTGAAAGGCTGCGTGAGAGAGCCCTGGGGTTCGATTGCGGTTTCTAGATGACAACAAGTGATTTACATTTCAGATTCACAGTCACATATAAGTATATATATATATATATATATATATATATATATATATATAACGCCAACGGACCTAATTTCTAATTTAAATTTTATAAAATTTCTTAACTTTTTTTCTTATCCAACGTTTATCCGGTAATGCTTACCAACAGTATTGATAAGATTTTAGTGTATTTAAAATGGTATTGTATGTAAAAATTTATTCGGTAAACACTTACTACGTAAGAGTCGTTACTCTCACTTACCGGGTAAGACTCACCATCCTCTTCATTGCTTTTATCATGTAAGATTCTCAATTCTTGTTATGTTCATCTGGTAAGGTAAATAATTGGATATACGTTTAGTTAACAGTCCTTTAAATAAAACAGTGGGTAAAGAATACTTGATATAATGAAATGTGATGTGTGACATTCTTTATAATTGTTTGTTACTGGATCTTACGTAATTTTATACAATAAAAAAGCGGGTTTTCATCAAGACGGAAAGTCGGATTGTTTTTTATGACTGCAACGATCAGCAAAAGTCCAAATTGTCTGCTATTTTGGAGAATTTTAAGAATTCAAGAAACCTACACTCGTGGAGCCTTTGAGAAATATTTCTGTAATTCCATTATTAAATAGGGTAGAACTTTCTTCTCTTTTACGTGATGATTTTAAATAGTCTTTTTATAACGCTTCTTTCTCTTCAAAACAACGGAGTTTGCCTTCTCCTGTTGTTCAAAACTTTTCAAAGTAACGATTTAGGTTTACTTTGCCTCATTATTGAATATTATTTTATAAGAACCTTTTGTCTTTAATACGAGATGTAATAAAACGTCAGGCATTCATGTGTTATAATTTTTATGACGTGATCGTTACAAAATCTTACAACAATATTTGTATGACAGAAGAAGCGGTTCTTAACAAAGTGGATAAGTCAAATTTGCTTTTTACTGATTGCAAAGATCAACAAACGTCCAAGTTTACTGATATCTTGGAGAATTTAGAGAACTCAATAAACCTAGAGAATCTTGAAGAGGCATCTTCTCGTAGGGTTGTGTTCCAATGAAAAGAAGAGTTAAAATGAGAAGCGTAAGAATGGATCTTCACCTTTGGATGCACATTAGGATGAGATGCGCTAAGATGTACCGGATCAATCATCGTATCAAACGCGAGTCATGGGTGGGTTTGAGATTAAAGGTGATCAAGAATTCAAATTCTTCTTCATGCTTCTCTCCTTAACTCTTCTTCTCACACGATCTTTCACATCTTATGTTTATCCTCTAGATTATGTTTATTTGCAGTTATTTACACGAATTCAAACATGAAGCTTTAATAAGTTGTACTTACGCACAATTTACTTGTGATCTTGAATTTTAAGTAATATACATCACTAAACAGTATTTCATATATATAAAAATTTGTTTCTAAGAGTTTTTATCAAATAATTTATTATATATTATAGATAATTGAAACAAATCAGTAATATATTTTATTATATTAACATAAGCAATAATA
This sequence comes from Cynara cardunculus var. scolymus, assembly GCF_001531365.2. NCBI lineage: Eukaryota > Viridiplantae > Streptophyta > Magnoliopsida > Asterales > Asteraceae > Cynara > Cynara cardunculus. Next base: position 37,022,729 of record NC_037530.1, read on the forward strand.
AAAATAAAGAGTTCCTATTTATTTACGATTTGATGGACATTCCTTATATTTTTATATCATGGATACGAAATATTTGCATCACATGCATGATCCTCATATGTCAAACATATAACAAACTTTCTAAAAAGCATCAAATATAAATCTTAAATATAACCGTTATAAAAAATTGATGATTTTTAATAACTGTTACACAAATAACATATGCATAAACACAAACACGACTAGATCAAAACGAAACAAATGTACAAACAGGTGGAGTTTGTTCCATTAAGAGTTAACCTCTGAATCATTAACAGGTGAATTTTGTTTGGCAAAAAAAATCTATCCCTTAATGATTCCAAAAACCATCTGAATGATTTTGTATCATGTGTCTCCCTTAACCATTCAGCACCTAATTTCATTGTAAACAATTACCAAAAAATTATATTTCATTTTGCACTATATCATGAAAACCTCTTAATCATTATACACCAAAACATTCAACAACTGTCAAACAGTCCCTTAATCATTATAAAACCACTAAAATTTAATCAATTACTAAACCAAATCAAACCCTAAAACTAATGTGATGTTTACCAAATGCTTATCATGCAAATGTTTAGCAAGTGTCATTTGGCTTATGAGGCGGGCATTACAAGAACCAAAAATCTTACCTACGAACCATAGCAATAATCAAGAATCAAAAATCATACCCGATAAGTGATAAAGAAGACTTTTACCCAGTAAGCATTTAACAGGTAAAACACGTTTACCAACAATCCATTCTAATGACCAAGAATGTTATCCGATAAAATAAAGGTGGTGACTATTGCCAATAAGCAACGCTTCCAAGAGTCTTCGCACCATTGCTCATTTGCTATCTCTATCTGGATTCTTGAGGCCAGGACACAAAGGATGACAAACATAAACAGAAACAGACCAAACGCCTGAGAAGAGATCCGAGTAAAATTCAATAAGCTTCAATGAAGCGGGTTTAGGTTTAAAAGAAGCGGACCTTTTAAGATCCAACGACCGGCAGATCAACAAAATCAAACTAGTCTAGTATATCCGAACACAAGCTAATGGATAAAGCAATAATCAAAACTTGGAAAAGAGCTTTGGATAGATTAGATGGTCCAAAATTTCCTACAAACAATGTTTCCTCCAATTAAAAAAAGCAAGTTTTTGACTAAATAAAACCACATCACACATTTTGATCCATTGCTACATCTTAGTGAGATTTCACATACTCCTGAACAATGTGAAGACCTTCAGATTCCTCTCCGTAATCCTGCAAAAATGTTCGACAAAACTTTTAAAATATATTTAGGAAAACCGAAACTGGACTCAACAATAGGTTTCGCCTTCCAACTTTACCTTCACGACAAGGCATGAGCAACCGACAACCTTCCTTGCCTTCCCTTCCGAATCTATCTTGCACAACTGCAATCAAACAATTCAATCAAACGCTAAAAATGATCGTAGACCCACAAATCATACAGCCATAATATGTGCTCAAAGTCCTATTATGGGTTATGCATAAAAATTTGCAAGAATATTAAATAAAATAAGATAATGCATAAACAAGAAAAGGCAATCATTAAAGGCCATTTTCTATGTAAGCCCGACTCGAACTTTCTATGTAATAACAAAAACCACCCAACAGATCTTTACTAATATTGTGGAAAAAAGAATTATATATTATTTATAGTACAATTATGCCACCACTTGAAAAAAAAAACTGGGTCCGCCTAAGTGTACTGGTTGTTACAAACTCTCCCACTGAAATTCATGTCATCACGCTCGATGAGATTTTGCCCCCACCATCCCAATGGTACAAGGATGACCTCTGATTACATTTGTAACGCCCTATAACCCAAAGCTGTAGGCTGATCCAATAACCTCCAAATCAACTTATTATCATGGTGGAGTTATCGATAGTTCATAACTTTGAGCATATACGGAGCTCACAAATCTCATTTTTATCAATGTAGGGCGGGTTGTTATGTAGGAAAATAACTACCAACATTGCAAAACCTCAAAAGTCCAAATATTATATCAAAGACAGCACTCTCCAGAATAAATGTGAGGCAAGAGACTTACACCAGCCCACTCGCCAAGAGTCTTTGCACTGGGAACTGTTATCAAGCTCACATTGTGGTCAGCGCAAAGTGCTTTGACCAATTTTTGATAGTCTGGCTGGTTACAGTCCTCTGCTAATACACAAATTTGGGCAGCATGCTTCTCGATCACCTTTGCAGCCTCGTGAAGTCCACGGACTAGGCCACCATGAGCAAGTGATTTCCTCAGCACAAGCTGCAAAGCAGTCATGATGTCCATTGGCTCACCAAGGGCAGGGGCGGGAGCAGGGGCAGCCACCTCTACTGGAACAACAGCCTCTTCACTGCAAAAGAAATACACTCATTTAAGCATAAAAAGACTTGAATACCATAAATGTTTACTCTGGAAGAGATATTATATTTCCGAAAAAGGTAACTTAAAAGTATGGCCATGTTTAATATCAACTCAAGCTCAAAATAACAGAACTTAGCAAACTTATTACTCCCCTGCCCTAAAAAATAAAATGTCCCCAATGAAAAGTGCAGACAGTTTTAGAAATGTGTAATTATTACGCTTTTTAATCAGCTAAATGACAATTTTACCCTTGATAATAGGGTAATGTCCAAGACCCTACTTTTAATAGAGGAAAAATGAATTTCTTCGTCTCATAATTAAGGGTAGAATTGTAAAGTCACTTACTTCTGAAAGTACGACGCTTATTTTGGGACAAACTAAAATAACATTATCAACACTATTTGGGAGGGAGGGAATACAAGTTTACAGCAAATGAGTCATGTTGGGCTGGTTGGAACAGACAATGAAATGTTGGATACCAGTGAGACCATAATTACAAGAAAATTGTTGACTTGATTAAAAAATCATGATTAGACATCTTATCATCCATGAAAAGAAGTTATATTAGGACTCAAAATCAAAATTAACAAGATAATGCAATCTTAAAGGATAATATCAGGTATTACTATTGTATAAAAGGGAAGCTGTTTACATACCCTGCCATATTCTGTTGATCAATTCTTCAGTTCAAACTGTAACAAAGAGCAGTAGAAAAATAAGTCAAAAAAATGTAAATTATAGTAATCTGCATTCCAATTTAACAGCAAAGAGTTCCTATTAGAGAGTGATTCCTAGGTCACAGATTACCAAAATCACCTCAGAATTACTGCTCAAATCAAGGGTTCAGTAAAAACGTAAAATCCAAATCAGTAAATTATTGACCACATAGTTACTTGAAACATTTGTTGTTCAAAATTTCTCCAGTAATACAAATACAAACGGATACTCCAAAACAAGGAACACAAAATGCAACCACTGATACAAAACTCTAATCGAAACAAAACCCTAACATGGAAATCAAAGCTTGGAAATAGAAAATTCTTACTTGATTTGAAGACGTTGAGGAATCAACGAAGAACAGAGCACGAATTAGGAATCGTTTGAATCGCCGCTCAGGTCTGTGACTGCGTTTAGAATTAGGGCAACAATGTAAGCCCGCGAATGGGTAAACACGATCGGGTTGGGTCTTTCAGTGGGCCTGGCCCAACTCCGACCAAATAGAATAATAGATGCACGGGAAATACTAAAAAAATCCAATTAACTTTAGTGTTTGGAATGATTAAGTTTTTGGACAATTTTTGGGAACAAATAAGTTCTTGGATAATCTAAAACATGTTAAATAACTCCTTGGACAATTTTTTTGAATAAATAAATCATTGGACAATTTAAAACATGTTAAATAACTCATTGGACAATTTTTGGAACAAATAATTCTTGGACAATCCAAAACATGTTAAATAAATTCTTGGACTTTTCTAAAACATGTTGAATACATTCTTATGACTTGTACAACTAGTTAAAGTGGTAAAATAGTGGAAAAAAATTCAAAATAAACCCCAATAAACATTCATATTTTGAACGATTAAGTTCCTAAATATTTTTTGAAACAAAAAGTATTTAGATCTATAAAATTAGACAAATATAACAAAAAAAAATACTTACATTTACAAAAAAATAATTACGTTTAAAAAATATTTTTGATAAAATTTATTTTAATTAAAATTAAAATTAAAATATATTCTGTCAGTGATTTTTCAAACTAAAAAATTTAAAAAGAATTATTATTAAATTTATTTTAATTAAAAATAAAATATATCATATATGTGATTTTTTAAATTAAAAAAGGAGATTTAAATATAAAAAAAATTGTTTGGTTTTATACAATACTAGAAGGGTATTCGTGTAATACAGTAAGATACATCTTGATTTTAATATTTTGTTTTATTTTGTTTCTGTCAATGTTATAATACGGTTTTATATGGTTTTCAGAAAATGATATTTTAATTTTTAATTGCTTATAACTTCGATATTAAAAAAACTAAAATTAAGTCGGTAGATATATTAAATTTTTTATTTATTAACACTCTTAAATATAAAAATTAAAATTAAAATATTCGACGGTAATACGCATATAAGTTTAAAAAAAAATTAAAGTATCCGTCCGTAATTCATCGTCAATTAGGTAATTACTGACGGATCATCCACAGATTATTTATTTATTATTTTTTTGATTATTCCATTTGTCAGTAAGTACCCACGGATAAAACTTTTATAAATTTTTTATTTATTTTTAATTGACTCTGTCAGTAATCTGTTGGAAATCACAGACGGATTTTTGCCATTGATGCTATCTGTAGGTGATAGTCCTTTTTCTAGTAGTGTTGGGGCCTTGGGGGTATTTCATTTACAAATTCAACTATTAATATAAACCATACAAACCAATTTTAACTATTTATCTAGTCTAATGAATATTTGAAATTGTTTTCTAACATAAAACGTTGATCATAATAAATGAAACACTGATAATTTTCCATAAATATTGAAATCATAATAAATAAACTTTCAACATTTCTATAAATATTTCAATTAATTAATTTGTATGGTTTATACTAATGGTTAAATTTGTAAAACATCTATCTATATGTATCTCTATACTATATTATAAAGTATTTGATAAAAAAAATTTAAAACCATTTTTTATACATGAAGTATTATTTATTAATGCATATTACTTGAAATTCAAGATTACAAATATTTTTGATACAACTTATTAAAGCTACATTATTAAATTCGTGTGACTAACTGCAGATAAACATAATCAAATGTAGGATAAACATTCATTTCAAATATAAAAAATCTAAAATATAATTAAGATTATCATTGAGTTCTAACAGAATGTTTAATTATTATCCTTATAAAAAATTATATTGTTAAACCAAAAATAAATTATTTTGTTATTAAATTATAATAAAAAATTAATTAAAGAAGTTACACAAAAAAAAAACGAGAACTATTAAATAGTTATTTTAATACTAATATCAAATTATTTTTTCAAATTTTTATGATATCTTCAATTTATATTTCATTCAAAAAACATTATCATTTTCTCAAAACCACATAAAATCGTATTATATCGATAGAGACAAAGAAATAAAAATTTAAACATTACAATCAAGATTTATCTCGTTACATTACACGAGTAACTCTTCTAACGTAATTTAATAGATGATACGTTACCCTCATTTAATTTGGTTGTTCAAGTTTCATTAATAGAAGGGAGGGGTCAACCTCATGCCTCTTCTCAATTATTTGAGGGACATTTAGTAAACTTGTCTATTCATGTAGCTTATCTTTATCTATATATGTATATAGGGTTGGGTTCACGTGAGACCAACCTGTTTTTGTGAGACCCNAATTATAATTAAGTATTTTGTTTGAACATAACAATTATCCTAATTATATTTGATTTTTTATATTTAAATGAAATATTTATCTTGTATTTGATTATATTTATCCACAGTTAATTACACGAATTAAGGCATAGAGCTTTAATAATTTGTATTTATACACAATTTACTTGTAATCTTGAATTTTAAGTAATGTGGATTAATAAACAGTACTTCATGTATAAAAAATGGTTTTTAAAAGTTTTGTTAAATGCTTTATAATATAGTATTGATAATTGATTCATTCTCTTAGAAACTCAAGTCATCATTCCAGGTTAAACTTGTCATTTTTATTTTCAATCTTATTTACATTCCCCTCCTGAACCAAACAGCTCCTAAGTGTCGTCAGGTTATCTCACAATAACTTTTATTTAAACTAATTTCGGCATATTGTTACTGGAAGAAATCAACCCTGATAAAACTCAACATTCACAACTGTTGTGTATGTCTGGATTCGAACCCTGGACAAATGAGATATTCCATCACAAGCCCAGAATTTCAACCACTACGCCACAACCCTTGTAGTTCATATCAACTTTTTTTGGGTTTGGTTTGATCGAATTATCAGTTGTTTCTCTTTTTTTGAGGCCAGGTTCGATCAATTTACCAATTGTTGTTTCTTACGCATCCCTAACAAAAAGTGGCGAGTCAACTTTATTTTATCATTGTACCTCGTACTTTTGAAATTTCCAATTTTTGTCATTCTATGTTTCCTAATATTCTTTGATAAAAATGCTTGTCGATCTGAAGAATTTGATCTCGTTTTTTACCTTTTACAATTCCCAAGAGGAGAAAGAATGCAACATAGTCGGATGTTATTGTGACGTAGGACAAAGTATCATGTATGAGATATAAGGAAGGAGAAAATGGCACTGATAGAAAAACAGATACTGAAGTGTTAGACCTTGTCGACGTTGTCGTAGGCTTAATCGATTGTCCCCATTCTCCATCCTCAGCAAAATTTCCCACCGATTTTTTGACGAAAGATGTTCGACTTTAGTTATGAGTTGCACATAGTATGGGAGATTCTTATGTATATAACCTTAGTCGAGATTTTAATTAAATCAACGACATTCTCATAAGTATAAATCCATTTTTCTTATATAGGCCAAAATATTATGAATCTAACTAAAAACTCATTTAAAGTCATTTACCTAAATGACCCCTAATATGATGTACTGTGGTGTAACTTTCTAATATTTATCGTATATTAATACTAAAAACTAAATATAAATTTTGATTAAGATCAACAATTTCTGTTTCAAAACATGTAATCATGTGTATATGTATATAAATAACTAAATATTCAATCACAAGGGTGGTGTCTGATTGGTTTGAACTTGGCTCCAAAGGTTAAAAGTACCAGGAGTGTTTCAGGTTCAAATCTAATAAGGAATAAAAATCTTCCTGTGGCCACGGAGGTTCAAATGTGGTGACTCCAAGCTATCTGCAAAGCAAGTGGTCGCCTTGAGATTAGTCGGCTCGTATAGCGGGTTGGATATCCAGATTAATAAAAAAAAATCTAAATATTCTAATTTATGTTGATTTTATTTTGAAAAAATCAAATGGTGCGAAGTGGTTCTCCAAAAACCAAGGTTCTAAATGACATGACGGAGAGGTTAAACCTCAAGCCTTACTAGTTACCAGCGAAGCCACGGCGTTTTCTAAGACGTGCCTTAAGGAGGGACATATATAGTGTTTTGAATAATGTAGCACACGTAAAATTCATATAAACTAAAAAGGAAAGAAGAATCATCGATATCCAATATATAGAGCTTATAGAAAATGATATCAAGGTGTAAAATCGAGATTAAATCTCTTCGGTCCCATTTGATTTGCAGGAATGAAAGGATTTGGGGGAATCTAGATTCAAATTCATTCCAATGTCATGTTTGGTTTGTTGGATTGCCCAAATTTTAAATCTTAGGTTTTCCTTTGGTTTGTTGGAATGTCCGGATTTGAAATCTTTTAGGATTTAATCAAAATTCTAAATCCTACAAACATAGGATATTGAAATCCTTGGCGGGTGTTCGGAATTTCATGGACTTTTTTAGGATTGTATGCAATAAAGTTTTAAAAAATGTTTAAAACATTTATTGTGTAATAATCGATTAATAAAAATTTAATTTAGTTATTTTTAAAAAATATATAGTTTTTTTATAAATTATTTATAAATAATGGAATCCGATTCCATTTCAAATACTACAACCCACACGCACAAATGATTTCAAATTCATTTCAATTCAAATCCCTCCAAATCCAAATCCTTAAAAAACAATCATGCAAACCAAACAAGCCTGAATGGTTTGAAGAGATTTGAATTTCATGAAAAGATTTGGAATTTTTGGTGTGTTTGGGGTTTGTAGAATTTGTAATGGAATTGATTGATTACTTAATTAATTTCTTTTTGTTAATTGATTACTTAAAAACAAATGTTTTAACACATTTTAGAACATTTATTACATAAAAGTTCTACGAAATCCCATAAAATACCAATTACGCCCATAGGATTTCATGTTTGTGGTATTTCATTGAAATCCCGGGTTTTCAAATCCGAGAAATCCTTCAAACCAAACATGAGATTGAAATGAAATTCAATTCCAAATCTCATCCAATCCTACGAACCAACCGGAACCTTAGAATTTAAACTTACTGCTTTCTCCGGTTTTCAAGGAATTCATATTTGACTCTTTGCGTATTAGAATGAGAATAAATATTTACCTATTTAGGCATTAAGTTGTTAAGTTTCTTATGTTTATTTAAGTCGCAGGTCTCAATTCTCATACATAATTTATCCTTACAAGTTATATATTAAAAATACCCACACCTTAACGTGTTGTAACACACCATAACACATTGTAACGTTTCATAATGCGTTATAACGGGAGTCAAGCCTTAAAATGGAGCTATAGGGGTTAACTTGACGTCCATGATATGCCATAACAAGACCATAATGAGTTATTTGGAACTAGGCATTTTAATGGCCAAAAATCTTACCTGACTACCTTAGATTATAACTACTTAGAAGAACATCATATTAGGAAAATCCTTCAGGCAACATAATGCATTTTTCTTTCAGTGAGATAACATTGATAAATTACTAAACTACCCATATAAAATTTGATCCCTAAAACCTTAACAAAATGATTTCACCCACCTATGCTGAATCAATTGTGTCATTAAAAGTAAAATGAAAAATTACACCAAAATAGAACAAACTTTCACCTAATTTCTATTTTGGGGAACCAATTTTCAAAATCGTCATTAAAAGATCTTTATCAAACTTTTGGTTTCATTTGCCAAATTTGATTTAAACTTTAATGTTAATACAGATTGGTTAGATATAAAAATCTTGAATGTGATATTTAATATTTATTTTTTATTGCATCAATTAATTTTTTTTATTAAATTGATTTTTTTATTTTGTATTAGTAAAAAAAATAATTTTTATTGTAGTAATTTGAATTATTTTTTTTAAATTCAATTTGATATCGAATTAAAAAACGATATTTTGAAATGAAAAATAAATTTTATTGCATTAATTTTTGAAAAAAACGAATTTTAGTTATTTTTTTATAATTATTTTGCAAGTTGAATCCTCAAAATAGGAATCAGGTGCAAATTGGTTCCCCCAAAATGACATTTTTAAAAGTCGGTTCCCCAAAATAAAAATCAGATAAAAATTGGTTCCATTTTGGTGCAACTTTCCCAAATTAAAAACCCATTTCCAGGTAAAAATAGAAGAAATCGGGTAACAAAAACTTGTTGAAATATGCAAAATGTTATATCATAAAAGCATTCAATAATCATCAAAAATGGAAGCCCAAACGGCAAAAAATTGCAAGGCTTTTACCAAAGAAAGCAAAGAATAAGAGAAGCTGATTTTACCCTTGAGTTCAAAATTCAAAGAGAGACCTTTTGGTTCACATTCACACCTAAACAGATTTCGAGTTCTAATTCATTTTACCGATCAACTCGTTGATTTGATCCTCACGGTTTCCGGAATCACCGCCATCCCTAAACGGCCGTTTCTTACCTTGCAACGCCTTCTGCGGCTCGTTCAGACTGAACGGACACAAAAAATTGCAAACCTCCTTGAAATGTGGGCCCACATTTGCAATCTCTTTTACGATGTCTTCTATGCATATAATTCCATGCTCACTCAGTGCCTGCCAAAATCATCAACTCGGTGAATATCTAATGTCTTAAAAATGCAGAAACAACGCGATCATATATAAAACGCCATACCTGTTCGATGATGTTATTATCCGTCAAAGGAAATATCTGTTTGTTAACTTTTGCCAACCCCTTCTTGTATATCAGCTCATTCATGCTCTTGAGGTTTGGATATCTTTAGATGGTCAAAATAGACAGGTTTAGAATATTATTACCATTATAATATAGCACCCCCTGGAAAATCCCCAACGTCTGTGGGAGACACTCAAACTGATGACCTATGGACAAGAGCTCAAGGCTAAGCCATTATTTGCCAATTGAGCTGGCGCTAAAGGATGGGAGCTGTTTGGTTGGTTTTCCATCAAATCCTGTACAGATAAAATTGTCTGTATAAATTGGGAAGGTTTTTCTTCCGGAGGATTTTTTCAGAGCGTGTTTTTTAATTGAGAGGGGCAGATTTGGAAAAAACTTGGCTTTCTGCATAAACCTCCCCCTAGAAGTTTACTGAATAAGTCATTTTCTATATCATTGAACCACTACCAAACAGTCATATGTAGCTGACCGAAGAAACTGCGAGTCCCATCTCATTAAGCTTATTAACCTGCTAACAAACAGACCCTTAGAAGAATTAAACAATGCAATCACTTGGATCTGTGACTTACCCGTAAGTCACATACGGCTCCACTTTCTGTAGAATTTCCAATATTCTGTTATTTGCTTTGACAAAAACACCACTGAATATTCTTCTAAGTCTCAGAGAGTATAAGAGTTTCCTTGTCTGTGGATGCATGTCGCTTTTACTGAAAAAAAGAACACTAGGAGTAATTAACTACACAAAAAACAGAAAGACTACAATTTCACATGAACAGTTGCCAAAAAACAAATATCGTCATCGGTGACAGACCCCTGTATGCGGATGACAAAAAGAAGCTTTGATTGCGGGAACATGGATGCTTTTATTGGTCGTTTTCCCCTGTGTTTCATTTTGATGAGATCAGACTCCTGAATAAAAACCTCAGTTAGTTATGCTAAAACCGGGAAAAAAATTGAGCAAACAAACCATCAAACAAATATTAATTAGCTGAAGTTAATATGTATTGGTCCATTAAGACTCTTTTTTGCAAACCAGCTGATAAGCTAGCTGTTAGCTGATAAGCTAGCTCATGAACTAGTCACCTTTGGTAAAAACTAGCTCATAAGCTATAAGACAATGTAGAAAACATAAAAGAACATGCTGAAAATTTAAATGACTTAATTGGCAGCAGAAGTGGAAAAAAGCCATCGGAGCTTAGTGAAACACTACTTGAAGTAGTTTTCCAAAAAGCTAGCTTATGGCAGACCAAACGAGATTTTTTCGGTGATGTGAATGTTTACTTTATCACGGAATTCTCTGATAAACTGTTCTGGCTTCTTGATAACGAAATTATCACGCTTAGATTTCTTCACCCTTTGCTCCAACTGCTCCTTCCTTCTATTCGCCCAGTCCTCATTGCTTTTTCTTTTCTTCAATACAATCTCGGACACATAATTTAGAGGCTTTGGTTCCTCATCAGCCATGACGGTTGAAGCTACCTGATAAAAACAGAAGGCCATATAAGAGATTTTGCATGTGGCACCTAATATACAATTAAGTAGAAGAAGTTATTAAACAATTGTAGTACATTATACATGTAGGTTCTACTTCCCAACCACAAATACTGAAAATTTGACCATCAAACCACTTGGTTTGTGGCACACCAGTTAAGGCTCGGAGATGTAGTTGAAATCTCATCTTCCCCGGTTTGAATCCAGGTGCTGCAAAAGCCCTTGTGGCCATTGAGGTTCCCCTTCCGTAACTCCAATCCGTTCATGGTCACGAGGGGGATTAGTCGGTGCGCATAAGCTGGCCGGGATACTAACGGTTACCCAGAAAAATTGACCATCAACACAAATATTTCTAGTATCATGAGTTTCTTCTATGGTGCCTTAATGCAATGATGCCACAACCAAATACAAGTAACGGCATTTAACTAATACCTATGCGACTCGAACTAACTAAATCACTATAACTTCGAAAACTCTATCATCTCAGGGTTAGGGTTATACATTCCTTGCACCCTGCACAAAATTGAGTTAGAGTTTTACATTCCTTGCAGCAGTCACTACTTTTGAGGGGAGACGCCGGGTTCGTAAGGTTTTAATAAAGGGAATGATTAACTCCTTCATCTCATAATTAAGGGTAGCATTGGAAAGTACACAATTACGTCTGAAAGTAGACGCTTACTTTTGGACAAACTAAAATAGAATTGTGAAAACTTATTTCGGGAGGGTGTACAAACTTACCAGTAACCACTAACTGCTCGTTTTTGGCTGGTTGGAACGGAAAGGGAAATGTTCAATACCAGCGAGACCATAATTCCAAGAAAATCATTGATTTGATTAAGAAATCATGATTAGATATCTCACCATCAATGAATATAATTTACTTTAGGAGGATTCGATCAAAATTAACAAAATAATGCAATCTTACACGACAATACCAGGTACTGCTAATAAAAGGGGGACTGTTTACATACCCTACCATATTCTGTTGCTAAATTCTTCAGTTGGAAATGTAACAGAGCCATAGAAAACTAAGCCAATAAAGGTAAATTATAGTATTCTGTAGTCAAAGTAAACAGGAAAGAGTTCCCATTGGAGAGTAATTCCTAAAAGGGCAACTCCAATCGTACCCTACCGGCCAGCAAAGAGAACTTAATTTTGCCGATAATGATGAGAAAAGGAAAATATGACCACCTCCTGTTCAAACGGCATTTAAACAAATGATAGAGAAATCGAACATCACGGCGTCCTGTTTACAACGAATATTGCAGCTAGAAAACACTAACAAAACCTCAAAACATAAACCATTTAAACAAAGTTCTTGATTCTTTAAGAAATTACAAGAGTGAGAATAAAAACAACAACAGAAAGTTACGTAGGATAATTTCAATCACAAAACTCGGCTACCAAATAAGCAGACATCTGTTTTCTCAACCGTAAAGAATAGAGAAATCAAATGTCGATTATGAAGAACACAAACCTAGATCGGAAATCACCGAGTGATACGAAAGCTCTCTCCGCTGCTGCGTATTGCGGAATGACGATGGTTGGAATGTAAAACCCTAACCCTGGTATTCAGAGTGGAGGACGCAAGTAGGGTAAAAGCCTAACCTGTCTTCACGAATGTGGATTGTGGAGAGAAGAAAAGAAAAAAAAAACGAAAAGAAAAGAATGTGGTGTAAAAGAAAAAATTATATATTTAGTATTTAAGTCAAAATCTATAAAATAAATTATAATTAATTTGATCAGATTCTTTATTTTATAGATTTTATTATTAATTATCTATATTTATATTATCTTATAAACCAAATTTTTTAAAAGTTTTAAAAACAATTTTTAATATACAAAGTCTTAAAAACAACTCATAATGCATTAAGTACTACTACTTTTATGCATTTAGTTTTAAAATCTCTTAATATACAAGTAAAATAACATATAATACAAGTTACCGATGCACATTATTACTTATTCTTTTCATGTTTACAAGATATTTTTGACACATTTCACTCATGTCTTCACCCTCTCATCAGGCCCGTTTTTGACATTTTTTAGGCCCTGGGCGAACATAAAAACAGGGCCCCCACTGCAAGAAACAAGACTTTTAGCAACGACTTTTGTTGTCGCTAAAAGTCCGTTTATCATTAGAAAGAGTATATAACAACAACATGTCATCGCTATAACTTATGAAACATGTCATCGCTAAAAGGCGCATCGTCAAARCTCAMTTTTCTTGTAGTGACCTTCAGTAATAAATGTTTTTCATTAGTATAAAATTGAGTACAAGAAATGTTAATAATTTACTRAGTAAAAAAATCTTATTTATCTATATTATAGATATATAAGAGAGTACTTAAATTTACGTACTTCTTATTATGTAATTTCAAACCAAGAGTATAGAAACTATGGTTGATAAATTTTTATAAAAAGTAAGAAATTTTTACTTTATAACAAGAAATATGTGTTATTTTGATACAAAAAGAGATTTCGTGTTAATGAAATAATCATGAGGTCAATGAGAGATCAATAATAAAGAAGATTATCAAGGTTTTTTAGACAAGTAGACAAATGAAGATTAATAAGAATATGAAAGAAAATATGATCCATTGAGATCTAGTAAAAATAAATAATGAATTAAACATATAATATGCAAGTTCAACAAATGATTGTTTGAGCACTTAAATAGAATCTTGTGGTGTGGTGGAATCTCAATGAAAGATACATAAGTCAAACAATTGATGAAAATATTTAAATTCTATTTTTCTTTTTTTTTTTGCTCAACTAAAATAAAATGTTAATATTAAAAGTTTATGGAACATGACATATATAAGAGACATTACTAAATACATCTAGTAGAAAAAATTTATTGATTAATCACAAAATCATGAAACACGTCATAAATCATAAGAACAATAGATTAATTGTAAAAAAAAAGTAAAATATTTTATGTAGAAGCAAAAATAGATAACAATAGTCAACAAAAACAATTAGAACAACATAACCAATAGTCAATAAAAATAGAAATTGATAAAAATATATAACAAAAATATATAGCAATAGCAAGCACATGATCTTAACGTTGAATTGTTGAAGCACGAAAATAGTCAAGCATATAGAGATAGCAATAGCCAATATCATTGGACCTTGTTGGAGATAAAAAAAAATTATTGGGACAATAAACAATAGCATATAATGAATGATCAATTTATTTTTTTATTTTCTTCTCCAATGTAATTAGTTGATATATTTTTGGGCCCTTATTATCTACTAAATTATTTTTGTCTCTTATTATATGCTACAATTTTTTGGTTTCTTTAATTTATTAAATTATTTTAGACTACTATATACTTTAAGGGGAAAATTTGGGCCCCTTATATTTTTGGGCCCTGGACGTACGCCCGTGCCGCCCTCCCCCAGGGACAGCCCTGCCTCTCATATATCTATGTTTTCTCCTCATCCCCCAATGTGAGATTCAAAATAATATTCACCATGAGTTATTCATTCATCTCTTATTCAATTGCTTTAGAACTCACGGTCTCGCTTTCGATCTCTTGATTCTTTGCCCTTTGTGTAAATCGAACATATTTATGGAGTCGTTTAAATATGTTGGATTTTAAATGTATTGGATTTTAAACTCTCATGTAATTTTTTCATCGATAAATTGTAATTGGAACCATAACTTTATTTTATTCAAATTGTATTAATATGTAAAGATCAATTGTAACTTATATCATCGTTAAATCTTCTCTAATAAAACCAGTGAAACTTCAAAATCATTAAAATTCATGGCTCCCGCTGCATTGCGTGGGTACACAACTAGTATTATTTAAATATTCTACACTTTTATAATCTCAATACACTTTTTTTAAATACATATAAAATGGTACTAATCCAACCCTCGTTGGTGGGATGAATAAAGAACTAGAGGTGAGTTATTATGCAATCTTTTACATTTATACAACCAATACAACTCAATCTCAACCGTCTATTTAATTTGATAAATATGTGATTTCATAAAGGTTTTGATTGTTTTCTAATATAAATGATTAATCATAATTAATTAACTCTAATCATCTTACATGAATATTCAAATCATAATAAATGAATTCTCATCATTTTCATAAATATCTCAATTGATTGGATTGCATTGGTTGTACAAATTGACATGGTTGCATTTGAAATATACCCTAAAGAACTATTCCTCTTCGTTGTCTTTGGATTTTTATAGAATTTTCTATAATTGGAGTTTTCTCCATTATTATCTATTTTAGAGAATGAGATAGGAAAACTGTTGGAGTATTATAGATAATAAAAAATTATCTTCTCTATTTTAAAGAAGCTGTTGGAGATCCTCTTATAAAATATGGAGTATGCTTTATTTTATTTAAACTTCGTACCCTATGGTTTTCAAATTTTCAATTTTTACCCTTCTATGTTCCATTTTATCGATTTTCATGTTGTGTATAAAATTTTATATCAAAAACGTATATTCATTATAGAAATACACTTTTATGAGTTACTCCTAAATGACGCACTAAAATATCGTTGGTTGAAATTGAGGAATTGAGGATATGGTTCTGCAGTCAAAACAATTTTGTCACTTTCCTGTATCAATCGAACGACGACCCTTTCAAGCGTTTCTTAAGGACCAATAGATGTGAGATCGATAGATACATACTCTTTGACAAAACTTACTTCATGCATCAAATTAGAATTTTGTCTAAACGTTAAGAATTGTTAAAATCTGTGACAACAACTTTAGAATTTTGATGGGTAGTTATGTAAAAGATAATGTGCATCCAATGACATCAATTACAAACAGTAGAAATCGTATATATTCAACTGTGTTCATAAGTGTTCATATATGTTCAATTTTTGTTCATAATTGTCACAAAATGTTCACATATATGTTCAATTTATGTTTACAATTGTTATAAGTGTTCATATACTTTTAATTTGTGTTCATAATTGTCACAAGTGGTCACATATATGTTCAATTTGTATTCATAATTGACACAAGTGTTCATATATGTCAATTTGTGTTCATATGAGTGTATACATATCAATTTGTGTTCATAATTACCAAGCCACTCGCTTTGATTATTTACTTCACTTTTTGATTTCAAACTTCGACTATCATCATAAACAATTTTAACATTCTCAATGTTGTCGTGTTGTTTTCCAAATTTTTTGTTCATAATTGCTTGAACGATAACAAACACTTTACTAGCGGATCTCCTCCACCAATCGCAAATTTATAAATATTAAAAATGGAAGATCAATATTGAAAAAAATGAAAAAAAAATCACAAGATCAATATTAAAAATGCAAAAATCATGTGATTTTATGGATCTTATAACTCCCAATTAATGATATAGGAGTTACAAAAGAAATACCCATATACCCTTAACATTGAATTCTTAGATAGTAAAGAACTTAATACTAAAATGAATTGTGATTAGTCTAAAAGATTTATAAAATTAACACAGTAATTTGAGTTTAATATTTAAATCTTACATTTTTTTTAAGTATATAATATTTATACATGGTAAGTGCAACAAAAAAACTTACACACCCTCCTCGTTTTTTATGAGGTTTAAACCCCTGATTTTCTAGGAGGCCAAAGACTATGATACCGCTAGACCAAAAGTCATTTGGTATCTTACATTTATTTTGTAAGACAAAAAAATTGAAATGACAAATATTTAGTTGTCATGAAAGAGCGAAACTAATTGGTATTGGCCTTAAAGGTAGCGATGAGCGTGGTGGCATTTCACTTCAAGTAAGATAACCATGATTTATCAAGATATATGGCCATCTTTTATTGTCATAAAACACTGTATATTGTATGAATAGAAATATGGTTGGTTTCGTTCTTATCCCTCTCACTTACGAATTAATCCCTCTATCTTTTAAGTTTAGAGTCATGATTAGCAATATAGCATCACGATAAGGCAAATGATTCGATTGATCTTGTGTATATTGTGGAGGTCATGGGCAGTTGTTTCGTAACTTTGATTCAGATCTTTGTAAAATTTGGCACTAAAATTTTAAAATACTCAATCTACACGTTTTTTTGTATGGATCTTGGTTGTGGTTACATTTTATTCTAATGTCTGCATGGTTTATGTAACCACTTGGTCACAACCATCAAGTAGTATTTGCAAAGCACAACGACAGATTGGAACGTGGGTGTTTTGATCCAGATGACTCTAAAAAACTAAAAACTTACCTTATATTTATTATGTTGACAAATCTAGTTAAGCTTATTGACCCAGCTAAAAAAAACTTTACAGCGTGCACTTATTGATCCCACGCACCCATTTGTCGCCTCTGACTCCCTTCACTCTTTTCTTGCGCGCTCGCATGCTCTCCTCCAGTCATCACTTCCCCAGTTACACCTGGTCACCTACTTACTTACACTCAACTCTTACCACCTTTGACTACATATTTCTGAACACACAACTAGTGTTATTTATATGTTTGTAAAGTCATGATTTGATGTGATGTGTTAATTACTTGATGTTATTTATATATTTAGAGTGATGGGTTATCGTTTAATTGAGTGTAACTTGTTTTATTATTTCCCTGGAAAAAATAGAACCGTTTTAAAAAGGAAAAATATCAACATTTGTATCCAATAACAATACTATTTTGCAACCTATATTTACTTCTTCGTTGCCTGCATAAATTTTGGTTGGGATTTTATTTTTGCTTGTGTAAAGCTGAATGTAATCGCCAAAAAATTATTGAATTCACCACGGCATACTTGAATTTTACAAAGATGCCATCTACATTTAATCTAGTAATGAATATATTATATACTACACAACTTAATAGCACGTTAATAATCTGAGGGTCGTATTTTTCTTTCTTGATATAAAAAAAATCATACAATTAATTTCCAAATAAAAGTTATATGTTGAATACACTATCTACAAAAAATATGTAACATATATTGCTTTAGAGCATGTTTGTTAGCAGCTTAATGTGCTTAATAAAACTCACAACTTATTTGATTTAGTTATACATGATTGTTTGATAGTGGTTTAATGATGTAAAAATCGACTTATTCAATAAGCTTTCAGGGGAACTTTTTTTTTTTTTGCTTGCAAGAAGTCAAGTTTTTTTTTTTTCCGTTCTAAACCTACCCCTCCCAATTAAGAAATACACTCCTTACGTCTATGAAAAAACCTCCCAAAAAACCTTCTCGATATACATAAACAACTTTATCTACACAAAAATTAATGAAAATCAACCAAATAACCCCTTAGTTAAACCCATTTTATAAGTATGATGCAACATAATAATGGTATTGAGTTACTAAGGGGCCGTTTACCAAATGCTTACTCGGGTAAGCGCTTACCAAGTTATATTACCTTACTGGATGAATATAGCAATGACCAAGAATCTTACCCGGTAAGAGCTAGGCAAAGACCGAGAGTCTTACTCAGTAAGTGAGTGCAATGACTCTTACCATGGTCAGCTCTTACCGGGTAAATTGTTGCATAAAAAGCCGTTTTTGTTGACTAAAATCTTACCAGGTAATAAATAATAGTATTGAATTTTCCCGATAAGTACTTATCAGGTAAATGTTTGGTAAACAGCCCCTAATTGTAAAAAGTAAACAACGTATATCGTAGTTTGCAATGCAAAACAATTTTAAACGAAACATGAGAATGTAAAAACAAAAGAACCATTATGTATAATACTTTTTATAGGATTTATTCCTTTTTTATACAGTATAGAAGTTTTATATATAACAAGTAATGATTTAACTTATATTAATTATAAGAGAAGTTTGGCAGAAGTTAGGAATGATATATGGAAGTTGATGGTATCTAAAGTAGTAGTTGCATTGCATATGATCAATTTTTTTTGAAGTATATAATATTTATATACGGCAAATGCAACAAATAAACTCATACACCCTTCTCACCTATGGTGAGATTTGAACCCCTGACCTCCTAGAAGGCCAAGGGCTACGATACCGCTAGGACAAAGACCCTTTGCATATGATCAATTTATCGATATGGTGATGAACAATAATTTACCTGTTCGTCAAACCTACTGATATCAAAGGCCTTATAGATCATATTAAAGATCAAGAAATGAATCCATGTTCATTCTTGAGAGAGCGTTGTTGTCGATTGTATCTTGACAACTTTTTTTTCATTTAATCTTGTTGAGGGTTCTTTTTTCCGATTGTCTTTCCAATCTCGTATCTTAGTTTTGTTTGTCTTGTATACATATCAAATTCACCATTGTTGACTTATATTTATTGAAAGAGTGAACCAGGCATGAGAATGGGACAGGGATGGGGACCCTGATCCACATCCATGCGCCCGATTCCAACCTCCGTCCTCATTCCCGTCGGTAAACATGTTCTTCTCTCTGATTTAATTATCTTGATTCCCATTTCCACCACTTGATACGTAAACCATAGTGGCAAAAATAGAAACCTTTATAAACCATTCAGATAAAAATCATAATTTACTCTTATTTTAAAGGGTGATTTTATACATATCATTTTTATATCAGAATCAAGTCAATTCAACATTGATAATGTAAAACTGAGTAAAGAAAAGAAAGGAAAATGAGGGAAAAAGGAGGAAAGTAAAAAAATTCGTGTTCTTAAATTGAAATTTTTATAGAAGATATAAGAAGAAAAATAATGATAAGTTTTTTCCGAAAACTTATCCTCTTAATATGGGATGAAAGAAAAGAAAATAAAAGGAAAGAAATTATAACCTTTAAATTTTTTTTATTAAAATTACATAATTACCCAATTTTTCATTTAAAAAAATATATTTTAAAAAAGTATATTAATAAAAATGAAATATTTTCTTTTATTTTTCTTCTATTTAAAAACATGATTTTTTTTAATTTTCAGAATACAAATAAAAATATATATATATTTTTTAATCTTTTCATTTATTTTTCTTTCTAAATTTGAAAACACAATGTTGATGTCAATATATTTGACGAAATTAGTAGGTAAAAATATATTTATATATACTATATTATAAAGTATTTGACCAAAAACCCTTAAAACTCATTTTTTATACATGAAATAATGCTTATTTATGCATATCACTTAAAATTCAATATTACAAGTAAATTGTGCGTAAGTACAACTTATTAAAACTTCATGTTTGAATTCGCGTATCTAACTGCAGATAAACATAATCAAATACAAGATAAATATCATATTTTAAATATAAAAAGATCTAAAATACAATTAAGATAATCATTAAGTTCTAACAAAATACTTAATTATTATATTTTATAAAAAAAATATTATCAAACCAAAAAAAAAATTGATAAAAATTACATAAAAAATAAAAAATTTTAATTAGTTGATTTGACATTAACATTGATATACATATTTTTAAAATTTTTACGATATCTTTATATTTATATTTTATTTAAAAATAAAAATTTTATTATTTTTTTAAAATTATATTAAATATGATTAAAATAAAAAATAAAATATTAAAAACAAGATGAGTATCATTTTAGTTTTAATAAACGAGAAAAAAGAATAAAGAGTGTTGATGAGTAAAAACGTGGATAGGATGTTTGTTGTTGTTCCAGAAGTATCCATCCTGAAATATCTGCAATTTAAAAATAAAAATAATATTAAAAAAATCAAAGATAAAGGCGGTGGAAAAAGTTTAGTTTTTTTGAATGGCCACAAAATTTCTGCAACTTCGATATCAATTTACCAACTGCTATTCACTCTCTCTTCCCCTCCTCCCTTTAAAATTTCGCCATTTTCAGTCTGTAATTGTGCTGTCTTTTCTCTTTCTCTCTCTCTTTCTGCAGCCCCTAGTGAAGGAGGTGGACAGGGAAAAGACTCCTCTTACCGACGTTCAATCACCCCACCATTCCTCCGACCTCTGCTATCTCTCATCTCATCTCATCCCTAAAATTGCCATTAATTTATTCACGATTCCAAACACACGACGTTCGATTTCCGTTTTCCGTTTTCCATCCTCGTTATTGCGTATTAATTCCGGTAAGACTGTTGTTTTTGTGGTGTCGAATTATTCGATGTTGATGATGATGATTGTTGTATGTGTTTTTTTTTTTTTTCATTCCAGATCTGGATCGATTCTGAAGGATTTCTGTAGAACGACTTGATGTATGCGTTGTTTCTGCAATAGATCTCGAAAGAATTCTACAAGTTAATCGAGAAATGTCGCTTTTGCCGAAAAGCGATTCGATTCAGATTCGTGAGGTGTGGGATGACAATCTAGAAGAAGAATTCACATTGATTCGAGGTATTGTTGATGATTTTCCTTACATAGCAATGGATACCGAGTTTCCAGGGATTGTTCTTCGTCCCGTCGGTAATTTCAAAAACAGCAACGATTATCATTACCAAACATTAAAAGACAACGTCGATATGTTGAAATTGATCCAATTAGGGTTAACTTTCTCCGACAAGCAAGGCAATCTGCCGACCTGCGGAACAGATAAGCATTGCATTTGGCAATTCAATTTCCGTGAATTCAATGTGAATGATGATGTTTTTGCAAACGATTCGGTCGAGCTTTTGAGAGAGAGTGGTATAGATTTTAAGAAAAACAACGAAAAAGGTATCGATGCACGGAGATTCGGGGAGCTGTTAATGTCATCAGGGATTGTTTTGAATGATAATGTGTATTGGGTGACTTTCCACAGTGGATATGATTTTGGTTATTTATTGAAGGTGCTGACTTGCAAGAATCTACCTGATACACAAGCTGGGTTCTTTAGTTTGATCAATATGTATTTTCCGACCATTTATGACATTAAGCATTTGATGAAGTTCTGTAATAGTCTTCATGGAGGGTTAAACAAGTTAGCTGAACTGTTGGAAGTGGAAAGAGTTGGGGTTTGTCATCAGGCTGGTTCAGACAGTTTGCTTACTTCTTGTACTTTCAGGAAGTTGAAAGAGAATTTCTTTAGTGGTTCATTGGAGAAATATGCTGGTGTTTTATATGGTTTAGGTGTTGAGAATTGACAGTGCTTTGCAATTGCTAAAAAAAATATAAAAAAAAAGATTATAAAAGATGGTAGTTGTATCAATGTATGTTAAGTTACAATTTGTGTTGTAATGGCACCACAGCTTGTACACTTCTTGAGGATAAAAAAGGTTACTTTTTGATTTTTTCTGTTCTCTCTTATGATCTCTTGATGTTTTGGCTTCTTTGTTTTACAATTTATATTTCCTTAGCACACAACAACGCAAGCTGGTTCAATTGATGTCTCTTATATGATTTTCTATACAAGGTTTTCTGGTTTCATGGTGAATCATCTCTAATTGGCAGTGCAATTACTTTTTTGGCTGGTTCTGTTCTATTGTTTGTTCTACAGGTATGACCCTCCTTTCTTTTGCCAATCTGGAAGGAAGGAGGATTAGAACCTGCAATCCCAAGAGGTATTGTTCTGTTCTTCTTTGATTTTCGTATTTAGTTTCTTGTCAGCATTACACGTTGGTGTTGTGCAGACTCGTGGGCATAGCATCATATAGTGTATTCGATAATTGTTTCTTGTTAACTTGTAGCATTTTCATACTAAAAAGATGTTATTTTATCTTTATATGCACTCATTTTGATGAAGGTAACACATAATTGTAACCCTCTCACTTATGACCAAGGCTCAACTTTTCACGGGAAATATCGTTGTTTAAATTGGCATGGGTTTTGTTAACGGTTATAAGTCATTTTGGTTCTTGATAACTTCTTTTTGCCAAATTCTGTAAATTTACACCCATGTACGAGTGTGTGTTTCATTTGTCGTGTCTTTTAGTTGTTTTCTCATTTTTGGGAAATCGTTGTTTGTGTTGCCATTTTCAAGCTTTGGCAACTTTGGTTTTCATCTGTGCCTGTAAAGAACCTACATGACCTATGATCTTTGATATATTTCAGATAGGTCTTGTCCCGAATGCTTTTTTGGTTGCAAAATTTCTGAAAATCTCACTTTATGGCTGCTGTCAACAAGCTTTTGTCTTTATTTCACGATACATATAGCTGTGTGCATGCCTGCTCTTCAATTCTGCGTGTGCGTGTTAGTTTGTTATAAAGGTCTCATAAAGAGACTTGAAGTTTTAGCTTCAAAGTAAAAAAGACCAATAATCTTTGAGAAAAGGTTCTTGGTTTTATTTATAAATGGTAATGTATGAAACAACTCTGTACCTAGGTCATAGAAATGGCTCATGGAGGTTATGTTAGATGTTGAAGCTTGGCCATGGATGATTCTCTCTCTTGTTCCCAAGTTGCTCCCCATCTCCTGCAAGAAGGGTCTGTTATTCTGTGTCTATCTATAATCCATATCATGATAGCGCTTTATATGTGTTACCGTTTGTTGAAATTATGGTGAAGTTGGTAAAAGGCAAGAATAGAATTCACAGGCATCATAATCCTGACCTCTATAACACAAGCGAAATCTGCATACAAATTATCCGTTTTGTTACATAACAGCAACCCAGCTGACAAGTCGAGTTTGATGCAAAAACTGGTACCATGTTGATATTGTACAAGGTCTGGTTTTAAGGGAATATTTCGGGGTTGTTTGTTTACCTCTTAATAGTTTCATTAAGAGGCAACCTCTGAATCATTAAGAGGTGAATCTTGTTTGGAGAAAAAAAGTCTGCCTCTTAATGATTCTAAAATGATTTTGTACACGGGATCTCCCTTAACCATTAAGAGCCCTAATTTCATTGTACACAATTACCAAACAATTATATTTCATTTTGCATTTTATCATGAGAGTCTCTTAATCATTCTGACATTTTAATCATTCTGCACCAAACCATTCAGCAATTACCAAACAACTTTTCGTCAAATCAGATTATAGTAACTCAATAAGAGGACATTGAGTGTATTAATAAACCAGCTGTAAGGTTGGAAGAGCAAATTAGATACATAAAGACTAACCCCATTTAAGGGTTGTGGGACCAGTAGTCATTACAACCAACGGCCATTACAACCAATTTGAAACTGGGAGCAGTAGCAGCTGGCGCAGGGTGGAAGGAAAGAATGAGAAGTCTCCCGAAGAATGTTGGTTCCAAATCTGATACAACTCATGTGAAGCTACCAAAAAATAATGCCATATCAACATTAAAGGTGTTTTTGGCAGGACTTTTATGTGTAACAAAACAGGAACTGAGTGGAATGTTCCACCGTCTACGTAACAAAGTGGAATGGATCTATATTTTACTAAATGTTGAACAACTATTCAGTTATGTCCTGTCCTATCTGAATATCAAACGTACCCTAAAAAGAGCAGATACTCTTTTAAAGGTCCATCAAATACAATAATGGAAATCTGATGAGTATATTCAGGAAAAAGAACTTCTAGACACTCTCATGTGAGGCGACACTCGAATATGTGTTAACTGATCTACTTGCGTCGTTGGAATTAAGTTGACACAGATGAAATAATGTAACGATCATCACAGCTTTCCATGAGAAAGATAATTAGGAAGTCTAAGAAGGGCAAAAAGGTGGACCAAGGAACCTACGGTTTCATGGGTTGTGGGAAATAATGTGTTCGGTAATTCTCTGGCATGTCTACATTGTTCCCAAACAAAAACTACCATGAGGTCCATTCTCTTCAACATGGAGATAAAATGAGTTATGCGTGAAGTTGTATTACATCGGAACATAATGAAACATGAAACAACGAATTGAATACAACATTAATAGAAATTTGAATCGGCATGACTAATTGTCAAACCAAGATATAATCAATTAGAGACTATTTAGCAGCTGCTGAATGATTTGGTGCAGAATAATTAAGCGATCAGAATAATTAAGACAATCATGATATAGTGTAAAATGAAATATAATTGTTCGGTAATTGTTTACAATGAAATTAGGGCCTTTAATGTTTAAGGGAGGTCCATGATACAGAATCATTTAGAGGGTTTTAGAACCATTAAGAGATAGATTCTTTTTTTACTAAATAAGATTCACCTTTTAACAATTTAGATCTCTTAATAGAACTATTAAGAGGTAAACAAACATCTTAGTCTTTCATCTGTAGTTCTCTTTGTGTTGGAAACTTTTAGTTCCGTAATCTTATAAACTGGCAATCGAGCATTCTCCCTCCCAAACCAATCACGAAATGGTAGGTCTTCTGTCGTCAAATTGAAAGCAAGGTTGAATCTAATGCTACTCCAATACAATTTGGTAGTCATTTGCTTCAATTGATCATGAATGATCTCTGCTACATAACAAAATGGAAACTAGGGTTCTTTCAGTTATTCAATTCGCATACACCGTATTCGTGGAAACAATTGCAAGTTTCAGATCCATGTCATCGTCTTACTTTATGAAGCTGAGAAGAATTTGAAGATCAAGTTGCTACAATGGTGGTTATCAATTCAAAAGGTTGAGGATCTCAATGTATTGAACCTGTAATAATCACCTGCGACTACGTATTCTGCCTCCAACTACCTAAGCTTTTCTGATTAATATCGATATACAGATCTACAACAAAATTAGCCAGAGAAGTGATGCAAGTTCAGGATTAAGCAACAAATATACAGCTATCAGAATGAAAACCTGATCGATGAACAATTCAACAATGAGCGATCGATTGAAGATCAAACCATCTCGACTCCTCGAGTTTGCCCCGATCTATTGCGGAAACAAAAGAAGTTCCACAAACTAAGAGCGATCACGGCAACTGAAGCGCCGACTATGTCGGCAACCGCGTCTTTGGTGGAAGCGCCGGCTGATTTGAAGAAACCGAGCTCGTCAGCGACCTCTTTGGCAGCGCCAACGGTGAGAGAAAGGATGCAACCTAGTGAGATGCTGCGGCGGCGTAGGGCGGAGTATCTGGTACGGGAAGCGAGGAAGGAGAAGATGACGGTGATGAAGAAGCAGAGAAGGAAGTGCTGGAGCTTGTCGTATGCTAACCAATCGTCCCCATTCTCCATCTCTGGCAAAATGGAGGTTGGGGGGAGAAATGTACGAAAGATTCCAAGACGGGTGGCATGAGAACCGGTTTGGAGTGAATCGGTTAAGAACCGGTTTAGAGTGAATCGGTTAAAAACCGCATATATTGGCCAGTGGTCTCGGTCGTTTTATTCAGGCATTTTCCAGCAAATGGACTGAAAATGCTTTCTAACAAAGACCGCGTGAACGCTCGGTCTTTCTATGCCATCAACTTGACATCGTCGTCACCTTCAAGATAGGGCCTCTAAACAGGGACGGACCTACTTTGGTGGTTATGGGGTACATGTCACCGTATTATTCCTCCGTTGAAAAGTAAAAAAAATTAGATTCTGAAAGGCGCAACCGTATTAATCTGTCGTGTATCATCGTATGTATTTTAAAACTTTACGAGAACAAATTTTATTTGATAGAGTTGGTTTGCAAGGCTTTTATTCCACCACAGACTCAAGTTCGAATCGTACAGTGTCATTTTCTTAGTCAAATAGTGTCATTGATAGAAAAAAATTCCGTATATTTGTTTGTTATAGTCAGTTGGTACCATCATTTGAAAAAAATTCTAGGTCCGTCCCTGCCCCTAAATAAGTAAGGGAGTGTTTACTTGCTTCTTATTGGATAAGAGGCTCTTACCTTGATAAGATATAGTGTTTACTAACCACTTATTATAAAAAGAGGCACTGACCGTCCCTCTTACCAGATAACAATCGGTCAACAACTATTCCCATTCTTATCGTAGTAAGAGGATACGATCCTGATTTTTTTCCATTTTATCCTCCGATCCCCCTATTTCAATCGCATTCCTCATCATTTCAACATCAATCGTCCCTATTTCAAAAGCAATAGAGACTACAGAACTCATCTGTTTCAATCGCATTCCTCATCAATCTCGCATTCCTCAATTATGAAATATGTATTTTTGCATGTCAACAATTAATCATACATCATATATGGTAAATAGTTGCATTAGTTTAAACACTTCATCACATACAGGGTTATAATGGTCATTTTTTATTAGTCAGCACCAAATTTAGAATACTTGGTAAACCCTATTTTTTTACAAACAACACTTACTCCAGTAAAAGATAATTACTCTAATCAGACTTCTTATTTCAGACAGCGCTTACCAGCTATTGTTGGTAAACAACCTCCAAGTCCTGTTAGCCTAAGCAAAATGTTACTCCAAAATCTATAAAACAAAGATACATTCAGCCCTAATGAAACTAGAAAAAAAAAAAAAAAACTACAATAATAATGATCAAAATTCTGAATAAAAAACTCTTAATTATATTATTAAATATATCATTCATTCACAAAAATATTCTCTCTTTAAAAATTTAACTTTAAAACTTTCAATTAGTAATATATTAAAAAATATTTCTCATGTAATCCCAAATTTCAAATTATTTTACACTCTATCTTCTACTTTGTCTATTTAAGAGTTCTCTAAAAATCTGTTAGAACAAAAAAAACATGTCCAAAATCTTCATTTTGTAGAATCTGTTTAAAATGCTCTTATCTTGAGCTTTGATGATTACCAGGTTTGAACACAATAAAGCTCATTTAACTTCACGAATCAAATTTCATACCACCAATGTTCGATTCAGATTGCTTGAAAGCTTGATATAATTTCAAGTCCAGTCAAACCGAACTCAGCTGAGCTATTCAATTATACACCCTTCCGAGTCAAACATGTCCATATATTTATAAATCATACAATTAAAATATAAAATTATCTCACTCAAGCCAACATATAAGTTAATCAGTCTCGAGTTCGAGCCCATAAACGAACTTAAGCTTGAAGTTCAGTATGATATATAAATCAAAAATTTTAAACAAGTATAAGCTCAACCTCGAACACTGGACCTCGAGATCGGGTGCTACTTTAAAAAAGTTATTCGAGCTCGTGCAGTCCAAAAACCTGCTACTCTACTCGACTTGGTTCCTTAACAACCCCAATCACCGCTATCACTGTCTACAACGCCTTCTCCAGCTTGTTCAAGTGAAAGGATATACAAAAACTGCTAGAAATGCGAATATATTTAAAATTGTAAAAAGCGACAGATATAACGAGACCGTAAAAGCATCTCATCCATACCTTTTGATCATTCTCACGACGTGCTCCTTAGTTCTCACTTGTTAGAAGCCTGTGTCTTTTGGCGATCTTCAACTGTTGCATGCTGTGTTCGGTCACCTTCTTGTGGATCGGAAACTTTAATGTTTCGTTGGTTTTTGGATTCGATCATAATTTCCTTAACGGTCTTTTCCAAGCTATTGAGTCTCTCTTTTACCTCCAGTAATTGTGGATTCGACTCTAGTGCTTCTCCTTCGGCCACCTTTATTTTCTTGGCTTCTTCAACACGTCTAGTCTCCAAATCCTGCCGTAGATTTTGATGGGTAAAACACGAAGATAGAAAATGAATAAATCGTCAATAAATGTAATAATTGATGGAGGGAGTTCAATTACTGCATCCATTTTCTTCATTTCATGACGAGCATACTGAGCGACCAAATACACAGCTGATGCAGGAAAAACAAGCTTTTAGATGCAATAGCAGAGATATTCACTCCCAACGTCCCAAAATAAATGTACACAACAACAAAAGCACACGGTTTTAGAAATATGTAGTTATTACACTTTTTGATATAATAAATGACAATTTTACCCTCAATAGATGAGCGTACACAATAAAAAAACACATGGTTTTAGAAATTTGTAATTATTACACTTTTTGATCAACTAAATGACAATTTTACCCTTAATAGATGAGGAAATAACGAATTTATCCATCGAATAATTAAGGGTAGAACCGAAAATAGGCACTTGCTTTTGAAAATGGACACTTATTTTGGGACGGAGTATTTTGAACTTAATGAGCTAAGAATATGTACCGAGAGAAGGCAAACAAACGAAGAAGAGCTGAACCAGATGAAAATCAAGCCTGAATGTCAAAGAGACACTAATAAGTATAGGTACAAATCAGTACAGAAAGATAAGACCAACGTTGTCCTTCTTCATCATCTAATAGCAGATGCTATGATGAAAATAATTCACATTCTACATCATAGAACGGTAATTTATATCACATTCATAACAAGATATTCCCCTTACATATGTCCCTGATGCATTTCTTTTGTTTGTTGACACACTCTCACATGTAGCTTGCTCGCTTGTTTCTTTTCAATTTTTTGTTTTGCAAGCCAAGGACTCTTCACGGGATAAGCCTCTCTACCCGGGTAGAGACAAAGTCCGCGTACATCCTACTCCTGCGCCCTACCTCTATGTGGGACTTACTGGGTTTGTTTGGTTTATTCGCAACTCTCTCGATGCCTGAGGAGTAGGAGATGTGCATATACTAGATGAAGACAAAACACTGGACTTGCTGCCTTAAAGTGAAGGGAAGTCAACAATTATTTAAGCCAAGTTCACGACACTTGCTGCCTCATGGGATTTCTAAATCTCGGGATTTCAATTCCAAACTTCCCTTTAAACCAAACGCGGGATTCATTGGAATACAATTACAAATCCCACCAAATCTTACAAACCAAACCGGCCCTAAGGGGAGTTTGGTTTAATGGAATTGTTTTGAGGGATTTGGATTCTGAAGGATTTTGAATATTTGATGTGTTTGGTTTGTAGGATTTAGAATTGAATTGAATTAAATTGTTACAAATAATTTATAAAAACAAATTATAGATAATTATAAAAATAATTAAATTACCTTTTTATTAATTGATTATTACAAAACAAGTGTTTTTAATATATTTTAAAACATTGTTATATACAAGTTCTACGAAATCCCATGAAATACCAACCCCGTGGGATTTCAAAATCCTATGTTTGTGAGATTTCAATTAAATCACGGGATTTCAAATCCATGAAATCCTTCAATCCGAACATGGGATTGGATTGGAATTCAACTCCAAATCCATTCCAATCCTACAAACCAAGCGGGCCCTAAGTGCATTCCTTACCGTAGAAGAAAAGATGGATGACTAAACTTTAAGTTATCAGATGGACTAAGTTGCAGTTAGCAATCTAACTATACTCAGTTCAGCTGTTAATTTGTTGCCAAATACATGCCCTAAACATTCTCCTCATGTTAGGAGGTATGTATCCATATGATGTATAAAATAAATATTTTGCCATCCAAGTTTATGTACTGTATTTATGGTGAAAGTCAAACTAGAAGGCCCATTAAGGACATTACAAAAGGAAACCAAATATATTAGAATTTGCATAACATGTTTGCAGACTGACTCTTAACCTTTGTGATTGCTATGCATAGACACTATTAGCTAGTTCTATGCTTCTAGCTTTGGTGTAGCAGCAAATGTTCTTTCGAGTAGGAGCAAAAGCCTAAACTCGGTTCTGATGTTGTTGTCTTTGGATAACACAACAAATATTTATATGCTATACATATATAGGAATAGTTAAGCAAACTACCAACGAGTAAGGGTGCCAAAAATGTGAAGGAATTATTATTACGGTGTCAGCGTTGATATATTCAACTGTGATCCAAATGTTTGACCAAAAGGCTAAACCAGCTTTGTGTAAGTGCTTTAGCGTATAGAAGTGAAAACAAACAAAATTACCCGAATTTCTTCTGTTTAGGGGGAGTGGTAAAGAGAATCTTGGCAGCAGTCATGAAATCAAGCTTATCCAGGTCTCGATACGAGTCATGGTGAGTCAATGACCCATATGTATTTTCTCCATTCTTGTTCGATTCAGTGGTGGGTTTGTTGTTCGTGGAGAAGCGGTTGCTGACTACAAGTCTGAATCTTCCAGACGTTCCAATCCGTATCCTTCCGCCAATCTTTCCCAACATCTTTTTTCAACGTAACAAAGGAAGAAAAAACAGAAGAGAGATTGAACCAGCAGATTCATGAATTCCTTCCATGTGCAACTCTTTTGTGCCTTAATGCAATGATCACCAATACCAAAGCAATTCCTTTGTTTGTTGCTTGAGCTCTGGCCAAAATTGCCACTGTTTCTCCTGATTTAACATAAATAGCAAGGTCAAAGATGTTTCTTATAAACAAGAAATGGCGGAAGTTAAAAAGGAAGTGGCACAACCTCTGAAATAAAGAATTTTGGTTCCAACTCTCTTATAACATGGATTACAAAAATGCAAGGAACCCCACTGTTCTTCTAATATGCTTCTAAAATTCATGATACA
The DNA here is from genome assembly GCF_001531365.2 of Cynara cardunculus var. scolymus. Lineage (NCBI taxonomy): Eukaryota > Viridiplantae > Streptophyta > Magnoliopsida > Asterales > Asteraceae > Cynara > Cynara cardunculus. The sequence goes on from NC_037530.1 coordinate 37,054,451, forward strand.
CAATTATCTAAGTTGTGTAGGTATTCTCAATGTGCATTCAATTATTGCAGAAACTTTTTCACTCAATTTCTATTATAAGTGCTCTTAGTTTCCCAGGGATAGATAGTGTTTCATGTACTTCTATTACGAGAACTAGTGCAATTTCTTGTTTCTAGAAAGAATTCAAACACATGTAAAACAAAACAGAAAGTCTAGTGGCACTATTTTGTAGAATTGCATTCTGCAGAAAGAACCCACAACAGGACTCATATATATTCTGCAAAATTACATATCATATGAAACCAAAGACAAACTCAATGCAAATAGTTAACTAATACCTATGCGACTCAAGCTAACTAAATAAATTGATTCCTTCAAATTCAGGCATGAGATATATGCAGAGACTGATGTAATTACCTACTGTAAACAACAGATACCAATGCAAGTGCAACAACAGGTTCGAACAACCAGAAAGAACCCTGTTTGGGATGTTGAACAACAGCCTTTCTACACAAATCCACAGTAGAAAGAATGCCCTAAACAGTGCAGTTCTAAGGGTGCGTGCTTAAGCAGAATCTTCGCAATTGTTATGCGGCATTTTAGTGCCTAAATTCGTGCAAACATCATAAACGAATTCATCGATTTCACTCAACATTTACTAGAAATAAAACTAGCATTCAAGATATCAGAAGTGCAATCTGCTCATAAACGTACAACGGTTTCAATGTGAATACCAGTAGCCAATATCAGCAAAAGATAACAAAACAGCATACAAGATCGAGCCGTAACAAAACCGCACAGATTCGATTATAACACATTCGCTTCCCATTTTGTATGTTCTTTCCCTTCTAGGTATTGGCTTTTCCTCTACCATGATCTCGCAGAAAAGCCGCATATAAAACAACGAGTTGATAGAAAGCTTACTAGAATTCTGTGACGAATTCAGCAGGAGCAGGACGACGAGCGGCGGACTAGCGGCGGCGACTGACGGAGCAGCGGTGCAGGCAGGCGACGAGCAACGGAGGAGATCTCAATTTTCTTTTGGTTGCTTCTTCGAAAAAAGAGGGGTTTACGGTAAAATGTAGACTAAACTACGATTTTAGTCCGTCGTCTACCAAAGGTTTCTATTTTTCGTACATATGATTTAGAAATTACGTTTAAGTCCTTATGATTTTCATTTTTTTTTTCTTTTTTCGTCCTTGGGTTAACGTCCGTCAGAAGGCTGTTAAACCAAGCACCACCAAAATTACAATAAGACCCTTGAGCAAATGGTTATATAACAAACAAACCCTCCTCCTTTTACATTTTATAAAATGACTACAAATCCTTTGAAACCATTTGCATGGTTCAATTTTAATTTGGAATTTACAATTTACACTCATATAAATAATCCTTTTTTTAGCTTTTTCATTTTATATCATTATTAATATATTTTTAACTGAAATTAATTGATAAAAGAAAAAGAAATATAAATGGTTGAATATGATTGGTCCATGTGAGTTTGTCTAGTTTGTTTAAATTGATGAGTTTGTAATTGAAATATGTTATATATATATATATATAGATATATATATATATATAGGGTATATTTCTTTTACAACCTTATGCATTTGTACAACCTTTGCAACCCAATTAATTGATATATTTATAGAAATGATTGGAGTTCATTTATTATGATTTAAATATTTATGGAATATGAATAGAGTTTATTAATTATGATTAATATTTTATATTAGGAAACAATTAATTGATTAAAAATTGAATGGTTGAAATGAGGGTTGTATAGGATGTAGGAATGGCAAAGGGTGTAGAATAACATCCCTCTCTCTCTCTCTCTCTATATATATATATATATATATATTATAGGATTGGATTGATATGGACCAACTTATTTTCGTGAGATATGTGAGACCATTTTTTTATACTTGAAACTTCACAGAAAAATGCTGTAAAGGTTAAAAAAAAAAACCAAACATTCATAACAAAAACATTGTGAAGGTTACCTTCATAGCTTTTTGATGTTAAGTTTCAAGTAGGGTCAAGTTCAAATGTTAACCAAAGTTTTTGTGTTAACTTTGTTAACCGATCTTGACCATTCAATCTTTCAATAAACGGTTGTGATTAATCATAATAAAAAATTATTTTTTTAATTTTAAAATTTCATAAAAATAAGTGAACAAAGTTGAAAAGGGTATTTAGGTAATTTTTTTTTGTAACTCCCATATCATTAATTGGGAGTTACAAAATCAAAAAATTCTATGATTTTTGTTAATATAAAACCATATGAACACAACTATATACATATGAACCATTGTGTCAAATACGAACAAAAAATCGACATATATATGAACTTTGGCTGCATATCATTTATGAACACAATATGAACATAATAAGAATAACTGCTATACGAAAGGAAATAAATAAAAAAACATGTATGAACACGATATGAACAGCTTGTGAACAATAGTTCCTTCATTATAAACATATTCAGGAGCGATCATTATACATGCATTACATCCACGCGGTTTAAGGTTCACCCCTTGTTCATATATGTTTTTGGTCTTATGTGATTGTTCACCCCTTGTTCATATCGTGTTCACCCTTGTTCATATTGTATAAAATATATGAACACAAAACCCCGTCACTATGAACATCGGGTGCAAACACTTACACAAATATAAAGATTTGGTATCAAGCTTAAAGAATAACACTTGTGTTCATATGATAGAAGTAACATGAAAACGATGGTTTATGATTCATATAAGTCGGTAATATGACAATATGAAAATGAGTCGTGCATGTACTTCCATTTGAACATGTGAATTAGATACGTATTAATAATTAAAGAAAAATGTTATCAACACAATATGAACTACAAGAAACACAACACATCATAATAAACATAATTTCGATTAAAACGAGTTTAATAAAATATTAATCTATTACCAAGACATTCGCTTTGGTTAATTTCTTCACTTCCCGAACTCGAACTCCGATTGTCACCATAAACCATTTTAATCTTCTCAACGTTGTCAATTTTTTCTCAACGTGTTTATCTATAATAGTTTGAACGATACCGAAGATTTTACTACCGTGTTTTCTTCACGAATCAAAAACTCATAAAACAATAAAAATGGAAGATCAAGAATAAAAAATAAATAAAAATATCAATATTATAAATGTATATTTTTAGGAATTTTATGATTTTGTAACTCCTCTTTAATAGTATGAGAGTTACATAGCAAATGAAATGACTCAATTACCCTTAGCATTAAATTGTGAACATGAAAGATACCTAATAGAAGAATGGATTGTGATTGGTTGACATGGTTTGCAAAGTTAACACAAAAACTTTAGTTAACATTTGATCTTGTCCCTATATATATATATATATATATATATATATATTGTAGGTTGAATTTTGTTTTTTTATTAACCTGGATATCCAACCCGCTATGCGAGCCGACTAATCCCAGAACGACCACCTGTTTTGCAGGTAGCCCGAAGTCACCCTTATGTTTTTTTTTAAATCGAACTAAAGTACATTGGGAAAAAAACCGTTACACATGAAATATCGATGTAGGAATGTTGATAAAAAAATCTTTTAGTTAACACACAGTGTCCTCGTATATCATAGTGTTTCATTATAATCATAATAATATGACGTGTTGTAGCGTACTGATTTATATATAATGTTCGTTTCCAAATCATTTCCACTAATTTTTTTTGCAAGTCTCTCTATTTGAAGTATCAGAAAGCCATAATGTAGTACATTCGAAGATGAATCGGGGTATTACAAATATAAAGAAAACATATACTTCAAGGCTGTTTATCAAACGTTTATGTGAATAAGTGCTTACCAAATCACATTACCTTACCGAAAGAATATGACAATGACCAAGAATCTTACCCGGTAAGAGCGAGCCAAGACTGAAAGTCTTACCTAATAGGTGAGGACGATGACTCTTATCACGGTTAGCACTTACCAGGTAAATTGTTGTATCCAATGCCGCTTTGGTGGACTAAAATCTTACCGGGTAAGAAAGTGATAGTGTTGAATTTTACCAGTAAGCGCTTATCAGGAAAGTGTTTTGTAAACGGCCCCTTCCTTCGCTTTTAAGTGTTTACGTTTTTATTTTATTTTGTCTCAAAATAAATGTCCATTTTCAATAGTATTTGTCTACGTTCTTATTCTAAACCTATGAGATGGAGAAAACTGTTTTCTCTGAATAAACGTATCATGTAGTTAATTTAAGCCTCTTACAGGCTTAAATTAAAAAAAAAACATAATATTTATATTCGAAATACAATTTCTACCTATTGAACTTTATTAAAAAATAGTATATAAAATTATGAAAAAAAAGTCTATCTTTAAGGTTTAAAAACAAGGGAAAAGTACAATAAAAACCAATGAACTTTCTTGTTTGGAATGATTAAGTCCTTGAACTTTTTTTGGAACAAATAAGTCCTTGAACTTTCCAAAACATGTTAAATAA
>NC_037530.1:37062225-37089343 GCF_001531365.2 Cynara cardunculus var. scolymus
TTTAAGAGTTTTAGTCAAATGCTTTATAATATAGTATAGATTCTAATTATATTTTAGATTTTTTATAATTAAAATAAGAAGTCTATCCCGTATTTGATTATGTTTATCTATAATAAATTACACAAATTAAAAAACGAAACTTTTAATAAATTATACCTATACATATTTTACTTATAATCTTGATTTTTAAGAAATATACATCCATAAATAATACCTTATGTGTAACAAATCGAGTTTTCTGTTACATAATCTGTCGAAGATCTTGTAGGCGGTTGAAGAACAAACGGTAAAGTAGGAAAATCGAAGTCCGGCTCCTACTATAACAGTATGACTCATAATCTTATCTTTCTTTATCGTAATCCTATACGAAACAAACCTATAAATAGTCTGCAATTGCTGATATATTTGGGGGTTTTCAGAGACAAACAGAGAAGGAGAATCAGAGGTACGTTAAGTTCTCTATTTCGGTTTTGCATAAAGAACAAAACCCATTTGATCTTTTGTTTCTGATTATGCTTCTTCTTTGTTTTGCATGCTTTCACAGTAGATACAAATTTGTAGTGTTGATTTCTTGTTCAAAGTATAATAATAACTAATGAATGGTTTTGATTCGCTGTTTGTATTAAGCAAAATTAAACTCCCTTTTGACATTAATGTAATAGATTCAGGTTTTCTTTATCAGGGATTCTTACTTCATCTTTTTTAGATCATAAAATCTGGTACCGTATTTTTGTAAGAAGAATAATAATTGTTGCAAGTGTTGAAGTCGTGTTATTTTTGTTCATATCCTTGATTATTAAGCTATTTTCATAAAAGATTAAAGTAGTTGGATTTTGCATGTGAAGTGTTTGATGATATGATCAACTGAATTTAGGTTTATTTACGTAGCTTGAATGGTTTTGGCATGCCCCTTGGGTGATCATGAATCCTTTTCCCCTTTTGATGGTGATCTTGGTGCACCATTGTTTTGAAGAGTGTTCATGAATGTAGTGCTTTTTATAGAAGTTCCATTACAGATTTCTCTTTTATATTTATGAATTTATCTTCAATATTCATCGACCAGAAGTCACAAGATGGAAGGAGATGTTGCTGTGCTGGATAAAACCAAGTTCACAGAATGCTATCGAACAGTTTGGCGTACACCTTACATAATGAGGCTTGCTTTTAGTGCTGGCATTGGAGGGCTCTTATTTGGCTATGACACTGGTAAATTTTCTGTTAATGTTCTTGTTCTTGTCTTTCAAGAATTTTTAATATGTTTATGTTGATGGATTTATTCCCCAAAAACAGGTGTTATTTCGGGTGCTTTACTCTACATTCGTGATGATTTCAAAGATGTTCAAAAGCATACATGGTTGCAGGTAAGTTAACATACACTCTGATTATCCAATGTAAAACACCAATCCTCCTGTTTGTTTTTTGAGGTCAAATTAGCATTTGTTATAGTGTGCAACCCTAAACCCTTTTAAAGAAAAACTGAAGAATCCATTTGAAATTGAAAGTTTCTTCTATTGGCTTCAGAAATCAGACTATGACTTCTTGTTGTTGCATTTCAAAGATTCATTGCATATGAGGACCATTTGGCATATATAACTTATGTTTCCCTTTTCTGAAACAAATTTGAAGGAAACCATTGTTAGCATGGCCGTCGCTGGAGCTATTATTGGTGCTGCTTTTGGTGGATGGATGAACGACAAGTTTGGGCGGAAAAAATCCATTATGTCGGCCGATGTTGTGTTCTTATGTGGTGCAATCATCATGGCTTCTGCTCCGAACCCATGGATCATAATCGTCGGTAGACTTTTCATTGGTTTGGGTGTTGGAATGGCCTCCATGACTGCACCTTTATACATCTCTGAAGCCTCTCCTGCTAGAATTCGAGGCGCGCTTGTGAGCACAAATGGTTTACTTATTACAGGAGGACAGTTTTTATCATACCTTATTAATTTAGCATTTACCAAGGTAACATAACACTATGTAAAATCTTGAAATTTTTCAAGAAATCTTGTTTTTCTTTAAGATTAGATTGGTGTTTCTTTTTTGGGTTAACAATGAGTTTGTTTCAGGCACCTGGAACGTGGCGCTGGATGCTTGGAGTTGCAGGCATTCCGCCAATTATTCAGTTTGTTTTGATGTGGTTTCTTCCTGAATCTCCAAGATGGCTTTATAGACAGGTAATTTAGCCACCAAAGAAGTTTTCAAAAGCATATTTATTTTGTTAACCATACATGACTTTGCTCAAATACATAATAGGGGTTCAAGTTGAATCCTATGGGAGACGGGTTATGACTTTGCTCAAATACACAATAGGGGTTCAAGTTGAATCCTACGGGAGACGGGTGTGAACCCTCTTACTGGCCTCAGCTGCTGACTCACTCCGAGATGCCTCCTCACATGTGGTTCCTAGAGGACGGCTTCTGTGTGGACCCGGTCAGGGTTCCTACGGGGTGGTAATCAACTTTTTACTCAAATATAGACCTCAACTATTTTTCTTCGATATATGTTGGAACCTCCATTATCTTCTTAAGGAGCTCTATTGAAGAGTAATTAATGGGTTCTATATATTCTCACTTTATCTTATTGTTGATCAAATATACAGAACAAGGTACTAGAAGCAAGAAATATCTTGGAGAAGATCTATCCTACTGATGAAGTGGAAAAAGAAATGAAAGCATTGCAGTCATCCATTGAAGACGAAAAGCAAAGTGAAGACGCCACGGGATGTGGCATGTTTTCGAAACTTAGGAACGCATGGCGGAACAAGGTGGTCCGTCGGGGACTTTATGCCGGAATCACCGTCCAAGTCGCCCAACAATTCGTTGGAATCAACACCGTTATGTACTACAGCCCGGTCATCGTGCAACTCGCCGGATACGCCTCTAACAGAACAGCTTTAGCTCTGTCATTGATCACTGCAGGCCTCAACTCTCTCGGCACCATCATTAGCATGCTGTTCGTTGATCGGTGTGGGAGACGGAGATTCATGATCGTCTCGATGTTCGGAATCATTACTTGCCTCGTTGTCCTAGCAGCCATGTTCTTCCAAGCTTCGGTCCATTCTCCTCCCGTAAGCATTATGGAGTCGAATCATTTCGGGGTTAACTCTACTTGTTCGAATTTCAGAAATACTCCGAATCCCACATCCTGGGACTGCATGACTTGCTTGAAAGCATCTTCTGGTTGTGGCTTCTGTGCCAATGGAGCAAATATAGTAAGTCCATCGATCTCCAACAATCAAGTTTTTAAGAACCAATTTTAACTAATTGGTTTACGTATATTCGTTTCCAATATAAAACTTCTTGAACAAAATACTTGTAAAACACATAGACGTGAAACAATACCTTAAATTCTATCATCAACCAAGTTCTTTGGAAACAATATCCTAAGATTGGTTGTGGTTTATATATTATATGGGTGAAATTCAGGTGAAAACCACAAAAGATAGAAAAGTGAGGAATACTTGTTAAACATTTTATATGTAAATCCCATACAAATAATTTGTAAGTAATTTTTTAAAGTATCTTCGGTTACTTGTCATACTGATGAGTAATTAAGGAAGAATATTTTTTTGTGTTTTTCCCGGAACCTCATTTTATACACACACATATATATATATATATATGCATATATAGGATTAGGTTCACGTGATACTAAGGGTTTTTCATGAGATCCGTAAGACCAATTTATGTTCATTGATCAACTTTATAAGCTAATGATCTAATGGTCTAAAGTTGCACGGTGGCAATTTTGTGATTATTGAGTGACAATTTTGAGATTATGATCTAATCCAAAGGTTGATAATTGGTCTTACTTGTATCATGTAAAACCCTTGGTGTCACATGATCCCAAGTCTATATATATATATATATATATATATATATATAGTTTCAAACGAAAAGATTACATGACTAATCATATATGATTACATGTTTGCATCCATATATAATCACGTATGATCTTGTCCTCCTTATATATATTTGGCACTGATAATCTGTACAATAATTAAACAGTATAATCCTGGTGCTTGTTTGGCAATGGACGACATTACTCGAGGATCTTGTCGAGCTGAACATCGGAGTTGGTACACAAAGGGTTGTCCAAGCAAATTTGGAATATTCGCGATTTTACTTCTGGCATTATACATAATCTCATACGCACCTGGGATGGGAACCGTGCCATGGATCGTCAACTCGGAGATATACCCATTAAAATATCGGGGATTAGGTGGCGGTGTGGCGGCGGTTGCTAATTGGACGTCCAATCTGATCGTGAGCCAAACTTTTCTGACGTTGACGGAGACGCTGGGGACCGCCGGAACTTTTCTTCTGTTTGCGGGGTTTTCGGTGGTGGGATTGGTGGCGATCTTCTTTCTGGTGCCGGAGACGAAAGGGTTGCAGTTTGAAGAAGTGGAGAAGATGCTGGATAAGGGATATCGACCTGACTTATGTTGCAACACCAAACCTGATGCTTAGTTTTTTCCATTTTTTATTTTTTTAATTCTTGCTTTTTTTTATACTACTAAACATTAGTTTTGAGTTAATTTTTTTAAAAAAATGTTATTTTAGGAGTATTATTTAACAATATTTTTAAAAAGATGAAATACAGATCATTATATATCATATGATTCTCTATTTTATTAATGAAATCCTGCTTCCCATCATTAACAACACACTTCTCCACTAGCCATGATAATGACTCTCTTACTTTTGTTTTAAAAAGAGTCATATTTCCTTTGGTAATATTAAATACATATTAAAAGTATCCATCTATGAATTTTTTGGAACAGCCTTCCGGATAATTAAGCGGATATTTAATAAGAGATATTAAGGGGCTGTTTGGCAGTTGCTGAATGATTTTGTTCAGAATGGTTAAGTGGTCAGAATGGTTAAGAGGGTCAGAATGGTTAAGTGCTGAATGAAATATGGTTGTTTGGTAAATGTTATCTGAATGACAATAAATTACCATTTTAATCCTCTATATGATTTAGTACTGAATGAAATATAGTTGTTTGGCAGATATCTGAATAAAACAATTACTTTRCAAATATAACTGCGTATTTCATATTAATTTAAACAAACACTAGTACAAAACAAGATTTTTCATATTAATCAAACCAATACATCATCTACTTAAAAATCTCCCAAAAGGGTTTACATCTATAAAAAAGATAGCTCTATCTTTCAGCAAAACCAAAATCCCACAATCTTTTTCATATGGGTTCTTCAAGAAAATCAAAGAATCACTGAAAGAATCAACTAGTTCATCCAAAATCAACCCCTAAAGAAAAGTCAACAACCATAAACACCCAAGAACACACCACCTACTGAAATCTCAAGTTGGTTAAATCTATAAATCAAGATTCAGATTCAATCACCAAAAGTAATCCCGTTAAACATATAGCATTGATGATGATCAAAATCCCATTAAACATATAACATTGATGATTAAAAAAAAATTAGAGAGAAAAACTTACCAACATGCAACAGGCAACAGGCGAAAGGAGGCAGAAGGAGGAACGAGCAGAAGAAGGAACGAGTAGTAGGAAGGAGGCGAGATCGACACAGCAGACTGGGAGGCAGCAACTCGTGGGAGGCGACACAACCTCAACTCGTGGGAGGCGGCAACTCGTGGGAGGCGACAGAGCCTCAACTCGTGGGAGGCGGTAACTAATGGGACCAGATCRATCGACACAGCAGCAACTAATAGGAGGCAAGATCGATCAGAAGAAGGAAGGAGGAAGGAGGAAGAAGGAAGAAGGAAGAAGGAAGGGGGGAGAAGACGGTTCATGATGTTTCAAGAAGGAGATGGGGGGAGAAGACGAGAAGACGGTGATGATTTGGGAAAGGAGGGCATAGTTGGAAAAATGAACCTCTTAATGGTTTAGTGAGGTATAGGATGCAAAATGGTTAAGAGCCAATTGTCACCATTAAGAGGTTTTATTTTTTTTGCCAAACAGCCTCTGCCTCTTAGCGATTAAGAGGCTGCCTCTTAATGTCACCATTAAGAGGCAAACAAACAGCCCCTAAGCCATAATTAATGATAATGAAAACAAAAGAAACTGTTCGATTTTTTATATTATACTAGTTGTGTATCTGTGCAATGCAACGAGAGCCATGAATTTTAACGTTTTTGAAGTTTCACTGGTTTTATTAGAGAAGATTTAACGATGATATAAGTTACACTCGGTTTTTACATAATAATACAATTTGAATAAACAAAAGTTATGATTCTAATTAAATTTATTGATGAAAAAAGTTGTATGGCGGTTTAAAATCCAATATATTTAAAATCCAACATATTTAAACGACTCCACAAATGTGTTCGATTTATACCAAGAGCAAAGAATCAAGAGATCGAGAGCGAGACCGAGAGTTATAGAGCAATTGAATAAGAGATGAATGAAAGAACTTTTGATAACTCATGGTGAATATCGGTTTGAATCTCACCTTGGGGGATGAGAAGAAGATACAGAGGTATGAGAGGGTGAAAGCATGAGTGAAATGTATCAAAAGTATCTTAGAAACATGAAAAGAAAATGTAATAATGTACATTGATAACTTGTACTATATGTTATTTTAATTGTAAATTAAGATATTTTAAAACTAAATGCATAAAGTAGTAGTACTTAATGCATTATGAGTTATTTTTAAGACTTTTAAGACTTTGTGTATAGATGTATAGTACTTTGTGAATTAAAAATTATTTTTAAGACTTTTGATAAATTTGGTTTATAAGGTGGTATAAATAAGTTCATTTTCTCAAAAGCTCAAATTTTAATTTCATGTCATTTTCATTCATCTGTCTGAACCAAACACACACTAAATCAATCAAAAGTTTCTAATAAATATGTTGTATTTTTTTTTTCATTTTAAGCGTAAAGATTTTTTAAATGACATTTAATTTAATTAAATTGAAAAAAGAAGTGATTATAAAACAAAAAATGAGAATAGAGTTTTCATGTAAAAAATTTTAACTAAAAAATAACACAAGTTTTTAATTAATTTTGTTATATAAAGTAGGAGAAAGCAAAAGGCATTTCATATCAATTATCATTTAATAAACATAATTTAATTTGAATAATAATTAATAAGATTTTGTTCAAAATAATTAGGATGATTTGAAGGCATACAAAACACCCGTGGTGGTGGCCCGCCATAAAGCAGAGGATGCGGTACTTATATGCCGCCGGTGACACCACCAACCTCAGCTTCATCTTCGTTCATCTCTCTCTCTCTCTCCGGTGATGAATTTCCGGCATTTCTAACCAGTCCTTGCAGATATTGAAATTTTCATTCCGGCAAACTATTGGTTGATTCTGGATAGGTATACGCAAGCTTTAATCAGTTTCAACTGAAAATGCTGTGCAGAAGAAACTCAACAAAGTGCCGGAAGGATGGATCGGTGCCGGTATATCTCAATGTATACGATCTCACCTCCATGAATGGCTACGCTTATTGGCTCGGCCTCGGTGTCTATCACTCCGGCGTGCAAGGTTTGATTTGCACGACCTTTTTTTCTCCGATTAGAATCTAATTAATCAAAACAGTCGATAGGAGATCTTAGCGAAGTAGTTGATCTGATCAGGAATCTAATAACTTTAAATGATCGTTTGTTTTTTCAATTTTTCTGATTTTAGTTCATGGAGTTGAGTATGCGTTTGGATCTCATGAAAATGCGACGACTGGAATCATCGAAGGAGAACCGAAGGAATGGAAAGGATTCACGTTCAGGAAGCAGATTCTGATCGGATGGACTGAGACGAATCTGAGAGAGGTAAGAAGAGTCATGGACGAGCTTGCAGAAGATTACAAAGGAATCTCATACAATCTTATCACCAAAAACTGCAACCACTTTTGCAACGATATCTGTGTTAGACTCACCGGAAAGCCGATCCCTAGTTGGATTAATCGGCTCGCCAGAATCGGTAAGCTAACTTCTTAAATTTCATCGCGACATTTTCGGATAACAATAAAATCGTCACAACCATTAAGATCTGAAGGTTTTTCTGGTGATAATACAGGTTTTTTGTGCAATTGTATAATTCCGGCGAGTATAAGTTCAACTAAAGTCGGAATCGAAGATAACAAAGTGTACACCGAAGGAGAAATGAAGAAGCTGAGGAGCCGTTCAGGTAGGTTCACCTCGTCGTCTTCGTGTTGTTCACCGTCTTCTGATAAATCGTTATCTTCGTTGACATCACCTTCGGTTGGTCGGAGCAAAAGTCATAGAATCACAACTTCTCTCCCTCCACCTTCACCTCCACCTTTGATTCTAGATTCTCCTAAATCCTAGCAGCTTTTTTAATGCTATCTTTCTGTAATCGAAGTGTTCTTCCTTCAATTTTTTTCCTTCTTTCAAGTTTTTGATTGATTTATGGATCATCATCGATCGATCTCTATGATCTGGTGATGGTGGCATATACACCATTTTCTCCTCACAAAAGGCTTTCTAATTGTGTGTAATTATCATCCATTGCAACTGTGTCACCTAACAAGTGTTGAACCTTCAATACATTTGGAAGAATGATTTACATTGAAACTATTGATTCATATTTGCTCTACTCTCTTGGTAATCCTTGTTCAAATTTATTTGTAATTCATAGATTACCATAAAAACCTATTGGTTTTGATTACTAATGACTAATTTGTGTCAAACCAAAACAGTTAATATGTGAATCAACTGTATCAACTAAATTGGTATCAATTTAGTTTATATCAATTATAATTAGTTGATAGTATCATACCATATTGGAATTTAGAAGTCACGTGCCATTATAGTACCATGTTACCAACTTATTCAATTATTTATTAGTTTTTGTACTTTTTATGTATTAATATTAAATATTGTAGCTATAACTATTTTGTTAGCAAATTTGAATGTTTGCAAGTTTTATTCCTTGCGGTTAAAAACCCTTAAACATCATGTAAGTTACATGAAAACTCAAAATGTCACTCAAATTTGAACAAGTGGCAAGTTTTCACATATGTATTGGTACAAAACCAATATCAACATGTACCAACCAGAAAAATTTGGTTTCAATCAAATTAGTACCAAGTAGAGTAGATTGGTATACAATATAAAATTTTGTGTATCAATTATAGTTGGTTGGTATGCGATATTGGAGAAAAAAACATGGTATCGTTCCAAGTCCACCCTAGTTTTGATGGGTATATTGTTAGTGCACGCTTGGTTTGCGGGATTTAATAAAACTTGCAAAATTCTATGTTTGGTTTAAATGAAAGTTTGAAATTGAAATCTTGGGATTTCAAATAAGTCCTACAAAAATCTGAAATCTCAAGAGGAATTTGGTAGATTTTATAGAATTTGCGGATAATAATGTTTAAAACATGTTAAAAATATTTGTTTTAAAATAATTAATTAATAAAAAGTAATTTTAATAATTTTTTATATATTTTCTAAATTCTCAACAAGAAATGAAATTCATTGATTTCAAATCTTACAAATCAAAGATTTCAAATCGAGACTCTTTTAATTCAAAATCCCTTCCATGAAATCCAAATTTTATAATAACATTCATTGAAATTATTTGAAACCAAACACACTTTAAATATGTATATATAGACTTGGGATCACGTGAGACCAGTCTGTTTTCGTGAGACCACTTTTTTACACTTGAAACTTCATAGCAAAACACTGTGAAAGTTCGGCTTTCTTTTACCTTCACAACGTTTTGTTGTGAAGTTTCAAATGTAAAAAAAATGTTCTCATGGGTCTCACAAAAACAGACCGATGTTACGTAAATCCAACCATATATGTAAAATTTGATGTGAAACTCCATTATGCCCTTTCTTGGAGCAACATGTGGGAGTGTCGTTTGGGGTGGACATGATGCTAGGAATGAAAGGACAAGACTAGATTGTCTTTTACGTTGGCTCTCTTGGCATTTGATCAATGGTGTATGGTCATTTGCCATGGATTACTTTGGTCCCATTTAATGGGGGGGAAATAGATGAAAGTGAGACTTAAAATACAAACGAAAATTTCACTCTCTCTCTCTCTTTCAAAATTTTACTATAATGTTTATTTTATTTACTTTTCATCTTTAATTTAAGATTCGCTTATCAAACGTTTACTGGATAAGCACTTACTAGATGTCACTTACCTTATAAGTAACCATGATAAGGACCATGAATCCTCCCAAACAATAGACATAACAAGGATCGAGAATCTTACTTGTTAAGTGAAATAGAAGAATCTTACTCAGTAAGTGCTTATCGGGTAATAAACGCTTACCAACAATCCATTTTGATGGTCAATAGTGTTACCCCATAAGGTAAATGAGAGTGATGACTCTTGATGGTAAGCCTTGGTAAACGACCCATTACTTTCTAATATCCTCTCTCTCTCAAGAACAATGCATACGGTGTCTGTTTGAAAAAAAATATATTACAGAAGTATATTTATGGCTTATCTTTGTGTGTTTTCCGGTGCCCCGTCGGATCTCTAAAAAATTTAAGCATTTAGATCTTAATAAACTAAGCAATTAAAAAACATCTTGATCCAAGTAACGAGTGTAAAAAATATAGTTTCCCGAAGTTTATCATGTAAACTGTTGCAAAAACGGTTATGCATTTATCTGTAATCGAATTAAGAAAGTTTCTTTTCAGTTGTTTATGTTTTTAGATTACTGGAAATTCTGAAGATGCAATAAACACAGAACTTCGAGAGACGGATGAATACGTTACTGTTTCACAACATTTTCTGTAACAAACATTGAAAACCTATAACTTTTGACACGTAACTCTCTATTCGAGATAAAAAATCTGTGGTCGTTTATTTTTTAGATTTAAGTACTGAATTTTTTTTAGAGATCCACTTGGACACAAAAAAACCTAGAAAGAGACAAATGAATATAACCGTTTTACGACATTTTATGTGATAAACTTGAGCATACCACAACTTTTAAACTTGTAACTTGGATTAGGGGTTTTTTTTTAAGTTTTCTTTTTGAAATCTTACCACTTGAAAATTTTGATGATCCAAATAAATATGAAACAAGCACAAAGAAAAAATAAAAAATAAATGAACACATGAACAAGAAAATAAACAAACACAATCACATATAACTAAGTTTAAATATAAGTAATATAATTAATGGCAAATTGCATGATAAAATAACGTATTTTAACTTGGTACCTAAGATGTACAGTTTTAAACATTTAAGTAGTCGGTTGATGCTTCAACCGGTTACCATGCTGATGTGACAAGTGATGAGAACAAGATTTCTCAAGTCCTGTTTACCATAAAAAAGTGAGTAAAAGCATGGGGAGCAGAATCTATAAAAAAAATACCAAATGGAACCAACTCTTGTCGTTTAATATCTACTTGAACTCGCTACTACGAATATGATCCCCTCGACTATTTGGATCGTTTCGACCTGGGCACTTTCCAGATGACTATGAAACTTCACTCCAGAGAATTACCAGGCTCAAGTACGTGAGACTCTGGAAACCAATCTCATTGAGAAAATGAGCCATCTCCAAACTGTTGGAGTGCGTGCTCCGGATGTTGTTCGTACGGTGTGAAAGCAGTTGGTTACGTAGTTTTAGAATTCTGCTGATCCCAAGTAGTCCATCTCCATCATTGCATATGGCTATACAGAAAGTAAAGAGGAAAAGGCATGACCAGAAGAATTGTGTGAAATAAGTGAATTTATCCAGTTGAGGCATCTTGATTGAGAATAAARGATTCCCCCCATACAGAAGGAGAGGCCTTCCTGTACGAGTAGTGAAGAACTAAACGATAACTTTTGTTGGTTGTTGACCAACGGAAAGAAAGGGAGAAAGAAATGGGATTGTGTCAACCGGCCCCTATTCCGACGAAAAACAGCCCCTTTCCTTTTCGTTTAGCCTGCTCTTATTATCAAATAGAGATTTTTTCTCTCGATTGTTAATACGATATATAAGAACCGCTACACCAAAGAGTATTACACCCTTGATCGTGAAATATTCGATTGTTTGTTGAACCCCGTGAATTGTGTGAAAATAGGATACTCCAATAGTATATATATAAGTAATAACTTATTATTGTATCAAACATTAATTACCGTATTTCTCTCAAATATATTGTTTTTAATTAAAATAGAGGAAACAAGATATGATAAAATGAAAATTATAGCGATTTACAAAATAGAAGAGTGTATTTTTAGAAAAGTGCAATGTTAGGTATATTTTTTTAAAGATCGCAGCCGGAGCATAAAACCTGAAATTTCCAAATACAAATTCTTATAACTTTTGCTTCAAACTTGTTTGGTTGGTTTCAATTAAGTTCTACATGGATAAAACTGTCAGCTTCCTTATAAGCTTAATGAATAAGCCACTTCTTATATCATCAAACTACTACTAAACAACCATATATAACAAACATAATAAGTGGAGTCTCATTAAGCTCGTCAAGCTGTGAGTCTCATTAAGCTCGTTAGGCTACTAACAAACATGCCCTAACTTTTAACAAATTTTCACAATAAAATACAATCCATACAACAGATTTTGAACAAGATATCAATTCCAACAACACCTTCATTGGATATCTTATAAATAGAAACCTTTTTTTTCCCAATCCAGTCCCGCCACCACCGAGAACCCAAGTTACAAAGACGAGTTCACATTCAAGTCCTTTAAAAATATGACTTTAGGCTTGGGATTATGTAAGACCAACATATTTTCGTGAGGCCCTTGAAACCACAAAATAACAATGAAACTTCACATCAAAACACTATGAAAGTTTGTTTTTTACCATCACTGTGTTTTTTGTTGTAAATGTTCAGTGTGTTATTGTGCCTTCGTAGTTGGTCTCACGAAAACAAGTTGGTCTCAAAAGAATTCAATGTACTGACTTTAAATCCAGAAAAGTCTTAGGAAAACCTATTTCTAACTACTAGCAACAAGTCTTCACCCACTATTGGAAAAAGATGGGAAGAATGGATGTCATTCCATTAAGCAGGAGCAGGAGCAGGGACATAATAATAGCACATAATATAACAACATAACAAAATTATTTGATGGCAGAAGGTGGTACAGCTTTTCTTTCTAGCTTACCCACCATCTGAATCATTACTTTCCTCTTTTCATGCTTTTACCTTTGTAAGACTACCTGTACCCAGGTCCCACTATCAAATACCATCCAGCATAGGATTCTTTTGCTACCATATGCTACATCATTATTGCCATTTCAGTTAAGACATATGGGTATTGAATAAGCCTTTTTTAGTATCATCAAATCACTATCAAATAGTCATGTATAACTGACCGAATAAGCTGTGAGTCCCATAAAGCTCAAGTCCTCAGTTTGGATACTAAGACAAGAAGAGATGGAACGGAACAAAAACTTAGTGGCTTACTCTTTATGCAAAAAATTAGACTAAAAGAAAGACAAAACTGAGTGGGACAAAAATGCAAAGAAACTAGACAAAATAAGTAAATTACTAAACTACCCATGTCAAATTAAAATCTTAAACCTTTCCACAATTCTCTCACTTACGTACCTTACTCTCGCCAGTCCAATCCTGCACCCTTAAAGGCCAACAACATTAACCCATTGCTGAGTTGAGTAGACTACACCAAATGTTTGATGGGTCCCTTCAGTTAGTAAGCTGTATAGTTTTGGGAGCAGCAATGGTTTATTCTTACTCCATTTGTGTATAAAAAAACACAATTTGCCTCTATATTTTAAAAAGTACAAATTGTTCATAAAGGAAGGGGGAAATTAACATATGTGTTGTTTACTTGTTTCAGCAGAATCATGCACATTGATTGGGACGATAGAATTAATGAAGCATTCGAAGAAGTGATTTCCTTGGTGACAACACGAGTACCTGAACAAGAATTTGATGCCCGATAAAATTTGATCAACTCTGTTTTGACCTCACCCACTCGACAAAGTTGTCAAGGATCAACGGCCAAGCAAGTTCCTCATCATAATTGTTGAAATCTGGGAAACTTATCTGCAAAACACGAAAATTTTAATACCAAAGCATCTACAATAGATTCTTATTTTGAGAAAATGATGATTTTGGAGTTTTTAACGTATTTCTTTCTCCAACAAATCCTCCAAAGTAGAAGAGAGATGATAAAAAAATCTCCAAATTTAGAGAACTCTCGAGTATTATCGTTTCACTTGGAATTTATTTGATAATTTGTTGGGATATTAAATCTATTAAATATTTTAATAATATAATTGATGTCGATATCTCCAAAATGAGAAACTGTTGGGAGTTGGATTAATATTTTCTTTATGAAGATTCTAACTTTTGTTTCTCCATTTTGAAGAAATTTTAGAAAATCTGTCGGAGATTAGAAGCTAAATCTTCATATCAAACACAAATAATTACGAGATGCTTGAATTCTAGAATTCTTTTAAAAATCCATTAGCAAGAGAAACAATTGATCGAGGTTGGTGAATCACAAGAGAAAATGGTAAACGTATATCTGACTACCTCATTGCAAAATCTGTAGAACCCCATCCATTGATCCATGTTAATGACCTTGTAATCAATCTGTGTCTGCAAAATGGCCCAAAATTAGAATGTGTAATGGTTCATAATTTCATATCTGCTACTTATAGCTTCATTCTGATATTCATCCACCATCTCGTTTTTTAAGAGAGAGAGAGAGTGTGTGTGTGTATAGATATATGTATGGCAAAACTCAGACACACTGGTTTGAACCCTTGACCTCCATGGAGGTTGGGCTCTACTGGTAACCCGGGTATAGCTGGGCCAATGAGCCTTTGGTTTCATTCACCATCTTCTTGTTCTCTTATTTTCTTAATATCTTTGTGTTGGTTTTTGTGTGGATGGTGATGGCAAGGCTCACATTTCTTCATACATAATGGAAAACATGACAGTTTGGAATCATCAGACATATTAGCTGCTTAGGAACACAAGGGGTCTTCAGGCTCACCCTTAGATACTGAATGAACAAATCCACCTGATGAGGGAACTGCGACCCCAAAACAAGCTCCAACAATTCACATATGCTCTCAATATCTATACTCTTCTGCTTTTCCTCTACATAAATATAAAAACAATACTGATAAGCAATCGAATCTGAGAACCGAATAAGTTTCAGAGTTATATAACATTAGACTATAAGCTGCCAAAGGCTTACTATACCTGTTAGGCAATATCGAAATGCATAAGAGTAAAACTCCACATAATTTGATGGCCTGCGGACCTTTTAAAGGAATGAAATAGAACAAACAGTTAAGCAATCCAAACATACTTGTCATTATATGCAAAAAAACTTGCAAAAAAATGAAAACTAGCATGCTAAAATACCTCGTTCTCCAGCTCAGGAAGTGCCTTTTTTAATTTAACTATAGTATCCGCCCGTAATGCTTTAAGTCCTCTTCGCCACTCTTCCTGCAAAGAATACGCAAAAAGAACAGGAATTTTGAAGGTTATTACATCAGGACATTTCTTTTTAATTCTATGCTTTCATTTATCATCACCCATTTTTGCATTTTAACCATACTTTATTCTCAATGAGAAAAAGTGGAGTAAAGGAAAATGTAAAGAAATCTTGAAACAATATCATATATTACTAGACCATAATCAAATTAGAGAAGTGGAACAGTGACATCAGGAAAAAATTGTGGTATGGGCCTGGGGTCAATAAGTGCATAACAATTATCATAAGTTGCATGCATATGTTACATTTATATATCAGGTGAAACATAGAACGATGATGGCAGTGAGCTAATGCTGTGTCAAGAAACAAGATTTGTTTCATGTCATGCTACTATTTAGGTCCAAAATGCTAATTTATATTACCAGGGTGAAGTATCCCTGCCTTTCAGACTGCATTTTCCTGAAGATATCAACCAATCAGTAATGAAAGTGACACAATACACAATAATCATAAGGTGTTGTAGTCAAATGAAAATGGCTGCAATGGGACTTACCAAGCTAGCATTAATATTCGTACATTCGTATGTTCAACTTCTAGGTCAGAACAGAGATACTCTATTCCTTCTGGGCTGTTCACAGAAACATGAATGTATTAGAATGACAATCAAAAAAGAAGAAGCGAAGATTGACAACTCAAGCAAAGAGACTAGAGATTAATGCAGATTCTACTGCCACAAATGTAATCATCAAAATAAATAGATTACACTTACTCAATCATACCAGAAGAGTCATTTGCATATGAATAAAATAGCTGGTCAATACGTTCCAGCTCCTTGGTTGCAGCTTTACCTGAAGCTGAAGAAAAAGGTCAATTCCAGAAGTGAAACTCAACAAGGATTGAATATGACTTTGAGAAGAGTGGAGGGGAGGTTTTGGGATAGGAGAAACAATAATGGCTAGTTCAGCAACAAATACATTTCCTATCCAAGTCATGCTATGAACATACAAAGGAATCATGTATTTCATGTTTTATTACGTATTTACATTGCACAGGACCTGATTCTCAAAGAAGAAAGAAGCTACTCTCCCACATAGAATCGCTTCTAATTCTCGGTTGAGAATACATTCAAGTTCTGGATGCTAGATATATTCACCAACTTCTCATCTATCCAATCATGCTTAAACAAAGCATCCTTTTGTTGGTAGAGTAGAAATCACTCCACAGATGTGGCAATGGTGAAGGTAAGCCAATGTATCCCTGTTAATAAGGATATTATAGATCTACCTACTCTACACTTCTTTGCTACAAAGCACATCAGAAAAGTCACCCTTACCAGCTACTTATGTAGAATTCCTTAAAACCTTCATAAAGCAATGCCAAAAGATGCCTCCAGGGAGGCAGGGATCAATTAAAACACACAAGGGCAAACCGAAAGACATAACAAACCATGTACATGCACCCTTTGCAGAGCAGCTAGCTTATATAATTATATTAACTAAATCTCAATTAAGATTATATATCGTATTGTCTCTAATAGCAATTGTGGTTGCCTTGTATTGGGCTTACAAATTTTTTTTTTCTTGAAGATTGTCTCGATCAGATATCTATGGATCGCACAATTTATGAGCCCGAAAGTTTATTATCAAGAAACATAATCTTCATACAACAAACCTGGAAGAGGCGAAGAACTACTTTTTGCACAATGTTAAGGATAGATGTATTCATAGATGTTTAGAAGGGTGACCCATGTACCAAGGCTCCTTGGCTTCGAGAGGGTTGAGGATGGGAAGCAATTCCCCGACTCAAACATGTACGTTGCAGGCACAAAGGATTAAGAACCAGTTAATAGTTTGCCTCATGTTATCCATTTAGTTACACACATATAGCAGAAAAACTGCAAAAAGTTCATCCACATGCCCAAGAAACAGAATTCCAGCCCAAACCTTTTGCCACTGCAAAAGCAACGTCTCCCAATATTACTGTTTCTTGTATACGCTAAAGATTGGAACCAACACCACAACCCATAACTCAATCTTGTACATGGTTTAGTTTGTGTCAACATATACTAAATATGTGAATATACCCTGCTATGGTGCTACCCTCTAATATCTCCTCACCGATAATCTATATAAAACAAAATTTGATCTCATAAAACTTCACCGAACTTGATTCATATTTAACAGGAGACTCTTAAATATATTATACTTTTTCAAGTTAGTCTTGCTTACAAAATCATTGGATTCTAACATTCTTCATATCCTACCAATCATCTCAATCTTCACCCTCGTTTTCTTCAAACTAGGCAATAGCTATTCTTAAACAACCAAGAAATATGACACCATGTTTGATCGAACATTATCGAAATCTAGCTCCAAAGAAACGGCAAATATTTCTCAGATTACTAATACACAGGTACAGAAAGATTATCACATAATGTTCAGATTACAGACAAATAGTATGGTACAAAAGTATATATTTCAACTGGTGAATATCACTGCTACCCTTCTTCGACTAGAGATGCAAGTAAAATTCTATACCCCATCGTATCTTTGTGCAAATCTTCTTTCCAGTTATAGCAGGATGTTGATTTCACAAAAGCAGGCCTATTGTATGTTGAAATACCATTCCTATCCCTTACTGCTCAGTCAGCATAGAAAAGGGCAACTGAGCTCCCCGCTCCCCTTCTCAGATATATCAATTCAGTAACATGAATAGAATTAAGATATAAAAGTTTGGACAAAAAGATTAAAATTCTTCATGGTTATCTCATACTTCAGGTTGTAGGAGGGATCAGTAGCATGTATATTGTGATAAAATGACTATTTTTAAGGAATAGATTGGGCTTAAACCAGATGACTCTGATCAAATCTCAACAGAAGCCCAGCTCTATATTCGTCCGTTGGTTACCTATGGTTAGAATAATACTCTTTTTTCTTGTTACTTTGCACACAAGGGCAGTTATTTATGATGTGAGATATGGTCAGAATCAATATATGAACAACTGAACACAATAAATTCCTGTTCAAGAGAAACACATTAAATTTTGGGAAAATGAACGGGAGTTTTGAGCGAGTCTAGCTAGAATCTTCTACCAACGAAATTAACATTGATCCCTGCCAAAGCCTTTTTTCTATATCTATCCATACGTCTTTAAAATAAACTAAAATTATAATCGAAAAACAAAGCTCCATTAGCATTCATTTATAAGGCTATCATGGTTTTCTAAATTACCTCTAAGCTGGGGGACTGGCTAAGAATTGTGAAAACAGTAACATGCGCCTTGATTTTACTTGGAATCGAACGAAATCATCAAATCAAAGTAAAAACTAACCTACTTATAGCGAAAGTGAAATCAAGAAACAGAGAATTGATTGAATACCAGAGCGGAATAGATCCATGGCAGAAGAATTAGTGGAGGTCGTCGAATTAGCTGGGCCTTTCTTCGATGAAGCCCGACGCATCTTGAATAAATTATCAAAAAAACCGAATTTCGAAGAATTAGGAAGAAAAATCAATGATGGCGATGAGGATGAGGATGACGTAATGAAATCGAAGAGGCGATAACAAGCGGTGACGACTCGAGATGATCGGAAGGGGATTGGAGAAGGATGTGCTGCCGACGGTTGACTGCTAGATACGATGGTCGGTTGTGTCAAGGTCTTGGATCCCTTATTGGAATGTTTCAACAAATTATTTTCTTTTTTTCTTTTTTATTTTGTAACTAAAAACATTCAATTTTTTAAATTATTTTTGCAAAATACTTCAAATAAGTCGGGAGCCCGTTTGTCAAACGATTACTCGGGTAAACGAACACCAAGTCACATTATCTTATCGGATGAATATAGTAAGGACCAAGAATCTTACCCGGTAAGAACGAGAAAATGACCAAGAGTCTTATTGACTCTTACCACGGTAAGCGCTTACCGGGAAAATTGTTGCATATAATACCGTTTTAGTGGATTAAAATCTTACCCGATAAGTAAATTATAGTGTTAAATTTTACCATTAATTATTTACCGGGTAAGTGTGTGGTAAACGGCCCCTCAGTATCGAATAAGACGAACAAATAATCATACCAAGGATTTGAAATGTTTGATGTATTTAATTTGTTGGATTTGAAATAGAATTGAATGGTATTATCTACAAAAATAAATTATAAAAATAATTAAATTATCTTTTTATTTGGTTTCATTTTTATTATGGATCAGGTCTCTCATGTTAATAGTTGTTTAAAAACTCACTTAACTTAAAATATTTTTATGTTTTCGTTGTATTATGAAATTTGTAATGTTTTCAATAACCTGTTTCGCCACTTTGTAACACTAAATAATAAAAAACAAATAACACCCTCCTGTACGTCTTCCCCTCGTCACCGACCCCTCCCGAGTCCTCACCTCCGATCTGGTAAAACAGGTTAATTGGGAAGTATTGTATTCTTTTTTCTTTTTTATTATTGAGTTTTAGAAATTGACAAACAGGTTCTTGAAACAGTTACAAATTTCATAGTACAGTGAAAATATAAAATACTTCTAAGTTAACTGAGATTTTAAACAGCTGTTAACATGAGGGATCTGATCCATAACAAAAATGAAACCACAATGACCATCCCTGTAATTACTTGAGGGACCCAATCCACATTTTCGCCATACCACAGGGACGAAATTTGTAATTTACTCTATAAACTAATTTTAAGGTTTTGTTTGGTAAATTAGTATATGACTGATAAACTAGTTGATAGCTGATAACTAAGTCGATGATTGATTGCACGGATCACTATTTGTTAGTCTAGGCAAAACCCATCAACTCACTATAATAATAAATCACTTTCAAAAAATGGAACATAAAAAATGAAACATAACGATTGATGGAACCAAATCATGCTTTGATGAATATTTTGGTACTTGTATATTGACAGAGAACGTAAGGGCATGTTTGGTAACAACTTAATAGGCTTAATGGATATATATACCTTATTCGATAAGCCATGTCTAACTTATTATTAGGCCATTGGGTTTAATGAGCTTATTCGTTTAGCTAAGGGAGAGGCCATGTCACCACTAAGCCATCAAATTTCCTTTCACTGCCCTTCTCTCAAAACCCCCTTCACCCCAAATGTTGAACTCCTCCGGTCACCATGGATCTGCTCTTCTCTACCTTGACAGATCTCCATGGATCTGCTATCCATGTCCATCTCCTTCCTCTAATCGAATTTTTTTTTCCACCTATTTCAACAAGTTGAAAATGGTTTCTGGATCTTTGTGATTTTCACTTGAATCATCAGGACCAGTTCAAGATTTGATTGAAGCAAGTTCACGATCTGATTTATTTTCCAAGTGGGTTTTGAACAAGATGCGCACAACAATTTTCTTGTTCTTGGGTACTCTAAAACAGTAATCACGACTACAAATTCTAAGTTGGTTCTTTTCTTATGTTTGTTATTTGAAAATATTTTTTTTATCTGAATATATGCATCATTTTCTTATTTGAGTATTTGGGAAATGGATTGCACACCTAAAGGTGTTTGATGTTGCTACTGGTTTATTGTCATTTATGTAAATCTTTGTTGACACCATTAATGGTCTTGATGATGTTAAAGGTTCCAAAAATAATCTTCGGACAGATTCCTCCTTTCGTTCCTCAGCCTACGCCCTACGAGGTATTAGCAGCCGTTTTCAGTTGTTGTTCCCCTCCAAAGAAATTGAATTTTTTTTGTTAAAGAGTTTGGTGATAACTGATAAATAACAAAAAAAAAATATGGTACGAAATACAAGTTCATTCATATAATACAAAAGGTAAAATGATCATTTACATCATTCACATAATTTATTCAGTCTAATAAACAAACAACAACTTAACTTAATTCATTAAGACAATTTTATCTATATATACAATTTTATCTATATAGAACTTAACGAAAAAACAACCAAACCACCTTAAATATTGAATGCTTGGAAAATGTCAAAAGATGTGTCATATCTTCAAAATTAAAAATCTTAAAAAAGAATTATATTCAACTCTAATATTTTTTTTTTTTTGAAGATTACAACAACTATTTATCAATTATAATAAAAATAATTAACCTCCATAAAAAATAAAAGATAATGTCAACTACTTCATTGAAGTCCCATTTAGAAGCATTGCACCGGTAAGGTAAGTCATTGTAATCAAAAAGTCTTTGACCTAGTGGTATGTGAGTCATTGACCTTCTATGAGGGAGGTCAAGGTTTCAATCCTCATCAAAGGTGAAAACGATATGTAAAAAAGGTAAATCACTGTATTCGCCACGCAAATGAAAAAAACGTGTCTCATACAATTCTTCATTTAAACACCATTATTTAGTACACACGTACATAGAAACAAAAAGACAACTCTCTTTCTGTTAAGGACTTTATAATTCATGGCATTCGTGAAATCCAATTTATAATTCATTTATTCTCTCTCCATAACATATATATATACATATACATATGTGTAACTGTATATGCATACAATATGAATATTTTCTTAGGATTATTATTATAATTTGAGAACGCATTTAAAAAATATAAAATCTGGTAAAATTTGGGAACGTATTGTGAACACAAACTAAATCAATAAAACTAAAGCTAAATCTACCACTTAAGAACACTATGTAAATTTTATGAATACGTTGTGAAAACCATAGTAAAAGATTTCTTAAGATTGTTTACATTGTGTTCACAATATGTTCATATTGTGTATATATTAATACGGAGATAAGAGTAGGGGTGTAAACTAACGCTCGATTATTTTGTGCTCGAGCTTAATAATTACCGAGCTCGAGTCGATCTTGAACACAAAATAAAACTTGTTTAGCTTAACGTGTTGAGCTCCATAACACCAATGTTCGACTTAACTAATTCGAAAAATGGATTAAACTTTAGGAGTCGAGTCGAGCCATTCGAGCATATACTTTTTCGAGCCAAACATTTTTATATGCTTACAAATTATATAATCAAAATATATAATTATCGAGGTTGAGTAAATAAATGGGTTAATTAATCTCGAATTCGAGCTCATAAACGAGTATCGAGCTCGAACCCGACTTTGAAAAACTTAATTGAGGTTGAGCCTGCGATACTATTTTTTCTAGTCGAACTCGAATAACCTGCTACTCGACTTATGACAGAATTTTCTTTAAAATACATTAATTTTTGTTAAATAAATAATGATAATTATATCGTTGTATCTTATTAATTAATAACATTGATTATTTTAAATTAATGACTTATGATGGATTTCACAAATTTTAGAGTCCTCAAGCAATTAAACCCGTAAATATACACACATACATACACAAACACACACACACACACACACACATATATATATATATATATGAATTGTTATTTTTGAATTCTGATGAACTAAATATAAAATTTATATCTGATAATTAGAGGGAGAGAGAGAGAGAGAGATAGAAAGAGAGAAGGGAGAGAAAAAACTGTGTAATAAGCCGAGTTCTCACCATCTCAAAAACAATGTGTTCTCTATTTTTTATAAGGGTGAGGGTGTGCTTAGCGCCAAGGTTGGCTCTGTCAGTTCGGACACACACAAAATCTGTAAGATAAACTTCTGTGAGATGTTTGTTTACGTGTGCAAGTGTCACACCCCGCTAAAGCGGAAACACGAGATGTAACAGGTAAGCGAGTCACAGCAGCAGTTAATAAATAACACCTTTCAATATTACAAATTAAATTGAGTTTAACACCGATAACCAAAACGGGATAGTATACTTCTTTTACAAAAACTTCAAATGCGAACTTAATCGGTCTTGCCACAAGTATGCTCCCAAAATATTTCATTTCTTACTTATTACCTGAAAAGCATGGAACATAAAACAACGTCAACTACATAGAGTTGGTGAGCTCACGGGTTTTCACATGCACAAAATATTACAATGCATAAATTATTTATTTGCAAACTTATACGTAAACTATTGCACTTAATAAATGTAAATCTACCACGATGCTTAACTTGAGACGCTACTGAGCCTTACCTGACCAACGTGCCCCATTATTTTACGAACGACCATAAGTAGCCCGTACACTTACTTATGTCTCACAGTTCGTAGTAGTACTAATTCAGCGGTGGTCCAAATTCCACATGATTAGACTAAGAAAACATAGGTAATGTGCACCCCTTTCTGGGTGGGACTGTCAATACAATAGCGGCTATCCACAATACCACGGCCCGGGGACGTGCCCGAGTTAACAAGTAGCGTTTACGGACGGAGACTTTATTTGGAAACATACTCCCAAGCACATCAATTTAGCATTTATTTTATAGTGCAAAAACAGTCAATATTTCATGACATAATAAACTTGACTAAACAGTTCTTTAGTCCGATGGTTTCAAACAAAACTTGACTAAACAGTTCTTTAGTGCAATGGTTTCAAACAAAACTTGACTAAACAGTTCTTTAGTCCGATGGTTTCAAACAAAACTTGACTAAACAGTTCTTTAGTCCAATGGTTAAATAAATAAACAGCATAGTTTGTTTAATCTCATGCTTTTCCCCCAGTTAAATAACAAAAAGCATTAAAAAGTGGGGTCGTGAGAACTCACTGGTTTGAAGAGCTAAACGTCCGCCCTAACCTTCCTAAACAGACCAACATCCAGAAAATTAGATCACCTATGGGTACTCGACAAAGATAAAGCTAAATTGTATCTTATGTAATGCCATCGGGTTTTTATAAATTTAAATTGATATTTTATTATTAAATCTAAAAATAGCCCAAAAATATTATATATATTAAAAGAAATCAAAGTCCTTTACCCAAAAGCTGATTTTTGGACAGATTATAAATTATGTTCCAGGTGTTTTTGGGTTTCACAAATCATTATAAATAGGAACCTTCCAAAARYCATTTTATGTCCACTTTTTACATCATCCAAAATAATGAGCYAAGCCGACAATTTCCAAATATCAAGAATTTTGARWGGATTTAAGTCACTCATTATTACCCTACAACCTTGAGTTACACASCCCCCAAAACAGATTGCACACTCTTCGAGTGACAGTCATTTGGGGTCTCGACTCATCATTTTTCAAGGATCTTAACTTCATTTTCAGGCTAGCAAATAAGGTTAACMTCCARMAAARTATTTYCCGATTCCACTGAGTTTTGAGGAAGATATGTCTGATTTAAGATACATGCAAGAATCTGCCATGTTTCGAAATATACTTTACATGATTAAACTCTACATGCAAAGGATTTTCTCCTACTTTATTAAAGATCGAAGAACATGGATCATAGATTATCATCCTTTTGAAGACATTTTCATGTCTTTGATGCATAATCTTCACCTTTTGAACTCTCCAGGAGTTTAATTTCAAGATCAAGAAGTAGGAGTAGGAAGATAATAATTTTGTTATTTTATAAAAGATAACTAGTATCATACATTTTTCTTAAAAATCTTGAATATTCTTCAAGATTGACAGAATTTTCCTAAAGGTTTGCTTGAAGGAATCGACTGGAAGGTGGTTTATTTTAGAGAGAATAGAGAGATGAAAAGCTTAGGCTGATGATATTTGAAAATGAGAGTTTTCAAAGGATGTGGGGTATTTATATGAAGTTTTTTAAAGAAGAAAATGGGTTGGCCTCTAAAGGCCCAAACCCAAATAAAACTTTTATTTTTCTTAAATAAAAATAAACCCACTTAAATTTATAACCCACTATATAATTTACCCAAACATTAATAAAATGACACTATTAACTCCAAAACTCCACCTTTTGATAAATTATTTGGACATTCAAATGGGATTTTTGTATTTTAATTTAAAAGTTTATAATATCAACTTTATTTTATTTGGAGCATTTCTAAAATATTTGGCATTACACAAGTTGACTTCATCAGTTACCCGCCGAGGCGTGATCTTCCGAACTAAACTTGGGAACTAAGGCAGATGAACTCTAATCATCATGACTAGATCCTAGTAAAATATAATTCTAAATATATGATCTATAATAAGTTGTTGACCTGAAGCTCAAAAATGACAGAATGTCACAACAAGGCACTGCATGATTGTATGCATTAAAAATCATATATCGTGACAAAAGAATTATGAAGTATACAACACCAAGCGAAATTCGGATGTCGAAGGTAGCAGTCTCATAAAATGACTTGATACACAACCTTATATATAATGTACTAACTGTAACTAGATGTGTATATGTTCAACATCCCAATCCAAATATCTGATTGCACAATGACGGAATGACCGTTGTCAAATAAATGTGTTTGTGAAATAGTTAATGATAGCATAAATATGCATTCATAAACACCTTGAGCACATAACACACATGTATATCACAATTGTTTGCAAGCCGAACATGAAAGTGGCTTCTGAATGTTATTTTGTTTAGAAGTTTGATAAAATTCCTATGTTGTGGTTGCTCTAATGAGAACGTTAAGATGTGTTATTCATTTATATATGCGTTTTTTTTAAGTTTCGAAAATTAAATTTTAACCATTAAAACGTGTTTTTATATAATACTGAACACATAAAAACACATTTGGAAGGTATGTATATCTATTTTCACTTAAAAATTTAGATGATTGAGGACACACTGAAGAGTGTAAAAAAATTCCAAAAACGAATAATCCATCCAAAATTATTTTACTTTTATCAACCGAGTTACATGCCAGAGTAGTGATGACCAAACCGGCGTGGCCCGGCTCGGGATAGGATCGGTTATGAGACCGAAATCTGGGACCGGTTATGGATTTGAGGTGTTTCGCGGGACCGGGACCGGTTATGGACCAGCTGGTCCAGCCCGATTTTTAAAAAATGTAGCTGTTTTTTTTAATGTAGTCGTTTATCACCATTTTATGGCCCTTTTTTGTATTTTTTGTCATCTAAACACTATATATAAGTGTCTTGGTTGAGGGGTTTACATACCAAATTCTCGATTTACAAAAAACGCAAAAAAACGTTCATAATTCTCGGTTTATCACTATATTTTGTAAGACAATGTAATTTTTATTATATTAATAAAACACATTTTTAAAGTGTATTTGAGTAAGCCAATTACAAATTTTATAATATATTAAGAATATATATATATTTAAAAAACATATTATTTTTTAATGACCGGGACCGGTAGCCCATATAACCGGTTACAATAAAGTTTGACTGGACTCACCTTTTTCAATCGGGACCACGACTAGTTACGTCAAGACCGCTTATGGTCCGGGACCAGTAAGGACCAGCCCGGTCTGACCTGGCCTGGAACCGGTTTTTAACCATGACTATCCCAAAGTATATTGATCCATAACTCCTTTATTTTGATTAAACCATTAATTATATTAATAATAACTAGATACTATGGGGGTTTGGAAGGAGGAGAAGATTCCCAAATTGCCCCAATGCTCATCTAGTTTGAGTGAACTTCAAGCAAGGTACTTTTGGTCTTTTACAAATTATCTTATTTTTTTAATAAAAATAAAAATAAAAATAAAAATAGAAAGATGCGTAAGGATTCTCGTAGCACGCGTGATCTTGCCTTTTTTTTCTTTATCTGTCATCAAATTCTCGCCTAGGCTTCCTACTCACATTTTAATAATATATATATTTAAAAAAAAATTGACTGCACCCTTATCTATACTATATTATAAAGCATTTGGCTAAAACTTTTAAAAACTCTTAAAACTCTTAAACTCGTTCATCTCTATCCGATTTCATCCCATAACTGAATTTGTGTAACTAACTGCAGATAAACACA
>NC_037530.1:37092538-37099999 GCF_001531365.2 Cynara cardunculus var. scolymus
CTAATATCGATATATTTTTGTCAAATTTTTATGATATCGT
Organism: Cynara cardunculus var. scolymus; assembly: GCF_001531365.2. NCBI lineage: Eukaryota > Viridiplantae > Streptophyta > Magnoliopsida > Asterales > Asteraceae > Cynara > Cynara cardunculus. The sequence goes on from NC_037530.1 coordinate 37,092,579, forward strand.
CAAACATATATTTTATTCAAAAATAAAAACATCATCGCTTTCTCAAAATCACATAAAGCCATATAACATCGACTGAGATAAATAATAAAATGAAATATTAAAAACACGATGTATCTCGCTGCATTGCGTGAGTACGCTTCTAGTACATTACTAAATACATCCTAATTAACGTTAAAATCAAGTCAAATTATGTATTAAAAATATAAAAAAATATGTTTTGATATTAAGATATTTAAGGAGAAAATTAGTATGTAAATAGGCATTTAACAATATATAGAAGTATATTTAGGGGCCGTTTACGGTTTAGCAAATACTTACTCGAATAAGTGAACAACAAGTCAAATTACTTTACCGGATGAATGTGGTAAGGACCAAGAATCTTACCTGGTAAGAGCGAGACAAGGACCAATAGTCTTATCCGGTGAGTGAGGGCGATGACTCTTACCACAGTAAGAGCTTACCGGTAAATTGTTGCATACGATACCGTTTTGATGGACAAAAATCTTACCCGGTAAGTAAATGATAGTGTTAAATTTAACCGGTGAACACTTATCGAGTAAGTGTTTAGTAAACGTCTCCTTAACTTATCCCGAGTTTTTGAGAGCATATATATTTTGGAAATATAATGATAAAGTTGGTAAAGGCAAGTCATGATTTTCAAAACAACATATAATAACGCCAATGAAGTTCAAACACAAGGCATCATAACATATTTTTGTAAACCTATTTAAATTCTTGATCACTTTTAACCCAGAACAATCCATGAACTGCAATTTAGAAAGAAATTAATCAGATGTATTTCATTACTGTTGTTTCATCTCATTACTGTTGTTTCAATGGTTTTCGTCAATTATGGTTGATCCGATCCATTTTTACCTTTCTCACTATAACTTTTATTTTTACCAAAATCCAACCCATTACTTACTTCGTTTATAATTAATGAAAATGAGAATGAGTATAAAGAATGATAACCCACTTTTAAGAAATCATTTATCACATTATATTGAACTCAATGCTATAAGTGCTTATTACTTGTTATCATTTTTATTCCTCACCCTTAATTCCCTAAATTAAGCCTCTAAATAGAAATATCAAATCATAAGGGTGGTGTCTAATTGGTTTGAACATGAACTCCAAATGTCAAAAGTGTCTGGAGGTCGCGGTTCAAATCCAAAGAGGAATAAAACTCCTCTTGTGGCTACGGAGGTTCAAATGCAACGACTTCGGGCTACCCGCAAAACAAATGGTCATTATGGGATTAGTTGACTTACATAGCGAGTTGTATATCCATGTTAATAAAAAAATAAAAATATCATATATTACAAGAAAAAATTATATATGATTTACAATGAAAATATAACATCGAACTTAATAGATTCTATAATTATTAGTATTGTATGGGATATAAAGTATCCATATTCGATGTTACATTTCATTATTGATTTTCCTAAAAATATAACATCAATATGAACGTTGTATAAATTTATCATGTGTTTTATAGAAAAAGTATTTTAAACCGTTAAGAAAAATTTCATATAATTGACGTTTTCACTAAAACCCAAATTTAATTGACGTGGCGATTCATTATTTCTTCTAATACTAATAAATAACTGTTAATTCATTTAATTAAAAACATCTTTAACAATTATGTTATGTATTTTTTTATATATAGTATTTTAAAATCAAAATCTCCAAAAATATTACATCTAACTCAACATTGTTCTCCATTTTAACAAATATTACATCTAACTCAACATTGTTCTCTATTTAACAAATCTAATATTAATAATCTATACTATATTATAAAACATATGATAAAAACTATTTTTTTTATGCATGAAGTATTGTTTATTGATGCATATTACTTAAAATTCAAGATTACAAGTATATTTACGTAAGTACAACTTATTAAAACTCTATTTTTAAATTTGTGTAACTAATTACAGATAAACATAATCAAATATAAGATAAACATTCATTTTAAATATAAAAAATCTAGATTATTATTGAGTTCTAACAGAATGTTTAATTATTATCTTTAAATTAAAAATAAATTTCTCTATTATTAAATCTAAATTAAATTAAAAAAAATTATTATCAATATCATATCAAAATAAATTAATAAAATATTTTTATAAACAATTTGATAGGGGTTTATGATAAAAGAAAAATGTGAGGGTAGTAGTTGCAAGTGTAACTGGAAGTAGACATGTGGTCAAAGATTGCAGCTGCATCACGCCTACTGATCCTGGAATTGCATGCTATGCTACCAAACTTCACTGTGTGAATGGAAACCCATGCAACACACATGTCATGGTCAAATCTTTCAACCATCTTCAGTTTTTCAGATATTAATATTTCCTAAAATATTATTAATATAATATAAAAGTTAATTAAAAAAATTCAAAAAAAGTATTTTTTTTTATTTTAAACTAAAAGGGTATTCGTGTAATGCATCGAAACACATTTTCATTTCGATGTTTCGTTTTATTTTTTATTCACATCGATATAATACGATTTTATGTGGTTTTAAAAAAAACGATAATGTTTTTATTTTTGAATAAAATATAATGCAACGAAGTAACTTAATTTAGATTTAATAATATATTTTTTTGTAAAGATAATAATTAAGTATTATAGTTATAACTCAATAATTATCCTTATTATATTTTAAATTTTTTATATTTTAAAATGAAATGTTTATCCTCTATTTGATTATGTTTATCCGCAGTTAGTAACACGAATTCAAACATAGAGCTTTAATAAGTTGCACTTATGCACAATTTACTTGTAATCTTGAATTTTAAGTAATATGCATCAATAAACAGTACTTTATGCATAAAAAATGTTTTAAGAGTTTTTATCAAATGTTTTATAATATACTATAGATGGTTAATTCTTATTTTTTTAAATGAAAAATTGATCAAATTTTTTTTTATTTTGAATGATTAAATATTTACTTTTTTTTTGAATAAATAAATAATTGAATTTTTAAAATTTGGTTATTTACATCATTTTAATTTTAAAAAAACTACCTATAACCAGCTATAAAAGATTTTTAACATAAAAAAAGAACTTAAATCAATTTAACCGTTTTCAAACCCTACATCATTCAAATACATGCACTTAACACTACCCGTCATCACCATTCATCATTCATTTTCAATGACTGCCCAACCCGTCACCGTCGTTGACCCCTGCTATCAATTCTCTTTTTAATCTATCTAAATATATTTCATTAAATTATTATAAAAGAGGAAACATTAAAAGACGGAAAAAAAACAGATCAATAAAGGGAGATCAATGGTAGGGGCCAACGGTGACGATGAGTAGTATGGAGAACGCACGACATTGGGGTGGCAAAGAGGAACGATATGGTTGGATGCAAGGGTTTGGGAGCAATAAAACTAATTTAGGCCCTTTTCACTTTAAAGTCTTTCAATCCGTCTACAAATAGATTTTTCTGGTTGAAAAGTATATAGATAATCAATTTTTAAAAGTTTGATGATTTGTTTGTTCAAAACAATGTCCAAAAACTTAGGAAAACTTTGTAGGAACGAGAAGAAACTGTGGAGGCGTATGGAGGAGACAATAGATCGAGGGCAAATATGGAAGAATTGCCCTTCTGAACCATATTGTCCAAACCCAAGTAAAAAAAAGTGCTTAGAGCTTTTTGTTACCATTAAGAGGCTTCAATTTTTCTTGTCAAACACGACACACCTTTACGAGATTCAGAGGATGTCTCTTAATGTCCTATTAAGATGCCTCTTAATGGCACCATTAAGATGCAAATAAACACCTTTTAAGATTATAGGTATTATATGTTGTTTTACGAGACAATAGCTGATATGCTAATCTATTATTAATACTAAAAATAAGATGTAAATGTGCATCGAATGTGGTATTTTGTATTTATGTAAAGCTCACCAATTAGGCACATGGGTTTGTTTCCTATGATTAGGAAGTTTAACATGTAGGATGTTCTTGAATCGAGTACATGTCATGTATGTGCATGGTTGGTATAAGGTATCAAGTATCAACTACCGTTTTATTATGACGATGACATAAATGAATGTTTATTAAAACCGGATCTCGACGTCTTTTTGTTGGTTCTTGTTACTTTCCTGATGTTCATCAACAGGAAACATGGTGATTGTTGCAGGATTTTGGCCTTTTGTTTTGTCTTTTTTTTAGGATGAGACGGTTTTCGTTAAGAACTACAGTTTCATCGTAAATCGATGAACCATACGTGTTAAAGATACATCACATGTCTAAAACGTTCATTACAAATATATAAACATGTTGCGTTTTCGATGGTTCCTTGATTTGCAATGGAAACGGAAAATTTCCTTTTTTTAGGATAATTTAAAAAAATATTTTTAGGGAATATATTTTTGAAGGGTTTTCTGTTTAATTTTTCCTGTAGGAATGAGAAAGTAAATGATGGGGTCCACCACGTTGATCGACGGCTAAAAGACGTGGCCGGAATCCCTATAAAGAAGCCATATAAAATCTGCCACTCTTCAGGTCTCTTCACTGATACGGTTTTTTCATCGAGACATTTTCACAAACACCTTCACGACAAACGCCATCGAACCCTCTTGCACCACTCAAATCGCCATGGCTAGATCTCAACAACGATACAGAGGTGTTCGCCAGAGACATTGGGGATCATGGGTCTCCGAAATTCGCCACCCTCTCCTGTAAATTTCTAATCTTGATATCGATCATTTGAAACACAAACAAACTGTTTGTTGATATGCCTCAAAGAACGATTTCCTTTTCTGATATTTATGTTTGTGCGAACAGGAAGACGAGAATATGGCTAGGAACATTTGAGACAGCAGAAGACGCAGCACGAGCCTATGATGAAGCGGCTCGGCTGATGTGCGGGCCGAGAGCTCGAACCAACTTCACTTACGACACCGAAGGGTCACAGTCCTCTTCTTCGAAGCTTCTCTCTGCAACTTTGAGAGCTAAATTACATAAATGCCACATGACATCTCTTGAAATGGCGAAGAAATCAATGGTGGGTAACAATCAAGAAAGCCAACAGCAGTCTCCCACAGGGGAATTCATGGAGAACAGGGGCAACTGTGGAAATATGGTGAATTGGGAGGGTAAAATGGAGAATATGCAGCATTACAAGTCTCCTGAAGATGAACATATAGAGCAAATGATAGAGGAGCTGCTTGATTATGGAACCATTGAGCTTTGTTCTGTTTTACAAAATTAGACCGATTATCCTTTTTTTTTAGTCGACCAGAAATATCGTAATCTATCGTAATCGTGTCACTTAAGTAAATATCCGGACGGGAAATCGAAACTCGAGGTCTTTCAAGTCATTTCGTGCTCTGATAAATATAATAAAATTACATAAATTATACTGTTATTGTCGTTATAGTTAATTTCACACTTCTGTACCACCTTTTATTAAGAAAAAATGCTAATTTTTAATCTTGTATAGATTACACGGAGGTAGAATAAGGGGGTGTTTGATAATGCTTATAAAAACAACTTATTGACTTATTTCGGTGTGACACCGGTAATAAGCAGTTCTGAGTATTTGGATAAACAACTTATACCGGTGCCAAACCGGTAATAATGAGTTTTTGAAGAAGTTAAATCTTTCTGACTTATATTAAGTTGATAAGTGCTTTTGTAGAAAAGTATAAGTTGTTTCAAATAAACAATCCCAAACACCCCCTATAAAATATATTTTATCTATTTTAGAAAATTTGTTGAAAATGTTTTAATATATAAAGAGAGGAATTAGTTTTTTTTTTATTATTTTTATAAATTAAATTGAATAATAATAATTATATATATATATATATATATATATATTTAAAAAGTGTTTTTGTATGATATATTAATATAATATTTGAAATCTCTAAAATGAAAACTATGTTAAAGTTATAATATAAGTGGTTGTTTAATAGTTGTTAAATGGTTTGGTGCTGAATGATTAAGTGGTCAGAATAATTAAGAAGCTTTTATGATATAGTGTAAAATAAAATATAATTGTTTGATAATTATTTACAATGAAATTAGAGCGCTAAATGATTAAGGGAGACACATGATACAAAATATTTCAGAGGCTTTTAAAACTATTAAGAGACAAACTTTTTTTTACCAAACAAGATTCACCTCTTAACGATTCAGATGTTGTTTCTTAATGAAACTATTAATAGATAAACAAACGACCCTTAATTCTTTTTAGAGGTGTCGACTTTTGATTATATATTTTAGATAAATTATATAAAATTTGTTGGAGATTTTACAAGATTAGATTGTTTTAAGAAACAAAATTAGAGTAAATTACAAATTTGGTCCCTGTGGTTTTGGTGGTCATAACACTTTTGGTTCCTATAATTTTAGAAATCATAAGATTGTCATAGTGGTTTGTAAAAACGATCATATTTGATCTGTGCCTCTAACAGCCGCTAAAACTCCGTTAGATGAGTGGCATTTCAAACTTTTTTACAATACTGTAAAAAGTTGTTTAAAAATGTCAAAAATTTAATTAATATATTAACTATATAATATCCATTTATTTATATATATACAACATGTTAGGGACCAAAATCATATATATATATATATATATATATATATATATATATATATATGGGTTGGTTCAAATACTAACCCAAACTATTGTGCAAATTATGCTAACCGATTTTGATCGTTCATTTTTTCATCAAACGGTCCTTATTAAATGAGACTACAAAAATTATCATTTAATTAATGTATTAAATGAGATGTCTATGAACAACTGTTCAAAGGGTAATTTTGTAAAAAAAAATCGCATCATATCGTGAACCTATATTATTCAGACGATTTCGTAACCTCCAATCAACTACGAAACTGCCAATCTATACTATCAATAGTGTATATCATTAGTGAAAAATCTGGTTCATAATATTCATCAAAACGATGGATGATTTTGGCGAAATGCATACAAGTTTGGATDTGTGAACCTAATGAACATCACACACACGCAACACTTCACAAATACATACAAGTTTGGATTTGTGAACCTAATGAACATCAACAATATGACATAAAACAKTAACGAATCCCAACGTCTACGTCTGTGTTATTTGTGCTGATTTGATATCTGTTAATATATGTGTGTCTGTGCACAAATGTCTTAATGCATCCTACTATGAAAAATGTAATCGCTATGTGTGTGATCAAGTAATATAGCATAGTGAACATAATGAACAACCCCTATATAAGCATGATATGATTTGTGCTATATGACATAAAACAGTAACAAAACTAAAACTATTATTACACAAAGTAGATAATTAAAAAGAGCAACAAGGATGTGAATTTACTGAAATTGAAAACTTAGTGAAGAATGTATATTGTTTGTCATCCTGAAGTCAAATCTTTAATGAACATAATGAACA
>NC_037530.1:37100739-37106364 GCF_001531365.2 Cynara cardunculus var. scolymus
GCCTAATCAAATGAGAACTAATTAGTTTGTGATAACCGTGAGTTCCAATCTTAACCACAAATCAATAGATAAATTAGGAAATTTATAATTTTAGTAATTTTGAATTAAAATTTTAATGCAAGGATATTTTAAGTATTTTATCTCATCTCTCTTCTCTTCTCTCTTCTCTCTCCGTCCCCCGTCCTCCGGCCTCCGACCATCGTCCTTCTGCCATCGTCCTCCGGTGATACCACAATGGTATCACAATGCATCTTATATGTGCTTGAGTATCACACTGAGGTTGCTTGTGTGGTCGATCAGAAAGGTGTAACACAGTGGTATCAGTTATCACAATGCATTTTATATGTGCTTGGGTATCACACTATATTTTTTGTTTAACATGATCAATATTTTTAGGTATCACAGTGGTATTACCGGAGGACAGGGGACAGAGAGAGAAGAGAGGAGAGAGAAGAGAAAATACCTAAAATGTCCTTGCATTAAAATTTTAATTCAAAATTACCAAAATTATAAATTTCCTAATTTATCTATTGATTTTTGGTTGAGATTGGATCTCATGGTTACCACAAACTAGTCAATTCTTCCTTGAACAGACCCCTATATATATGAATCCTATAACTCGTCGAGTATCAACATAGTTAAGAACCAACATATTTACCAGTTACAGTTCGTCGACCAGAGCATAGTCCTACTGCACATCAACAAGATCTTTCTTCTTTAGCCATGTCAATCTTATAATTTTGAAACCGTAAGAAACAAAAATGTTATAACCACCAAATACGAGCCGAATTTATAGTTTACTCCTGAAATTGTGATTGCTTATAATAAAATAATGAAGATAATATACGAAACTGTTTGACTAAAGTCAAGACATGTAATGATATTGTTTATTTTTAACCAAGCACAAGATCCGATACGTGAATATGAACATGAAGAGAGAACAAATGGCTGATCAAATCGTGGTGATGTTGCTACTTTTCATCTGAAAATAACATTTATAATGGCTTTTAATAATTGCAATTACGCCTTTCTTTTAAACTAATCATTCTTTTTCTTAGAATTTTTATTTTGAATGATTAAAATTTTAAAATATTTTTTGAGAAATGAAATACCATTAAACTTTTTATTTTTATTTTAAATGATTAAGGGAGCAGTTTACCAACACTTATCCGGGTAATCATTTACCAAGTCACATTACCTTACCGGATGAATATGATAAGAAGCAAGAATCTTACCTGGTAAGAGCGGGATAAGGACCAAAAGTCTTACCCGGTAAGTGAAGGCGACGACTCTTACCACGGTAAGCACTTACGGAGTAAATTGTTGCATACAATGTCGTTTTTGTGGGCTAAAATCTTAATTCGGTAAGTAAAATGATAGTGTTAAATTTTACAGTGGAACGCTTACCGAGTAAGTTTATTTTTAACATAAAAAAAGTTAAACATGAATGTTTTAAAGTAAAAAAATCATTAAATCAGTTTTGCTGTTTCTAGACCTAGACCATTCAAACGCTTCGCACACAAGACACCGCTCCCCTTTGCCACTTCTTGTCACCCCATCGTTGTCCGTTCTCTATACGATCCGTCATCGTCGTTGCCCGCTGTCATCGATCACCCCGTACAGACATAAAAAAAAAGATAGAGAATTGACAAACAAAAAAAAAAAACAATCAAAAAAGAGGGAGATCAATGGCAAGGGTCAATGGCAGTGATTGACGGTGATAGAGAGCGGACCACGATGAGGCGACCTTGCTTGAATGACGTAGAGTTTGAAAACTGTAAAAGCGATCTAGTTTTTCTGTTACTTTAAAACATTCTTAGCAGGTTATTGACTTTTAGAAGTTTTGATGGTTTATTTATTCAAAATAAAAAAGTTTATTGAATCATTCAAAATAAGAAAGTTTAATGGTTCTTTTATTTTAAAAAATAAATATTTTAGAGACTTAATCATTCAAAATAAAAAGTTTGGTTGTTTTTTTTATACTTTTCCTTCATATTGAATATATATGAAAAAAAATACATGTCTTAAAATACCATTAGAATTATTATTAATCGAATTTAGAGACACCTTTAGAAGTTGTAATTAGCTTTTGACAAAAAAAAAAGGTATTTTCTTTTGACCCACATATCATATAATATGTTCATATGTTACCATCTCTTTATCTTGGTTAGACAAAAGCTAAAAGGGACAGCTTCTATTGTTGGCTTCTTTTTTACAAGTAGAGACAAACTTTATAACCTTTATTTGACTTAATCATTCAGCCACTATTTAGTATATACATCTTAATTTAGGTTTAACCATAGAATTCAATTTTTATAAGTTATTAGATTATGGGATTGTCTGGAGGCAATCTCTAAATCGTTAAGAGGTAAATCTTGTTTGACAAAAAAAAATGTCTCTTAATGGTTCTAAAACCATCTGAATGATTTTGTATCATGGGTTTCTCTTAACCATTCAACGCCTTAATTTCATTGTAAACAATTATAAAACAATTATATTTCATTTTACACTATACCATGAGAGCCTCTTAATCATTCTGACTACTTATATCAGATCATTCAGCAACTATCAGACAGTCACTTGGATTAATTAATAACTGATTGCTTTAAAATTGTAGGTTTCAAATCCAAGTTTTTTTTAACCTATATGAAGTGTCTATTGTGGCATTTGGATCTCGACCAGTTGGTATATGTGTAGATCAAGTATCCTTCTTAAAAGCATCTTCAACAGATTTTTTAAATTTGAGATTTTGGAGATTTTTGTTTCTAACAGGTTCTTCAAAATGAAAAAAGTATGAGAAATGAGGTACAGATTGAATTTAAATGTTTAAAAGAAATAAATAATATTTATAAGTTGTATTGAATATTTTAATAATATATTAGTTTTATAATCTTCAACCCATTTGTCAAATGAGCTACACCAAAGTTTTTGTACTATAAGTTCAAATATTTTTAAATACAATGATATTTCAGTTATTGATTAATCAAAAATACTATTCATCTTTTATGTTTTTGTTTTAAACTGGTTTTGGTCATAATTTTTTTTAGTTGAGTACAAAATTTTAGATTGAAAAATTGTTCTAATGTCAGGCAAAAAATAACCATGTTATTGAATTTTATATTTTTATATACATATTTAAGTAAGTATATTAACTATAACCATTCTGCACAAAACCATTCAGCAACTGCCAAACAGCCCCTACATGTTTATATCATTATAATTATATCAATGTTATTGCCTCAGACGTGTAGCTCAGTTGACAAATGGGTGAAGTGACTTTATCCAAATACAAGATAGGTTATGGATCCGATCCCAGCTCTCATTCGCCCGCTAGCTAGTCTCAGCCGCCGAATGAATAAAAAAAAATTACATAACTTGCCTCTGCCAAACTATACAGTTTAGAACCTTTGTAGTATAACTTACAATATATATTTTCGATTGTGACTTTAAATGACTCGAGCAGTGGTTTAAACCGCACCATATACATATATGTGTGTGTAATTATAATTAATTAAACATTTTTATTTTGACTAATTAAATCACAAATATTCCAACAAGGTAGTAACTAATAAATATTAGTCTAAATATGGTCAAAGTCAACAACCTTATGTATTGAATAGCATTTAATCTTGCAAATCACAAGTCCATAAATTAATTATATTTAAAAAATTAGTCCATTAGATTTATTGTTTTTTTAAATATATAATATTTATACACGACAAATGCGACAAATAAACTCACACACCATTCTCATATTTGTTGAGGTTTGAACCTCTGACCTCCTAGAAGACCAAATGCTACAATACTGTTAGATTAAAGACCCTTTGGTTAGATTTATTGTTTATGACACTTAATTTGATTAAAATGAAACAAAAATGATGTAATCAATGTGAGAATAAAATTGATATATATATATTTTATTCAAATTTTACAGATAAAAAATATGAAAATACAGTAACATGTTAATTTATTTTTCAGTATCTAGTTTTTTAAATATACAAACATAATAACGTTATAAGTTTACAAGATATTTGTAAGATATAAGTTCGTTGTTAAATATATATATATATATATATATATTAATTAATAATATGAGATTTAACGTATCATAAAAAAGGTATTTACGGTTATTAAACATTTGTTGTTTAAAATTTTTCTTTGGGAATATAAAGATAAAAGAGTAAAAGATAGTAAACGGACAGTTTATTAAATGTTTACCCGGTAAGTGTTCACTGGATCATTTTACCTTATTGGAAACATAAAAGATCAAAAATCTTACCCGATAAGAGCGATGACAAGAACCGTAAATCTTACCTGGTAAGTGAGAGTGCTGACTCTTACACGGTAAGCATTTATCGAATAAAAATGTTGCATACGATACATTTTAATGGACCAAAATCTTACTCGGTAAGTTAAGTGAAGATATAGATTTTTATCGACATGTGTTTATCGAGTAAACGTTACGTAAACCAACCTTTAGTTTTAGTACTTATTAATTTATGATGTGGGCCATGAATCACATGTGTAAACATGTTACTCATAAAATACATATGAATAAAAATAATGGAATTGGTGTGACACTTGCCATGTAACGTTTTAACGTGGTCATTCTCATGTGTTTTGATGCACATGCGTATGTTTCATTTATACGGAAACTCATTCGAGAAATTAAACATTTTGTAAGAAGACAGAAAGTTTCAATATTACATGTGATTATACTCTTTTGAACGTGTTTAATTATATATGATTAAACGTCTAAGTATTATCAATGCAACATGTGTTTAATCATATATGATTAACCATGTCTATAATCATATATGATATTGAAACTTCTCAGATTCTCATAAAATGTATAACTTTTCAGTAATATCTATCCATATATATATATATATATACATATATATATATATATATATATATATAAATAAAACAATGCACGTGAAAAAAAATGTAAGGATCCATCCCTCCCATATGCCCATCCCATTCTCATGCATGTTTAACCATATCCATGCATGCCACATATACAGCTTGGTTTAAATATTAATCAAAAAATTTGTATTAACTATGCTAACCAAGATCAACCAATCATATTTTACCTTTTTTTTATGTTTAAATGTAACTTATATATTAAATACAAGGGTAATTAGATAATTTGACATTTATGTAACTCCCAAATAATTAATTGGGAGTTAAAAATGTAAAAAATCTCAGTAATTGATCATGATGTAATATTGTATTTGATTTCATAAGTGTTCATGGTCATAATTTACAAATGATGTTCTCCATATAATGATATTGTTTTCGTAAGTGTAAAAGATTTCCATATCGTCCGAGTAATATGGATAAACATATTGTAAAACAGACCGACAACAATGGAAATGACAAAGTTAAAATCGTCTACGACTACATTCGGAATTCGAATTCCGGTAATGAAGAAAATGATCAAAGCATTCCTATTGGTAAGTGATTATTATGACATTTGAATTTGTTTAAATGAACACATATCAAAGACAATAGATGTTCATATCGATACATATGCACAATCACATCACATGAATATGAACAGTATCTGTGATTCATGTGAACACAAGCTTCGTAGGTGTTCATGTACATACAACAGAGTTG
>NC_037530.1:37110139-37118368 GCF_001531365.2 Cynara cardunculus var. scolymus
AGATGTTTATCATGTATTTGATTGTGTTTATCTGCAGTTAGTTACACGAATTCAGATATGGAATAAAATCGGATAGAGATTAAATCGTTTTAGGATGAAAGAGTTTAAGAGTTTTTAAAAGTTTTAAGAGTTTTAGCCAAATGCTTTATAATATAGTGTGTGTATATATATATATATATATATATATATATATATATATATATATAATATGAGGTGTACTTTATAAATTATATAAACTAATTACATCCATCCCTTTTTTATGATCAAAGGTCACGATTAAAACAAATTATTTTAGTAAAGTAAAAAAATAAAAGAAAGCAAATTATTGTTATTTTTAACAAGAAAGGGCAAAACGAAAACAAATCCCCTTTTCGGCATTCAATCCCATGAACATGTTTTATTGGAACCAAATGGCCTTTGACCTAACGGTATGTGAGTCTTTGGCCTCCTACGAGGTCAAGGGTTCAAACTTCACCAAAGGTTAGGAGGGTGTATGAGTTTATTTGTTTTATTTGCTGTATATAAATATTATATGCTTAAAATATATGTTCCATTGGACGATATGGAACTGTTAATGATGGGACAATAGCTATTTAGAACTGTTAACGATGAAACATAATGAAAGTGTTAATGATGAAATATGTTAATGATGAAACATAATGAAACTGTTAATGTTGAATATGATGAACTGTTAATAATGAATATGTTAATGATAAAACAAAATGAAATATTAAAATCAAGATGTATCTCGTTGCGTTGCACGAGTACCCTTGTATTAAATATATAATATATTTAAAACACGAAGACGAGATAGTCGGGGATCACGTTACTCAGCCCCGTCCCCATCTCCGGCCCGGTCGGGTGGATACACCGATTTCTCCATAGGTTCAATGTAATTTACTCAAAATAAACGAGGTGCTCTATGTAATAAATAGAGTCTAGGGAGCATTTTCGTAGAAAAGTGATATAGCAGAGGGACCAAATCCGTAATATAGTGGAATGAGAACAGGTAAGGCGGAAGAAGAAGTCATAAAACGTGAATTTCTCTAAAGTAAGTTAGTTTGGATGGTTGGAGTGTTGGCAGATGCCTTCATTAAATAACATCCACTCCTTTTTTTAAACCTAAACACGTATTTATATTTCTCCATGCTAAATTTTGTGCCTTAATTAATCACTACTACTAATTAATCACTACTACCTACGTAAATTTACCCCCCATTTTTTGTATCATACATATACTTTCTCTAACCAATTAAAGTTACCAACTTACATTTATTTAACCACACGAAACTCAGACTCATCGACAATGGCAGACGCGTCCTCCGGCATTACCTGGGATGATATCATGAAGGAGGCTGTAGATCTTGTATTACCTTCTTCTTCTTCTTCTTCTTAACTCTATTCATCCATGGTTTTCTAATGAATATTCATTAATGAATAATGATGATTACAGGAACATATGCCAATGGATGAGCTCTTTCAACAATTGAAATGTACAAAGGAGGGATTGACAAGTGAAGAAGGCAAGAGAAGGCTTGAGATTTTTGGTCCAAACAAGTTGGAAGAAAAAAAGGTAATTAATAAATAATTCATCACCCCCACCCCCCTTAATCCTATTATATACAACTTTAAATATTCAATCCCAATTAATCTTAATCTTAATCTTTATTATTATTCATTAATTATACAGGAAAGCAAAATCCTCAAGTTCCTGGGGTTTATGTGGAATCCTCTCTCATGGGTCATGGAGGCTGCTGCTATTATGGCTATTGTCTTGGCCAATGGAGGGGTCTCTCTCTCTCTCTCTCTCCATATATATACATATATATATATAGGGTCAAAAACCTTAAAAATATAAAAAATAGAGGAACACCTTGGTAACAATTCATCTATATGGTATACATATGCATACAAGTAATTTTTTCAGTGTGTTGTGTCCATAACATGCACACGTGTATTGAAACTAGAAAACATCTTCAATGACTTGTATACATATGTGCATGACGTACAAATGAAGGGTTATTATGATGTCCCTCAGTTTTTCATTTTCTTGAGATTTTCCCCGGACCCTCTCTCTATATATATATATATGTAATATAGCATATGTGTGATGGGTTGATGATGAATTATGAATTGGATTGCAGGGGAAGCCACCAGATTGGCAAGATTTTGTGGGAATCACAACTTTGTTAATAATTAACTCCACCATAAGTTTCATAGAGGAAAACAATGCAGGAAATGCAGCAGCAGCATTAATGGCAGGTCTTGCTCCTAAAACAAAAGTGTTAAGGGATGGGAAATGGTCTGAAGAGGATGCTTCACTGCTTGTACTTGGAGATATTATTAGCATCAAATTGGGAGATATTGTCCCAGCCGATGCACGTCTCTTAGAAGGAGACCCTCTCAAAATCGACCAGGCTGCATTGACCGGCGAGTCATTACCAGTAACCAAGAAACCTGGCGATAGTGTGTTTTCAGGTTCGACTTGCAAACAGGGTGAGATTGAAGCCGTTGTCATTGCAACTGGGGTACACACCTTTTTTGGCAAGGCCGCTCACCTAGTCGATAGCACAAATCAAGTCGGCCACTTCCAAAAGGTATGTCATTTGTCACTATTGTAACACCCCATAGCCCAAAACAATTGGCTGACCCAATAACTTCAAATCCAACTTAAAACTATGGTGGAAGTTATTAGTAACCCACAGCTTGAAGCTTATAAGAAGCTGACAGATCTCATTTTCTATCATGTGGGACGTTACAACTATCATCCATGTTATTATTAAAAGAATCTTGTAACAACCACTCTGACATTAACATTTGTGAGCTTATCAAAGTTGTGGGATACAATAACTTCCACCATGGTTTATATTGGTTTGGAGGTTATCTATGGGGCGTTAAAGAGATGCTAGGATTGTGACAATCATGATGACGAAGATTTCCTTTCTTTTTTAGGTGTTAACGGCCATTGGAAACTTTTGTATATGCTCCATTGCCGTTGGGCTGGTGATAGAAATAGTGGTGATGTACCCGATTCAGAAACGATCCTACAGGGACGGAATTGACAATTTGTTGGTTCTACTCATAGGAGGAATCCCAATTGCAATGCCAACCGTGTTATCGGTCACCATGGCTATTGGGTCCCATAAGTTATCACAGCAAGGAGCCATCACCAAGAGGATGACAGCCATTGAAGAAATGGCTGGGATGGATGTCCTATGTAGTGACAAGACTGGCACCCTCACCCTTAACAAGCTCACAGTTGATAAAACTCTTATTGAGGTGGGTGATCCATCAAGTGAAGTCCAATGAACAAGAAAGGTTCAAGTGCTGACCTTTTTCTAATTCGTCTCTAGGTCTTTGCAAAGGACATGGACAAGGAAACAGTGATCCTATTGGGAGCAAGGGCTTCAAGAGTTGAGAATCAGGATGCAATTGATGCTTGCATTGTAGGGATGCTTGCTGATCCCAAGGAGGTAATCATATATAGGTTATGTTTAGCAAACTAGCAGATAAGATAAAATATAGCTGATTCAAAATGGCTAACCAAACGGAGCTTCTATCAATAAGCTAAAAGAATAAGCAAGCTTACGGTTGCCAAACATGGCCATAATCAAGTCTTCAATAATATTATTGTAAGGTGCAGACGAAACAGGCTCATGGTTTTGCTGATGCAGGCAAGGGCAGGGATCACCGAGGTACATTTTCTGCCCTTCAATCCTGTGGACAAACGAACAGCAATAACATATATAGATCAAAACGGAAATTGGCACCGAGTGAGTAAAGGTGCACCTGAGCAGGTACGATAAACTAATCTAGATGCTTAGCTGAAGACATAAAACCAACTCCTATTTGGTTCATATGCTAATATGGTATCCTGAATATGTCAGATTGTGGAGCTCTGCAACCTAAAGGATGATGAGAGTAAAAGGGTTTTCAACATCATTGATAAGTTTGCGGAACGTGGCCTTCGTTCCCTTGCTGTTTGTCAACAGGCGAGTTTCTATATTTCTAGACTTTGAAGCTTTGGTTTGATCTAAGGTGTTGTTTACTACCTGCTTACCGCCTCTTACCGAGGTAAGAGGTAATTACCCGGTCAAAGATGTTGTTTACAAAGTTTTCTTACCGGTCCATGATGCTGACCGAGATGCTGACCTGGTAAGCTAAGGGAGAGAACTCTTGCTCAGTGTGCGCTTACACAGATTGAACCTCTTACTCAGTTACTTGAGTTGGTAAATGGCCCCTAATAGTGTTTTTGGTGCTTATTATGCAGACAGTACCCGAAAAAACCAAGGAGAGTCCTGGAGGGCCTTGGGTGTTTGTTGGTCTCCTGCCTTTGTTCGACCCTCCAAGGCATGATAGTGCAGAAACAATTCGACGAGCCCTCCACCTTGGTGTTAACGTTAAGATGATCACGGGTGACCAGCTAGCCATTGGCAAAGAGACTGGTCGGAGGCTTGGAATGGGAACAAACATGTACCCTTCTTCCTCCCTCCTTGGCCAAAACAAAGATGCAGCTATTGCCAATATCCCTATTGAGGAGCTAATTGAGAAGGCTGATGGCTTTGCTGGTGTCTTTCCGGGTAAGGACACATTCATTCATTAGCAATTATATGTAAATATAATTTAGAACTGAAACTGTAGAAGGGGCTGAATGCAGAGCACAAGTATGAGATTGTGAGGAAGCTACAGGAGAGAAAACATATTTGCGGGATGACAGGAGATGGTGTTAATGATGCACCCGCACTAAAGAGGGCCGACATTGGTATCGCGGTTGCTGATGCAACCGATGCAGCTCGGAGTGCGTCTGACATAGTCTTGACTGAGCCAGGATTAAGTGTCATAGTCAGTGCAGTCCTAACTAGCAGAGCCATATTTCAGAGGATGAAGAACTACACCATCTATGCTGTCTCCATCACCATTCGTGTTGTGCTTGGTTTCATGCTAATTGCTCTTATCTGGCAGTTTGATTTCTCGCCTTTTATGATCCTGATCATTGCCATCCTCAATGATGGAACCATCATGACCATATCAAAGGACAAGGTGAAGCCTTCCCCTATGCCAGACTCATGGAAGTTGAAGGAAATCTTTCTCACCGGGATTGTTTTTGGCACTTACCTAGCTGTCATGACTGTAATATTCTTCTGGGCAGCTCAAGAATCTGACTTCTTCACTGTAAGATATATTGTTATTTAGTTCACAATGTTTAGCTGTAATTAACCAAATTTAATGGTACTTGTATGATGGGGTTTCAGGACAAATTTGGTGTACATTCGATCAGAAACAAGGACTTCGAGCTTACAGCAGCTCTTTACCTCCAAGTTAGCATCGTCAGTCAGGCACTTATATTTGTCACTAGGTCAAGGGGTTGGTCGTACGTTGAACGTCCTGGTCTTCTGCTCGTGACAGCCTTTTTGATAGCACAGCTGGTGAGCTTTGTGGGGAAACTAAAATTTTAATTTCATGCTCTATTTATATTTCAACTTTAAAAAATTGGGGTGTATTGTAATAATCTCGCTTATTGAAGATTGCTACACTGATCGCTGTATATGCAAACTGGAAATTTGCGAGAATCAAAGGAATAGGTTGGGGATGGGCTGGTGTGATTTGGATCTATAGTATAATCTTCTACATCCCTCTAGATTTGTTCAAATTCTGCATCCGGTATTCATTGTCTGGCAAGGCCTGGGACAATCTGCTCCAAAATAAGGTAAAATATATATTCTTCGTCATGCTTTAACACTATTGGATTGTTTAATTCCTTAAGTTGATTGAATGAGTTTTCCTCTCTTCTGTTCTTATGAGAAACTAGACCGCTTTCACCACCAAAAAGGACTATGGACGGGGAGAAAGGAGAGCCCAATGGGCCATGGCCCAACGGACTTTGCATGGTCTCCAGCCGCCAGAGCAAGCAGAAATTTTTAATGACAAAAATAGCTACAGGGAGTTGTCCGAGCTTGCTGAACAGGCCAAGAAGCGGGCTGAAGTGGCTAGGTAAGCTCATTCTAGAAGGATTACTTCAGAGTTCCAAATATCATTATACCAGGTTTATATCTCATAGTTTGTTTTATTGCTTTTCTATGTACTTGTTACAGACTGAGGGAGCTTCATACATTAAAGGGGCATGTTGAATCAGTAGTGAAGCTCAAGGGTCTTGACATTGACACCATTCAACAACACTATACAGTTTAAAGTTACTGAGGCGGAAGTAGTTTAGTTCGCCTTAGAAAAGATTTTGGCAAAGAGAAATAAGATTTAGGAAGATACAACATTGTATTTCATGAAGGTTTCTTTTCAGCTTTGATTTCATTCAAGATAAGCAATGGATGAGATGTTGGAATAAGTCCAGCAGACGAGATCGTTTACATATGATCCGCAGTTGGCGAAAAAAATGTAATAAGACTAGGTCATTAGAAGCATAAAAAGGGTGGCACCAGTTCACCAACTCCCTCTGCTTTGCTGGATTGGAGGGGAAAGTCATTGTAGGCAGCCTTTGTTTTATAATTTCATTTTTTTCCTTGCTAAAATCATTGTATTATATCTCAGTTCTCTTTGTAGAAATGCATCTTACTGGTTCTTTTGTCTCTCCTCCTTAGTTCTAGAAGTACTTATGTTTGTGTCATGCATACATATCACGTGTTGCAATCCCAATTTCAAGAATGCCTTTAAAATTAATTGACCAAGAACTGAACCACTTCAATCATACTGCACTGGCAATGAGAACATAAACTCATATGGGTTTCACAGAAATGCAATACCATGCATATTATAATGCAGTTTCATATACTTGTGTTTGCAATTGCGTGGTGTCAAGATTATTGAAATTAATCCAAGCTACAGTACAACCAATCACCTTACTTTCTTGGACCGGTCAGGCTTTTTGGGATAACCTAAACGCACGAGGTACCACAAAACTCCTTCAGCAGCTGAATCTGCTGCACTTTTCTTGTTTGGCTGAGGCTTGCCAATGCACTCAACCACTATCCTTGACCTTGAGCCTTCTTTCATCTCAACAATGGCCTTATAAGTGAACCTGTTTCACGTACATCATCTCTAAGGTTGGTGTTGAATCATCTGAATGGTTAACTTATTATTAGAATTGACACTATTGATTCAGTTTTCTTGATATTACACATAATCAGTTGATAAGGTAGTGATAAATTTACTCATTAAAGCATGAGTATTTTATATGAAAGCATCTCTAATTCTTCATGTACTAAATAACAAATCTAGAGAATTGAAAATAGATGGCTGTATTTGGAATTTTGTTCCTTCTTCAGATGAAACAGGGAGTACATATTGAAAATTGGCATGGTGATTGAAATTAGAGTCGATGAACTTACAATCTGAGATTACTCGGACCTTTTTCGTCACAACAAGCGAATACGGGACGTTTCCAATGGTTTTTCACACATATCTCGTACAAGCATGACCTCGCAGTCAATTTCACCGGACCTTATCTCGGGACAAGATCAAAACCAAAATGACTAAGTAAATATAAACACAGTGACAAATCGCATATAGTAAAACCTAAAAGGATCAAATATATCATCAACAGGTAACTTGTTAAGCTTAAAGCCTGAAATCCTGTAATTCCGATAACAAATCTTCCACCTGATTCAAAATTAGGTAAAGAGGTGAGTTTAGGTAGGTAGATGTATTACAGCTGCATACCTCGAGAAATTGGTAAAGAGGGTGAATTGATTGCTAGAGTATCGATTGACAAGGGCGGAGTAGCTGCTGAGTTATCATCAGCTCCGCCACTGCTTCTGTTATCATCATCTCCGGCGGTTGGCGGTGGAGGGAACGGCACGAGGCTCATGGCTTCTTCCGATAGACTTGAGAGATGGATACGAATACAGATTGAGGTAAAACCGCACCAAATTCACGGAAGCATCCTTCTAATCTTAGAATTGCGTGATCACAAGCAACAGATTCTCAACTATCGATTTCTGGATCAATTTTATGTAGCAGCTGCGTGGGGGTTAGTCGAAGGAGACGTTTAACATTAATTATATTATTAAAATATTTAATATTTTTAATAAAATATTATTTTGTTTTTCAAACATTTATTTTTAATATATTTTATTAATAGAATATAATTAAAATATTAGTTTTATATTTTATATAAAGTTTTAGAAATTTCTTCAAATTTCAAACTTGAAAGTTTCTACCTTCTTTCTTTCTTTTATCTATTTTAGCATATACTATAACATAATTATTGGACAAAAA
>NC_037530.1:37118434-37125774 GCF_001531365.2 Cynara cardunculus var. scolymus
AATAAAACGAAATAACTTATTTAATATTAGAGTTTATTATTTTATTATATACTCTCATAGTCCTAGAAATAAATGTCCAATGAGATACAATTTTTAGATATGAATAATTAATGCAAATTTTAATTAATTAAACGATAACTTTATGTCTTTTTAGTGCATTCGTATTACCAAATTTAAAATATTTATGCATTGACTAAGGATATATTTTGATATTTAGAGACCGTTTACCAAACATTTATTCGGTAAGCGTATATCGATAAAATTTAACACTATTATTTACTTACCGAGTTAAATTTTAGTCCACCAAAACGGTATCATATGTAACAATTTAACCGGTAAGCACTTACCGTAGTAAGAGTAATCGCCTCACTTACCGGATAAAACTCATGGCTCTTATCTCGCTCTTACTGAGTAAGATTCTTGGTTTTTACCATATTCATTCAGTAAAGTAATGTGACTTGGTGTTCATTTATCTGAGTAAACGTTTAATAAACGGTCCATTAGTTACTTATTTTTTAAATTGGACACTTACTTTAAGACGAATATAAGTAGAAATATGGAAAATTATTTTGAAATGGACAGAGTAATAGTTATAAAAGGGAGAAAATTGAAGCTTTGAAGATTTTAAGTAAGTTTTTTGCTTCAAAAGAATATAAAATTCTTTAAATTTATTAAAAAAATAATTTTCGTTTTTTTTATTATATTTTTATCAATAAAAAAACTTTAATATTAATTATTTAAAGAAAAATAATATTGTATCTATATAACCAATATTATAATCTTCAAACAAATTCATTTACATTTATATTATTATATTTCAAGTTCAAATGCAATACTCTTTTAATGTTTTTCCTTTTATATATTGATATGAACTATGTGCTTCACTTTCTATCCTTTAATAGCCAAAGCATAAATAGGGGTCGTTTACTCAAATACTTACCCTGTAAGCGTTTACCAATAGAAGTTAACACTATGATTTATTTAGATGTGTAAAATTTTAGTACATTAAAGCACATCAAAATGCAACAATTTACTAGGTAAGCGCTTATCTGAGTAAGAGTCGTCATCCTCACTTACCGGGTAAGACTCTCCATCCTTCTCGTCGCTCTTACTCGGTAAGATTCTTGGCCCTTGTCATGTTCGTTTGATGAAAAACTTTATGCGTTAAGCACTTACCAAGTAAGTGTTTAGTAAACGGCCCCTAAGTCACTTTGAATTAGTCACAGTAACCAACCATTAGTACCAATACCTAATTGTCTATATGATGTAAGACGCATGAGAAGGGAAGTTACAGAGAGAAGTGTAAAAAGAGATCTCAACTCTTGATCATTTATAATCTTATGTCTACCCATGAATTGTGTTCTAAAAGAGAATTGATCAGGTACATCTCAGTGTACATCACAAGTTTTGACATTCAATTAGGATTGATACAAGAGTGAAGATTTTTTCTTACACTTCTCCCCATAACTTCCTTTCTCATCGAAACCCAACCCTTGTCTGAATTAACTACCTATGTGTGTGTGTGTGTGTGTTAACTCAATAAATGATATTAACTCTGCAAACCTCAATGAATTAATAAGAAACAAGATACAATGTTGGTTGATGCACATGATAAATTTATTTAATGAGGGTAAAATGTAATTCTCTATTTCATCTTTTTTAATGCGAATTAATTGTCGGTTACATTTATTAATTATTTCATGATTCTTATCATTGTTATTATTAGTTGATCGATGAAGATACACTTTATCAGATTAAGAATTTTGGTGGTGTTTCAAGACCATTAGTGATCAAGCTCACAGAAGATGATACTATGAACTATGTTCTCATACATGAGTAAACACTTGTTCATAGGTGAACCATCTCGTTTTAACATTATAAAAAGTATTGTGTTCATATGTGAACCAAATTACAACATACACATAATGAAAACTAGGTATGTACAGATTACCAAATATTTTGAAAAAAGTGAACAGTGTTCAGAAGTGAGCACATGAACATTGTTTATAAACATAACTTAATGTTTGTTCATAGATGAACCAGGTATCATTCCACATTTATTTCATATGTGAACCGGACTACGTATTGCATGTGTTTACTAACATAAAACATAGACGTCATAAATTTTTTTAGGGTTTTTCCAAATATACCCATGTTCATAAGTCTTCATTATGTTTATAATGCATCTTATTCTAATTTATTGCAAAAATGTCATAATGAAATGCAAACCATAGATTTTCAAGATGAAGAGCTAAGATTGATTGACAAAGTAAACACTATTTATTGAGTTAACAAAAGAATCAGCCCCAATATATATGGTTGGGTTCCAGTAAGAATGGAAGTTATGTTGAAAAGCATTAGAAGAGATCTCCATTCTAATTGAATGTCAACACTAATGAGGCGCATGGACATGAACCGGATCAATTCCTTTCTAAAGGTAATTCATTGGTGGATATGAGATTAAAAATAATCAAGGATCAAATCTCTTCTTGCGTTTCTCAAAATAATCTCCCTTCTCACATGATTATTTGCGCATACATACATATATGTATATGTATATATATATATACACATATACGTATAGACTTGGGATCATGTGAGACCAAAGGTTTTCTGTGAGACCCGTAAGACCAATTCTCAACCCTTGCATTAGATCTATAATCGAAACATTCATAATCACAAAATTAACATGAGACTTCTGAATAATCACAAAATTGTCACCGTTCAACTTTAAACCATTATATCATTAGCTTATAAAGTTGATCAATGAATATAAATTGGTCTTACGGGTCTCACGAAAAACTCTTGGTCTCACGTAAACCCAACCCTATACGTATATACATACATATATAAATATATACATATATAAATATATACATATATATATATATATATATAGGATTGGGTTCACGTGAGACCAAAGGTTTTTTGTGAGACCCGTAAGACCAATTTATATTCATTGATCAACTTTATAAGTGAATGATCTAATGGTTTAAATTGCACGATGGCAATTTTGTGATTATTGAGAAGTCTCGTGGTATTTATGAATATTTAGATTTTCATATTATAGATCTAATCCAAAGGTTGTGAATTGGTCTTACCGGTCTCACGAAAAACCATTGGTCTCACATGATCTCAAGTCTATATATGTATATACATATATATAGATAGATAGATTAAAAGTTTGCCAATATACACCAACCAATTTTGATGGACCTCATTTGTTTCAATTATATGTATTCACAATATATATATATATATATATATATATATGTGTGTGTGTGTGTATTATACATATTAAAAGTTTGCCAATATACACCAACCAATTTTGATGGACGGATATCCTCTATCGGAGGTTTTCATTTGAACTAAAAGAAAGATCTTAATGATCAAGTGTTTCTAAACTTATATATGATTTTTAGAGTGACTTACACCTTTGGCCGCTTATGAATGCCTTCTTTTTTATTTTTGTCCCTCGAAATCATAAAGTATATTAATATTCCAAAAATCATGTTTTGGAGCCCAAATCGATCCCTCCCACTTCATATCGTTAGTTGGATCAGGTAAATTGGTCATGTGCCCCTCATGTGAGGGGCATCTTGGTCATTTTAGACAATGGACCAAAAATGCAATTCACTTTATAACCTTTGTGTCTTATTTTTCTTTTGAGTGAATTAAATTAAAAAAAATGCCCCTCACATGAGGCACACATGACCAACTTAACGGGTCCAACTAATGGTGTTAAGTGGGAGCGATCAATTTGAGCTTAGAAACACGATTTTAGATCACCAATATACTTTATGATTTTGAGGGATAAAGATCAGAAAAGAGGCATTTAAGAGGGACCAAATGTGTAACTCACTCATGATTTTAATGTGAATATACATTGAAAATTCGAAATATATACTTAATTCACATGTTTTAGTTCGCATACTTTAATTCACACTGTTGCATTCAATGTATATTTACATATGAATATACAGTAACTTGTTTTAAACCCATATGCTTTCACCCTAATAATTCACATGTTTTAGTTCACACACTAGCGTAATGAATATTGAACCTTCACCTTAAAAAACAAAAACAAAAACAAAAAACAGAAGAGCTAACGAATTCCCTTCGTTTACATTAAATGTTATCTCATGTACATCGTACTTGCTGTTTCCAAAAATTATTACGACCTCCCTCGAAACGTACAGCCATACATGCACGCGTTACAACCATGTGATGCATCGCTATTGTAGGATCAGCAAGATATCATTAGAAACAAAAAGATGCCAAAAAAAGAGAGGGGTAAACGGTTAGGGGTTCCTATAGAATTTTCAGCGGCAATCATTTAAATACGCCATGAAATGGTTTATACCATTTTTAGATTTGATGGTTGCCGCTGAAAACGTGCAAGAAATCAACAAGTCGAACAAGCAATTCGAGAAGACCTAATTTGGAGGTTTTTAAGTTCTTAGTGATCCTCCGAGCTCAACGGGTACCAGTGGAATGAATGAATGCAATACGTCTGTTATCAATGGCCTGTAACTTGGTTCGGGTTGCACACAGAGCACGGCTACCGCAGCAACCTATAACAGATGAGTATCGTTTCATTAGAGATTTAATTATTGAATGGTAATTTGAGATATGCGGAACCCTATCAGAGTACTCTCGAAAAGAGCCCTTAGGAGATAAAAGAGAGATTATAACATATATTTAACGGGATAATTACAAAAATAACCAAAATTGGAGTTCATCCATGATCCATCACAAAATTACCAACTTTTTCCAACTTAACACAAAATAACCACCTATTTTGCAAAAACCCATTTTTTCCGAAATGTACTTGGCATATTTTATTAGGTTTGTGGGAACACTTCGCAAAAACCATGAGCAAAACCCGAATTTTCGCACAAAAAGAGACTTTTTGCTCATCTTTTTGCAAAGTGGGCCCACAAATTGGAAAAGATATGAAAAGGTATTACCAACAAAAAAGGGTTTTACAACATAGCCGGTTAATATTGTGCTAATTTAGAAAAAGTTGGTCATGTCATTGACGAGTCCGCTCCAATTTTTGCTATTTTTGGAGTTATCATATCCAAATCTAGCCGATACAGCACTCTAACAAATAAAAACAGCTTTAATAATAAAATAACCGAAAGTTGCAAGTATATTATACTAACTTGATACAAGTGCTTCAAGTCCATTGTATCTCTAATCACGGGGTCAACGATATTTGGAAGCTTTGATCTGTCTGTTAACTGAGGCATTGCCTGTTTGCGAAAACAGTTGTTTTCTAATATCAGGCTTCACAACGGCAAATACATTCTTTTTAACTCGGTTACTAAATAAGGTTATGATCGAATGAAAGGCTTACCCATGTGACGATAGATTGGAATAAAGATGGTGACATTTTCTCCACGGGTTTTCTTCCTATCAAAAGCTCAAGAAGTACAACTCCAAATGCGTATACATCACTTTTATCGGTAAGTTTACCTGTAAGATTTACCGATCTTAGATCTCATTTATTCAGAGGAAACCATCATAGATTATTGCAAAAATGAATGACTGCATACCATCCGAAAGGTATTCTGGAGCCACATAACCTGAAGCTCCCGAAATCTTTACTTTGTTCTTGGCATTAAGCCCGGTGGCAGCAAGCCCAAAATCAGAAATCTGAATCAAGTTAAATACAATTAGGTAATGAAAACATATCAGATTCTTGATGAAGGTTCATGGAGATATGAAGGCTCTTACTTTAGCATTGAAGCTGGAATCTAGCAAAATGTTTGATGATTTGAGATCTCTGTGAATCACGGGTGGGTTGCATCGCTCATGAAGATACTCTAATCCTCTGTTAAATTTATATAATCATCTATTTATAAAGTTCAATAAAAGTGCAATCTGAATTGATTTAGAAACCGAAGTAATGTGTAATACCGTGCAATATCGAGTGCAACTTTCATTCGGCGCTGCCAAGTTAATGATGTTCCATGAGAAGGTCCTAATCATAATTGAATAACAAATTAACACAAGTGAAACGTATATAAATTCAAGAAATTGACTTCTGAAAGTGCATTGTTTTTTTATTCTTTTTTTCTTTTTCCATTTACGTAAAAATTATGGATTATGCCGTCATGGCCATTTGGGTGCACACTAGGAGAGGTCGGGACGGTACAAAAACTTGTTGTCCTGCGTTTGACGACATTTAAATTAAGATGGGTTAGAACCTAAGTGGGAAAAGGGTGTTGCTAGGCGCGGGCCTCAAGCATGCAAGGTGCATCTTATCAATATATATACACACACATAGTTACACACAACTCAAATATGCAACAAGTACAAGCCTCAAACGCAGCAACAGTACTTCGACAGAGGCATAACGGAGAAGGGTTTAAAGCGTGAACCGTGTGGGAAAAGTTTTTTAAGGTCTGGGTATTTGGAGAGGAGGCTTGAAGTTCTAAGGATATGGTGTATAATATTAGGGTTTGACTTATATCATCTATTTAATAACTCTTTTTAAGAAATCTAGGAGATGAGAAGATGAGGAAACTTTTTTTTTTAATATTATGGTTTGACTAGGTAGTTAATAACTCTTTATACACGCCTAGGCCCACCTCAGCCAAGGCGCATTGCCTTAGTGAGCCTCATGTATACGCGAAAAGCCCAAGACCTTGAGCCTTAGAGCCTAGGCGCGCCTGAGCTTTTAACTATGCCCCTCAAAATTAAGTCAAATCATGCATTGAGAATATAAAAAGTAAATCTTAATGTTGATGTGTGCGGTAAGGAAATTAGTAGGTGGTAGTGCATTTAGTAACATATAGGGGTGTATTTAGCAAACCCCATGGGGAAAAAACACATTTTTTGTCCCACCAAAATAGGTGGAGCAAAAATAAGGGATATAAGACAAGATTGGTAAACTACCAGACTACCCATGTCAAATTAAAACCCTAAGACCTTCTAAATTCTTTCACTCGCCTACCTAACTCTCGTCCGGTCCTATACAGTCCCATCCACTAACCAAACACACCAGAAAAGCCAACTTACAAAGTTAAAATCATTGCTTTTCAGAGGAGTAAAGTAACTTTACCATGCAATTGGTATTCTAAAGAACCTTGATGCATCATTTCGTAGACCAAAAATCTGGTGTCATCATGTATGCAGTAACCCATAAGATTAACTACATTTTGATGCTTGAGTTTGCCTAGCCACTCCACTTCATTCTGCAAACGAAAACCCATAAGCTAATTGGAAAAGTGCTACATATACATATACATATACATATACATATACATATACATATACATATACATATACATATACATATACATATACATATACATATACATATACATATA
>NC_037530.1:37125789-37133291 GCF_001531365.2 Cynara cardunculus var. scolymus
TATACATATACATATACATATACATATACATATACATATACATATACATATACATATACATATACATATACATATACATATACATATAGAGAAGGGAATGTGTTCATAAGTGACCTCAAATCCTCTTTGGGCATCTGGTCCTCTGCCATGGAGTCTTTTCACAGCTGCAACAAAATGATCATTAAAACGAGCTTTATACAAATGGCCGGACGTCTCCACACGGACGATATTCTCTTCATGAAAATTGTTTGTCGCAGAAACCAACCACTCGTAGTCAATAACAGTTACTGAGCCTTTTCTACCAGCAATTCTTGAAGGGGTGAATTTATCTAAGATTGGACCCAATGACAACCCTTTTGAAGCATCTATATGAATACCAAATGATACTATTAGAATAATTCTTTTTAGAATGTTGGTTTAAGGGATGAAAGATTAAAGATACCTTGGCATTTTGGGGGTTGTTTGGCATTCAGGGGTTCTGAATTCTTTTGCTTGAAGATCCAAAAACAGAATAAGAACACCAAGATTCCAGCAAGGAGAGTTGAAGCAATAATGAGGGCGACAAGAATCTTCTTGTTTAAATCCTCATGGTGAACTATGATTTCTGACACTCCTGCTTTTGGCAAGGAATCAATTAATGTTTAGCAAAGAAAATGAACTTTTACCAAAAGCGAAAACGAGACCACAAACCCCTTTTGGTTAAATCATGTGTAAAGATTCATGTGAAAAGGTCATCATATCATCAAGAGGTCATGATATAAGTGCATTGCGAGTGAGTCATATCGTCGAACAGATGGCCTACGTTTTCAGTGACCCATTTCACGTTTTCCTAATCCATTCCATTTACACATCTCAAAGTCACAAATCACAAAAATGAAGGGTTTTTGCGAGATTACCTGGAGAATGAGCTTCATATTCCGTGGGTATTCGAGAAAATGGAGGCTTTTTCTCGGTGGGAAGAACAGGATCAGCAATGGAGGAAAGAGGAGGGTCTGGCCTAACAGCATCCATTGGCACCAAAACTAGAAGTAAACAAGACAAAACCCAACTGGGTATCATCCAATTCTTCAAAAACAGATTCATTCCCATAAGAATTTTTTAGAAACAGTTATCCTATCTTTGTGTATGGTTCTTGATTCTATATATGTTGTAATTTTGAATAGAGAAACCACTGTTATTCCTCTGATATCTTCAATTTCTCTTTCCTGTTTTTTGTCTTCATTCTCATTTTAGAGACATATTAAGGTTTTAATTAATTAAATTCATTTTTTCTTAAATTATTAGAGATATATAGATATAAGATTTATGTATGTATAGATTGATAATGTAAGGTGGCAGGAACAGTGGTAACATTCAAAATTTGGGGAGGAATCATGTGGCGGTTATCAAAAGCAGGATAGGAAAGGCGGGGTAAAGAAGGGAGGCTCTTGTGTGAATTTACGTATTTAACCTTCTGACTTTTCAAAGCATGTAGGGTAGTAGCAGTAGAGATAGACGGCTACAGAGTTGCTCCTCATTTGACGGTACCTTAATTGGACCACTTTATTATTTTATTATTAATTATTTACTTATTCCAACAAAATAATAACAACAATTTTTCAATCTCTTTTTTTTCCCACTACAAATGATTTCACTTTTTCTTAAAATATATCTTGCTTTTTCTGTAAAGTCAAATGACAACATAGGTAGGAAGGGCAACGGATCGGGTTCGGGTTGGGTATTGGTATTCATGTTCCTGAAATCGATAGCTAAAATCGTTCATGTAATTGCCCCGATCCTCGTTGGGGAAAACGTCAAGGGTAAAAATCCTATTTTCACTGTTGGTTATAACCGAATCCTGAAACCGATCTGGAAAAAATTACAATATGCTAATTTTCATAATTAAATACAATCTTTTTAAATATGTAAGTTTAAATGTCTGAAACATAATCGAACCAATTACAATATAAAACTAAACAAAAATTCAAAACATCATACAACTAAAATCACGATTTTAAACAAATAAACTAGATTTTTTCGTGAGCTTTATTTGGATTGTTGAGGTAAAATGGATAAAAGTCTTTTAAATTGTATTATTTTCTTTTAATGATATTATATATATATATATATATGTGTGTGTGTGTGTGTGTATGTATGTATGTATGTATATAAATTAAAATTAATATATATATATAGACATACTTATCGGGTCGGGCCGGGCCGGTGATCACCGTCCCCGTCCCCGTTAAAATCCCCGAATTTGTCCCCAATCTCCGCCCCGTCCCCGAACCCGGCCCGAAAGTTTCGGTTTTCACCATCAGTTTTGGGTTTTTTTTGCCATCCCTAAACATAGGTTAAAAATAAATGGCAAATTTCATGAAAAAATAATGTATTTTAATTTAGTTTTTATTTTGGGTAGTATATTTTTAAAACTTTCATTTTAGTATATAAGATGTTTCGGAGATATTTTATCGTCGATCGTAATTATTAGATATTATCATTAGATGCACCAAATTAATTTCCGTATCAAGCGGATGTTCTCCGGATAATTCAAATCAAAGCAATTGCACATTCTTGACAGCCAGTCTTTGTCTCAGTAGAGTCTTTCATGATCGAACTCTCCATGAGATTTATAGTTGCATTACTTACAGCTTCCTTGTTCGCAGTTCATTAGATGGTGTGAGATTAAAAGTGATCAATGGTTCATATCTTTTTTTACCTTTTTTTTTAATCTTAACTCATATTCTCACAAGATCATTTGTCTACAAATAATATTACAAAGTATATTTTATTAAAATCAAATACATGGTTATAAAAACCGTTACATAAATATGGATCATTGCCTTTTGATCCGGTGGTTAATACGTATCTTTTTTTTTTACTTTATTCTTATTTAAGCCTATTTTTTGAATTTAAATATTGCAAGAGTAAGTGAAACTCCACCGGACTACTGTTCCAAAGAGTACTGGAGAAGAAAAGAGACGCCCCAATATATATTAAGAATAAAATGTTCAAGTCTAGTCGATGTGAAACTCCAGCACGTCATCTCCAACGATGGCTAGAAAGTCACTGGTCATTCCAAAGTGTCGACAAAGAGTTAGACGGACATAGAGTATCAAGTCCCTAAAGTTGTAGACTTTAACTTTGATTCCATTTAAAAATATATGGAACCTCATAAGATTACAATCCAAAAAATCTCTTAAAAATCACATATTAAATAGAAAAAAATAAATCCAAATCTATTCGATGTAAACGACCCCAACAAGTATAAAAGTTTGACCAAAGGGTCTTTGGGCTAACGGTATGTGAGTTCTTGGTTTTTTAGACGGTCAAAGGTTTAAACCTCACCAAATATAAAGAGGGTATGTGAGTTTATTTGTTCTATTTATTATATATAAAATATAAAAGTTTGGTATAATTAAGGTTATAATTAACATGATGAGTGGAGAAGACTTGGTGGAAAAAGTAAAGGAAAGTGAAAGTGGGTAAACAAAAGAAGAGATCCTTCTTTTTATGAAAATGTGAGCCAAATATTCCTTTTCTCCATTATTACACACATAATTACATCCCCAAGGCTAAAGGGTGGTGTTTGATTGGTTTGAATTTGGCTTCAAATGTCAAAAGTATCAGGAGATTCCAAGTTTAAATCGAAGGAGGAATAAAAATCCTCTTTTGGGCACGAAGGTTCAAATGCGGTGACTCTGGGCTATCTGCAAAGCAGGTGATTGCCCTGAGATTAGTCGGTTCGCATAACGGATTGGATATTCAGGTCAATCAAAAAAAATCTACATTGTATCACTCACGTTTTAGGGGTCATGATAAAGTCCTAACATTTTTCTTACTCTTAATATGTATTTTAAAAAGGCACGTGCGTGTCAGGAAAACAATCTGTAAGAATTAAGATCCCGCATCAGTTAAGAAGGAGAACAAATGTTGTCTAATAAGGTACTATATTCCTTCTCTATCAGATGTTTATAAAATCATGGATCCAGATGTGGACAAAGCAGATAAGATCTGAAATGGTTAATCTAGGCTGTTATACAGTCCTCCGATTCTCGTTAACCGCCCATGAGTCCATGACAATAGCTTAAGATGAGGTGCCACGAACAAGGTATATTTGATATCAATATATACATAGTTTTTAGTTTTAAACCAACCTTTGAAAAATATATGGGCTATAAAAGCTTGAGATTTGAAGAGTTTAAAAGTTAGGGAAATTAATAAAAATAGCCATTTTCAGACTCTAGATTCATCTTTTAGCCATTTTTCTCTTCAAATTTCAAAAACGTCATAAGTGACACCTTCTCAATTTACGGAGGGGTCAAAATGTAAAAAAGTTTCTAACCAGGTCACCTTCATCACTTGCGGAATTGTTGAAACTAATCGATATATCTGGTTAAGAAACTTCTTTTGTTTACACTTTGACCACTCTGTAAATCAAGAAGATATTACTTACTGATTTAATGACATTTTTGAAATTTAATGTTAGGTTTAAAAATAAGTATTTAATTAAAATTTATGGATATTTTGAGAGAATATTTAAATGAAAAAGAAAAATGAAATGACGAAAGAGGCCAAAGGAGTGAAGTCCAGGGGTAGGCAGACAGGCAGGCATGCGTGGGTGGTTGCAGAAGGCCAGAAGGGTGTTCAGCTTTGTTTCCTCTTTTGTTTTTATAAAAATAAAAATGAAAATAAAAATAAAAATAAAAATGAAAATGAAAATGAAAATGAAAAATTGGAGGGGGTGCTTTCAATTCATTTGGTGGTTGACAATTGTTTCATTGTTTGTTTTCGAATTTCACGTGTGTTTTGTGTCTTGTCTATTTTCTTGCTAATTACAGGCTTCATATTTTGTCTTCATATTTATTTTTCATATTCTCAAATTTTAATATATGGTTTAATCTGATTTTAACATAAAATAATATATAACATTATCTATTACACATATATACATATATATATATATATAGAGACTTGAGATCATGTAAGACAATGTTGTTTTTGTGAGATACATGAGACAATATTTTTATACTTGAAACTTCACAACAAAAAACTGTGAATATAATGTTCATAATGTTTTTTATTCTGAAGGTTCGTATTTTTTTTTTATCTTCATAACATTTTGTTGTGAAGTTTCAAATGTAAAAATTTTGTCTCACGTGTCTTACGAAGCATGTTGGTCTCACGTGAACCCAACTATATATATATATATATATAGGTGGAGGTTCAAACGAGAACCCCTGTGATTTACGAGAACGCGAATAAACAACCTAATAACCTCAAACTTTTTTTATTTAATAAATTAACTTATATTAAATACAAATAAATTAATAAGGGCAGTAATGTAATTAAATAATTTTTATTTTATTTTTATTAATTATAATTATCCTTTTTCCGGCATGTTCGTTTACACTCTCTTCTCTTCCCTTGTGATAATTGTGTGATTGTGTAACCATAACCTATCAAAACCATGATTAATCGAGTGTAACCATAACCTATCGAAACCATGATCAATCGAGTATAACCATGAGTAATTGTTGTGATAAATGTGTGATTGTCTAACTCTAATCTATCAAAACAATGGTCAAATTGAGTGCACAAGTGATGTTATAATAGTGATATCACATGATTATCACACCAAATCGTTTTGTAAACTTCGCCCGTAATCGTTGTGATAAATGTGTGATTGTCTAATCCTAACCTATCGAAACCATGAGTAATTGTTGTGATAAATGTGTGATTGTCTAAACCTAACCGATCGAAACCATGATCAAATCGAGTGCACTGTTATGATAGTGATATCACATGATTATCACACTCATATCACACCAAATCGGTAGTCGATTTCCTAAGTTAACCCTAGCCGAGCAAAATCCTTGTGATAATTGTGTGATAATCACCCAAATCACACCAAATCATGTTGAAATAAGCGATAACCATAATAGCTGTTATCCTAATTATTGGGTTTAGTGTGATCGTGTTTTTAAAATTTTATCATTTTAAATTCCAATATTACCCTTTTGCCTCAAATTTTTTTTGAATTGTTTTAACTTCATTTTTAATTTAAAAGGATCTAGGTGAAGATCCTTTTTGGTCATGAGATTATCAAAAAGGATCTTCACCTAGATCCTTTTAAATTAAAAATTAAGTTTACTCATATATACTTTAGATTGATTTAAAACTTCATTTTTAATTTAAAAAATCTTTCAATTTTTATTGTTATCACAATATGAGGTTAATAGGTTGTTGAGAGAGAGAGAGAACGTTTCAAATGCAACTATCACATTTGTACAACCAATGCAACCCAATCAATTTAGATGTTTATGGAAATGATGAGAACTCATTTATTATGATTTGAATATTTATCAATACTTTATATTATAAAAAAAATCAAACTTTTGTTAAATCACATATTCATCAATTTTACGATTTTTTGAAAATTGAAGAATTTTATTTTCTCTCTTATATATTCAAACATATTGGAGAACGTTTCAAAATTTTGTTGAAACAAATTATTTCGCAAGATCATAATTTTATACATTTTTTAGAATTTGTTGAAGATACTCTTAATACTTTTTTCTTGATTAACCTGGATATCCAACCCGCTATGCGAGCCGACTAATCTCAGGGCGACCACCTGCTTTGCAGATAGCCCGGAGTCACCGCATTTGAATCTCCGTGGCCACAAGGGGATTTTTATTCCTCCTTGGATTTGAACATGGGAGCTCCTGATACTTTTGATATTTGGAGCCAAGCTCAAACCAATCAGGTACCACTCTTGTGGTTCTTAAAACTTAATTGCTGAGTAGACCGAAAAAATGTCCCCTTACAAAAATGTATTTAGAGACAGGTTCCATGTGGGGTCGGTTAAGTTTATCGGTAATCAATTTTTTTACTCAAATATAAACATTTTTTTATTCAATTTCATTCTTTTTGAAAACATCAATAAATAAATGAAAAACAAAAACTTATCAAAAAAAATTCTAATAAACAAAAATTGAATTGGGCCCTTGGACTATATTGAATTATTGGTGACCAAGTTAAAACTAATAATGGGCTTATTGTTAAATAAATGGGCTTGCTTTTTTGGTATTGGGCTGGATTTTGCTTAACTTAATAAACAACCCAATATCATTCATGGTTCAACAAGTGACACGGCCCGGACTTTATTTGCGTTTATGGAATATGGATTAGCGAGATACATCTTGATTTTAATGTTTCGTTTTATATTTGGCTCTATTGATGTTATAATGCGGTTTTATGTGGTTTTGAGAAAAAAAATGTTTATTTTTTTAATGAAATATAAATTTGAAGATATTATAAAATTTTGAAAAAAAATAAATGACATTTGTATCAAATTAACTATTTAAAACTTCTCGTTTTTGTGTAATTTCTTTAATTCAATTTTTTTATTAAAATTTAATTGAAGTTTAAAAACGACTAATTTATTTTAACTTTAATAAAATAATTTTTTAAGATAATAATTAAGTATTATGTTATAATTCAATGATTATCTAAAATTA
>NC_037530.1:37134256-37136712 GCF_001531365.2 Cynara cardunculus var. scolymus
TTGTTAATTGATGTATTATCATTTGGTTTAAACATTTTTATTGTAATATCTAAATATTTGATGAACTTGCATATTATCTTGAATGGTCGGTCGTATTTCAAAGRAAAKTTTCCTTTATTTTTATGTGATTTTACATTGTTTAAACACAACCCGATCAACCCGAACGGGTTGGGTTGGGTTGGGTTGAAAATTTTCAAACTGCCAACATTGGATTGAGTTGTTAAAACGGTCCAAACCGATCAACCCAGGCCGTGAGTAGGGATGGCAACAGGGCGGGGATGGGGCGGGGTTTGCAATCCCCGGCCCCGGCCCCGGTACCCGGCGGGTACGGGGATTTTCTTTTCGGCCCCGGACAACTTTCGGTCAATCCCCGGTCAACCCCCGGTCAACACCCTAAATCTAAAACAAAAAACCTACTGACCTGATTGATGAAGAACCGAATTGATAAAGATTGAAGAACGATTACGAGCATCACGCTAGTCTGCTCTCTGCTGCTCACGCGATTGTGAAGACTGCTGCTTACGGCTCACCCGATTGATGAAGAACGAGCTGCAGCCGACTGGAATCTGGAGTGGGGTCTAAGGTCGATTGACGAGTCGGCAACAAGTAACAACCGATGTCGCTTACAAGGGTCAAGCCGAGGGTCGAGGTCGACAGTCGACTGCTGCAGTGCTGCTCACTCTACCGGCCGTCGCTGGGAACAGGAAGGATTGAAGGAAGGGCGAATGGGCGATGGCGGATGGCGTTCGTTTGGCGTATGTCTATCGTGTAATGTTTTGTAATGTCGCTTACTAGCTTCGCTTACAAGAATACAAGTGGTCCAGTCTAAAAAGCCCAAACCCAAATGACTAACAGACTAAGTAACATTGTGTATAACCAAAGCCCACATGACTAATTTTATCATTTATTAATATACCGGGTACGGGGCGGGTCGGGGGATACAATACCCGGCCCCGGCCCCAACCCCGGTTTGCCTCTACCGGGGATCCTCGGCCCCGGTACCCGTTTTCCCGGGGATTCCCCATCCCTGTCCGGGTCAGGGGTACCGGGTTCCCTACCGGGTCGGATCAAATCACCATCCCTAGCCGTGAACACCCCTACTGGTAAAGAATTAAAACTCTACATACGAAGGAATGTAACTTTTTGGATACCAATAAGGAATTTCAGTTCATTCATCTAATCTTTTAAAGAAAAACCTATCATGCTCTCATTTTTATTCCATTTCATTTAGGGATGGCAAAAAAACCTCGAAACCGATGGTGAAAACCAAAACTTTCGGGTTGGGTTCGGAGACATATTATCGGGGACGGGGAGGGGATCAAGGATTTTAACGGGGGCGGGGACGGTGATCAACCTCCCGGCTCGGCCCGATATGTATATATATATATATTATATATATGTGTGTGTGTGTGTATATATATATATAATATCATTAAAATTTAAAAGACTTTTATTCAATTTACATAAACAACCCAAATAAAGCTCACGAAAAAATCTAGTTTATTTTTCTAAAATCGTGATTTTAGTTGTATGGTGCTTAAATTTCTGTTTAGTTCTATATTGTAATCTAATATATTGTTTGTGATCGGTTACGGGGACGGTTTTAGCTATCGTTTCGGAGACGGGGATATCAATACCTGGTCCGAACCCGGCCCGTTGCCATTCCTATTCATTCTATTCCATCCCATTACAATGATTGTCATCAAGATTCAACATGGTCACCGAAGGGGCTTCGGCTTAACGGGACGTGAGTTTTTGGTCTCCTAAAAATTCAGGGGTTCAAATCTCACTAAAAATGATTGTGTGAGTTTATTTGTTCTATTTGCTGTATATAAATATTATATATTTCAAACAAAAAATATTCAAAATTTTCATGAAATTTATGTATAAAGGAAAAGGTAAGAGAGACATATAAAGTCGGCATAGGTCTGAATTAGAGGTAGAGGTGTAAATGAAATGAGATAAAAAGCAGTTAAATGGGCACGTAAAACTAGAGAAAACCCTTCATTTAATTCAATCTAATCCAACCAACTGCATGCTCCCTAAACCTTTTACATTCATATCATATACATACAATTAAATACTCTTTTCAGAAAGAGATACAATTACATACTTAAATCACTCGCATAATATAACGAAATATATTTTTATTTTAATATTTTGTTTTATTTTGACCTTGTCGATGTTATAATATAATTTTAAGAAAATAATAATGTTTTTATTTTTTAATAAGCTATAAATTTGAAGATATCATAACACTTTGTAAAACATATATCGATATTAGTATCAAATTAACTATTTAAAAGTTCTTGTTTTGTAACTTTTTAAATTCACTTTTGTTACTATAATTTAATTTAAGTTTAATAACAAAGTAATTTATTTTTTATTTAATAATATAATTTTTTATAAAGATAATAATTAAGTATTCTGTTAGAACACAATAATTATTCTAATTA
>NC_037530.1:37136808-37158800 GCF_001531365.2 Cynara cardunculus var. scolymus
TTACATAAATCATAATAAATAAACGTTCATAATTTTTATAAACATTTTAATTAATTAATATTATTAAATTATATTGATTTTCGTCTCCATGCATTAATGCCCATCTTTTTCATCTCCTTTGTCATTTTTCAGCTTCTAATACCCCTTTGCTTCTTTCATTTCCCCACACAAAGAGTCAACGATGATAGTGGTCAAAGTCAAACACCTTCTTCTACTTTTCTTCATATCGCTTGCATTCCTCTTCACTGCTTCATCGGAGTCTAATCTCTCTAATCGGTTCGACGTAGATCAAAGAACCATAAACACACCTCCATCCAGGCACCGCCGAACCCCTCCTACCCGTGGCGGTGGTAGAAGGGCCGCCGGTGGTGGAAGATCAAGAATTGGTAGTGGTAGATCAAGAAATGGTGGTAGATCATCAAATTGTGATCCTTTATACGAGTATCTGTTTGAAAGATGTGGGCGATGGCCTTTCTCACGTTCTTCTCCCAACAACCCATTTCTATCCCGGCCTACACCTCGCCGACCACCGCGAGGTCCGCCGCCTTTACCTCCTCCGGTTATCCCTTCTCCGCCACCACCTGTGGTAACTCCACCTCCAACACCCTCACCTTCTCCACCACCACCTTCTCCTTCTCCACCTCCTCCACCCTTGGTTCCATCTCCACCTCCACCATCACCACCGCCTCCGCCTCCGCTTGTAGCTTCACCACCACCGCCGGACCCAACTCCGCCACCCGTAGTATTATCTCCACCACCAGATTACATCCTTCCTCCTATGGTACCTGAGCTACCACCTAATAACCCGTTTCAGGCACCACCGTTGGTTCCGATATCGTTTTCGCCACCAACTTTTGGGAATCCTCCGTCGCCTATTGTCCCGATATTATTTCCACCGCCGACTGACGGTAACAATCCGCCGGACTCCTCTCTGCTACCACCACTTGTGCCTATATTTTCTCCGCCGCAACTTGACCCGGGACAACTTCCACAATTACCACCGGTGGTCGACCCTGGACCGCAACTTCCACCGGTGGTCGACCCTGGACCGCAACTTCCACCGGTGGTCGACCCTGGACAACAACTTCCACCGATGGTYGACCCTGGACAGCAGTTTCCACCGCTRGTCGACCCTGGACAACAACTTCCACCGGTGATTGACCCTGGGCAGCAGTTTCCACCGGAGCTGCCGTTTACTTTCCCACCTCCAGTAGAATCCACAATGCCATTTCAGGGGACGGGGCAGTTTCCACCGGTGGTCGACCCTGGACAGCAACTTCCACCGGTGGTCGACCCTGGACAGCAACTTCCACCGGTGGTCGACCCTGGACAACAACTTCCACCGRTGGTYGACCCTGGACAGCAGTTTCCACCGCTGGTCGACCCTGGACAGCAGTTTCCACCGGTGATTGACCCTGGACAGCAGTTTCCACCGGAGCTGCCGTTTACGTTCACACCGCCAGTAGAATCCACAATGCCATTTCAGGGGACGGGGCAGTTTCCACCGGTGGTCGACCCCGGTCAACAGTTTCCGTTTACACCGCCAGTAGAATCCACATTGCCATTTCCCGGGGAGTCGCCAGAAATCATATTGCCACCGCCGGTGGATGTGAATCCAGTAACAGAAGGTCAGCCGTTCTTTTCAACGCCACAAGTACCGGAAGTTCCCATGGATATGGATGGCCACCACGAATGATGATAGATTCTCCTAATCAACGTCTTGTTCCTAACTTAATGCAGTAGTGACAACATATGAGTGTGTTGCTTTTAGGGTATGTAACATATTGTAAGTGTGTTTTTATTCGATTTACATGGTTTTATGTTTCAATAATTAATAATTACGAATGATAAATTTTGTCATGTGTTATAAGAAAATTCCCAGATGTAATTGCTTATATGAAATAACTTATGCTTTTTTTTCAAAAGTTTTTATCAACTTATTATAAGTTAGAATGAGTTAACTTTTTCAAAAACTTCTTATTACCGGTTCGACACCGGTATAAACTGTTTATCCAAACACTCAAAAATGTTTATTATCGGTGTCTAACCGGAATAAGTCAATAAGTTGTTTTTATAAGCAATTTCAAACATCCCCTAATAACATGCTCTTCTGGTTTAATGTTAAATGAAAACCAATATTTAATATGAGATAAGTAGGGTTAGTGACAATTCTATATCAAATCAGTCTCTCTCTCTCTCTCTCTCTCTCTCTCTCTCTATATATATATATATATATATATATAATCGATTAAATTGGTATCAATTATAGTCGGTTGATAGTATCATACCAAATATGTAAAATCAGTTGTATATGATATTGGAAGTTGCCTATCACGTAGTACAATGGTACCGACTGATTTAATTATTCATTAGTTTTTTGTATTATTATGTAATTTAATATAAAACATTGTAACTTTAATTATTTTGTTTGAACATTTGAACTTTCAAATATTTTACTCTTTGCAATTAAAAACCTTTAAACATCACATGTTTTATCTACAAACTCAAGATGTCACTCAAGATCTGAAGAGAATGGTAAGTTTTCATATATCATGTAACTTGAAGTTGATATAAAACAAGTTACAACATGCACCAATCGAAATTTTTTTATATCAATTATGTTTTTTGGGTAACCGTGAGTTCCCAGGTGAGCTTAAACATAGCAATGAATCCTTCAGACAACCATAAATGGCTTGGATTCATCGTAGACACGAGCGTTCAGTAGATCAAATCCAATAGATTTAGTTGGATTCAATACAACTCATCTACTGAATGTTGGATTTTGTCATACAGTCCAATTAATCCAATTAACATTGGACATCCGATCCAATCAAATCCAATGAATGGTTGGATTGGATCGGTTCCATCTATTGAATATTATTATTGGTTATACATTTGGATCAGATTGGTTCTATTCAATGTTTTGATCCAATTTTCAACCAATTAATCTACCATTTCAACTAATAATTCATATATTTCTTAATTTATTTAAAAAATATTACCAATAAATATCAATTGAAAAACAATATCCTAAGATATTAACAATCATATATAGTTGTTAATTTGATGGTAGTTGGATGATAATTGAATGACCATTGGATTGGATCGGTTCGATTTCTGGACTTCCATCCAATAACCGACCGATCTAATTTGGATGTTGAAATTTGGGATCCAATCTAATCCAATTAGAATTTGATATCTGATTATGCTTAGTCGGTTTAAATTGAATTGAATGACTTTCTGCACACTCCTAATCGTAGGTGAACCTCCATACTATAAGGACTTTGACAATGTTTGGGTTCAAAACCTAGAAAGATAAAATTTTCATTACAATGTCCGTCCACCTTAACCTGTGTATCTGACAGCTTAGGATCATTCGTGTTCACACAGTGGGCACGAAGTCCCCATAGTGGCGGTGCAAGTGTACGCCGACACTATGATCGCTTGCAAGTAATAAAATGGTAAAATACCAAGATCGTTTCCACATGGACTGGACTACCGAGATTCGGAAACTTTCATGAACTTCTTGAGCATGTTTCGGTTTGTGAATAAAAGTTGGATTTTGTTGGTAAAAAAGCTTTAAAAGATGAAATAAACGAAATAGACTTATAAAATAAAAGATGAGCATGGGTGTAAGCATTTCTTAAGATAAAAAACATAATATAATGGTCAGAAACTTATAAGATGTTTTTAAATATTCCAATTTCCAATCACTCGAAAGTGAATATTTATAAACAGATCCACAAAGTTCCTACTCTCAGCTCTCCGAAACTTGTTGATTTAGCTAAACAGTAGAAGAAATAAAATTCATACTCAAATCTTTTTGTAATATGAATACCCATCGTTTAATCCTTAGCTAATACAAAATTCGCATCTCTACGTAATTATCAAAGACTCTCTCGAGTTCTTTGTGCATCACTTAAGCCGTATTTCAAATCCGTCCATCTCTGGGTCTAAGATCTAATATTAACACTTCAAAGTGATCGACTTATACGCATGAAGTTTAACTCACGTCTTAAGTGACCAAGTTTACGAAGTGGTACAGAGTAAAAACACCCAAATATTGTATAAAAATCCTAAGTTTAAATCGCAACCATACCTATATAAGTAAATTAGCTTATAATAGACATGAAAAACATAATATAAGAGAATAAATATAAATTAGTTGCAACTTTCATTAATATAGAACATATGTCTGCTGCCCATAGTGGTGAGACTGTGGGTAGCAGATTACAATTAACAAGATAATTAAATGCTAAAACTTAAAAGAATAAGAGAAGAACTTCAGCTAGTAATACTTCTCGGGGATGATCTTCAAAGAGATCTAAGGCCTCTTTATATAGGAGATGAATGAATAAGAATGAAACTCTTTACCCAAAGGGAATTAAATACAAACAAACCTTCAGGCAAAGACCTTCTAACAACTACTTAAAAAATTCAAAATACAACTTTACAAACAACTCCAACTGTAGCGTATCTTTGAACAAGATCTTCAAGCAAACATCCTCCACAAAGTAGAAGACTAACAAAATTCGTGAACTTCTCACAGTGTGCAGTTACCAGAAAATGCAGTTTTTCGGAATAAAATTTATTCTTTTGTGTTTCATCATTCTTTTTAAACTTTTGGAATAAAATGGGGAAAATAAGAAAATTGGATATTTAATAAATGCAAAAATGAAAGAAATAATTAAGAAATAACTCTAAAAAATAAAAGTTATCAGTATCACAATCGAAGTGGTTAGTTAGCAATTAAGTTGACAACAAATACTGTTAATTATGCCTTTGAGATTCTCTTTAGAGAACATTGGTTCGAGTTCTGCAATGCCACTGAGTATTTTACTAGTTGTTCTCCAGAAGACCCTGTAATTAATTAAGGTACGTGCAAACGGGCCAAAACCGCAATTAACAAAAAAGGTTCAATCAATTATAATTAATTTTACAAATACAATGGTTTTTTAAATCATATTTGATATATTATTAATAGATTATAAAATCCAAATACACGAAACGTATGTGTTTGTGGATGGAAACTAAGGGCATGTTTACTTGTGGCTTAATGAGCTTTCTGTATAAACGGGCTTATTCGCACAGCCATTTGTGGCTGTTTACTTGGAGCTTATTCGCCCAGACAGAGGCTTAATCGGGCAGCCGGCTACCCACAGTTGTCCACATTAAGCCAGAAATTTGACGCTCCTACCCTTCTTCTTTATCGACGCTGCTCAAGACCCGTTCTCCTCAACAATCGACCAACAATCGTCCAACAATCGACCCTTTCTCTTCAAAAACCCTAATTGGCCGATCGATTGTTTGTGTCTTCTTTACCGACGCTCTTCGTCCTGTTTACTCGACGCATTCTTCTGCAAAAACCCTAATCGACCGATCGATTGTTTGTCTTCTTTATCGACGCTCT
Source organism: Cynara cardunculus var. scolymus (assembly GCF_001531365.2). Lineage (NCBI taxonomy): Eukaryota > Viridiplantae > Streptophyta > Magnoliopsida > Asterales > Asteraceae > Cynara > Cynara cardunculus. The sequence goes on from NC_037530.1 coordinate 37,142,219, forward strand.
TTGTCCTGTTTACTCGACGCATTCTTCTGCAAAAATCCTAATCGGCTGATCGATCATAGAGACAAACGATTTACCAAACGATTTGCTATATTCGGTCACAAGCCAAATGTGAGGTGTGCGATGAAGATGATTTTGACCGGTCATGTGAGGTGTGCGAGTACTAGCAGTTGTCGTTTTGGAGTTGCATCTCTTTCTTGGAACCTGAAATAAGGCAATTGTAGTGTTTTGGGGAATTAGGATCTCTAATTTATCCTCAGGGGTAAATTGGTCATTTATGTTATTCAGACTGTTGATTCAGATAGAAAAGTAAACAGCAACCCAAATTTATCCAGACAGTCAAATTTATCCAGACAGACAAATTTATCCATACAAGACTTAATAGAAATTTTGGTAAACAACCCCTAATTCAAATTTTGAAACGGAGGAATCAAATACACGATAAGGTAAATCTGTAACCTAACGGAAAGATGCGATCATGGCGGGCTCCATTCCATGCCGTTGAATGGTTAGGTGCTAAACAATCTCCGAATTCTTCTCACAGAGATCACAATCACCACTCCCACTCTGTGTTTCTGTGTGTGCAAAGGATTACAGTTTTGATCCCTTAATCATACGTTCTGCAGTTTTCGATCGATTGCTTGATAGCTTTATTCCAATAGCTGGATCAGAAAATGTCGCTGAGCTGTGAGGAACTGCCGGAGGAAATCTGGGAGCTAATTTTGAATGGATTGGGCGATGATCATCACTCGGAGTTCGAATCGCTTTCACTCGTAAGCAAACGGTTGCTGTCGTTAACTGATCGTCTTCGCCTTCGTTTCACCGTCGTTGATCAGGCGTATCTCATTCACGGTACCATCTCTCGATTCCTTTACCGATTTAAACACCTCAAAACCCTAGATCTTAGTAGATTGAAACACGGTAATCTCGAAACTGCTCTTCATGAGATTGCTCGTTCTTCTGTGGCTCTGAATTTGGAAGCCCTTGATATTTCTAATCACGAATCAGTTCCGATTGAAAGTTTGAAGGAGTTGGGATTCAGTAATCGAAAACTTAAGGTGTTAAAGTGCGCAAATGTAACTAAATTGCGCGATGACGATTTGATAGCTATATCGAAATTCCATCCAGATCTGGAAGAGTTGGATGTCAGTTATCCTCGTCATAAATTTACAATTCCTGAGTTTCGTAGCTGTAATATTAGTGAACTGATGATCACTGATGCTGGGATTGAAGTTTTGTCATCTGGTCTTAAGAATCTGATCAAAATTAACATCTCCATGAACCATCTTCTTACAGACAATTCCGTGTTTTATCTATCTTCGAATTGCTTGCGTTTGCAAGAGATAGCATTGATAGACTGCACGTTGATCACTATGAAAGGTGTTAGCTTTATGTTGCACAATAGCCTTAATCTAAGAACGATCTCCATGTGTTTCATTTCCAATTTTCATGGAACTTCCTCGCTTTTTATGAACCCTGTTACTTCCGGCAGAAGTTTAAGTAGCCTCCATTTCAAAGACTCTGATATTACTGATGCATTCCTCAACTCAATTGCAAAAGCCCACATCCCATTGAAGAGTATCTCTCTTTCTTCTTGCAAGGGTTACACCATTGATGGAATTTCGAGCCTCCTATATGCCTATCAGTCCCTTGAGTTCTTAGACATCACTAGAAACAATTCCCTCTGTGACAAGTCCATTATGGCCTTATCTCAATATCTCCATGATCTTGTTTCGGTAAAGCTCAACTTTTGTCGTAAGCTAACAAGTACAACCATGTTCACTCTCATCAACAGCTGTTCCTTTCTTGAGCACATTGAGATGAAACATACAGATCTGGGTAAGGAAGAAGATGCAATTATGGATTTTGTGAAGCACCCAAACTCAAGTATCAAATCCTTGAATTTGGCAGGGAATGCATATCTGGGTGATGAATGCCTTGTGAAAATTACTTCACTTTGCCCCAACTTAAGTCTGCTTGATGTGAGCTCATGTTCCGGTATTACAGGAGCCCTAGGTGAGATCTTAAGGCGTTGTCCTGAGATTAGGCATTTGAGCATTCAAGATTGCGGAGGGGTTAAGAATATAGGATTAAATAAAGAACCTTTGAAGTTGAAGAAGCTGTATATGGCTAGATCAGGGGTGAACGATGAAGGGTTGTTGGAAATTGGGGTTAGATGTAATGAGCTTGTGAGGATAGATCTATCAGGTTGTCTTCATGTGACAACAAGTGCAGTGAAGTACTTAGTGAGAAAATGTGAGAAGTTGAAGGAAGTTGATTTGATGGGATGTGTTAATCTGCATGTATTTATCGTCGATTCGATGGTGTATGCAAGGCCATCATTGAGGAAACTAGTCCCACCCTCTTATGGTGTTACCAGCGAAAGCCAACGCCAGCTTCTGTTGCGCCATGGATGCCACGTTTGCGATAAGTGAGAATAAGCGAGGTAATGTACATTTCGATGTTTGGATACAAATTTTCTTCCTTCAATGTGAATTATCATCTCCTTCTGCTTCATTTTGACTTGTTTTGTAATTAGAATAACATCTGGATTGTGATACCACTATATGCAAATTATTGTTTCCTCTAAAATGTTATTAGACATCTCATTTGAGTAGCTGGACTTGAGCGTTGTTTTCTTTTTGTAGTTACTAGAGTATCTTCACAAGTTCTCTATTTCTCTAAAATAGCGAACTTAAATGTAAAATCTTAAAAGAAATATGTTCAACTTCAACATATTCTCGAGAGTTGTTCACGGACTAGACAACCCGCTAGATCTGTCCTATCCGGCCCATTAGAAAAGCAGGCTTGGGCTACCATTCTCGAAGAAATGGACGCCCCCATGCTGACTTGTCACAATGAATGGACGGGCATGGACTTTTCAGAAAAGAATTCAGCAGGCCAGCCCAGCCGGTTAATATTTTTGATACTTATTAATTCTCACTTAATTATAACTAATAATAATAACACTTTTGGAAATCAAAAAAGTAAATCATAAATCACTGCCAATTTCAAAAGAATCCGGGATAGACGCAATGTCCACAATACCTGGATTTAATCGGATACAATTTGAAGGATTTCGTAGATTCATTGATCAGGGTTTGACAGAAGAAGTTTCCAAAAATTGAAGATACAAATCAAGAAATTGACTTTGAATTATTTTTGGAAAGTTATCAATTGGTAGAACCCCTTATACCGGAAAGAGATGATGTGTATGAATCACTCACATGTTCTTTTGAATTATATGTATCCGCGAGATTTATTTGAAAAAAATGATAGACGTAGGTATATCCAAGAACAAACAATTTTGATAGGAAAGATCTCTCTAATGACTTCTCTGGGAGCTTTTATAATAATAAGAAATATATAGAATTGTGATCAATCAAACATAGCGAAGTCCCGGTATTTAATACCAGTCAGAATTGAACGATAACGGAATTATTTACGTCTAATTTTAAGTTGGAAAAAGTATTATGAATTTTAAATTATTTTAATAATCTGTTATTTTATACAAGTTTTGTCATCTTAAAAACTATAAAAAAAATTTAGGCTATTAGCCTGTTGGCAAGCCCAGCCTGTTTATAAGGCGGATAAGGGTAAGTTTTCAAGCCCCTAAAAAAGGCTTGAATTTGCTATATTAGGTCCGTCAGACGAGAAAAATAGGTTACATCTGCCTCAAACCTGCAAATAGTCCGCTCTAATATTTTTTGTTTTAAAGATTTTATCATTCTTTATATTATTAAAATATTTACAATTTTACCATCCCAACACATTTAAAAAAAAAAACTTATTGGAACAAAATAAAGAACAAAACCTCTAGTTTCTATCTTTTTGAAAAATATATTAGAGATGTTCTTAGGGTTCTAAAACTGACCGTTATATATATTTTTTTTGAACAGTTATTCTGATACGATAAACTCTTGTGATTACACTCCTCTATTACTACCATTGTTTGAAGACAATCCCAAATCACACTAGGTAAACGCTTACCCAATAACCATTAGGTAAGGGGCCCCTTATTCTGCTTCCACAAACAAATATCACACAACTTCCTTAAAATTCTTCTTAAGAAATAACCAGTTAGTTAGTCAGCCAGTCACTTACCTTTTTATGTACAACTGTATCAAGGTTGATTGAATGAGAACATTGCATCTTTCACCACTTGAAGATGACCTTCATGCTTTCAGTTCGAAAATTTAGTCATAATCAAAGCTCTGGGTTTAGATGATTAGTTAGGATGCGTTTGGTATCCAGACTGAATAAGATAGAATAAATCGGAGGACAAAACTATTCACAGTTGTTCAACGTTTGGTAAGATAAACCTGGACAGATAAAATGATCAATTTCCTCGAATAATAAAACTAAAATTCAACATCAACAAATGGTAAATAAAACCTTACATAAAGACTAAGTTAAGATTGGGTGCGACTGTAACTCAATAAATGTCGTTGTCTTCAAAGGCCGAAGACATCTCCAATTTGCTAATTACTTCTGGAACCTTTAACTAGCACTCATCACACCAATGTACCGCTAGTACCATTTCTTAAGGATCTGGTGTACATGACGACAAAGGAAAAAGTTAGGTTTAACGCCTAGTTAGTTCAATAAGTTTTCATCTTAAATATAAAAATGGTAAAACTGAAAAGATGTTATTTAAATCATAATTTCCAAAATAAAATATGTTTAGTATAAAAACACATCATTTCCAAAACTCACCGTTATCGTGATGAAAAATCATTTATCAAAGTGTTCCTTTATTCATGGAAGAGAAGTCCAATACTCACCCAAAAGTGAATGAGACTAAGGTGCCGTTTACCCAAATGCTTACTCGGTAAATGCTTACAGGTAGGAGTCAACATTATAATTATTTTTATCGAATAAGATTGTAGTACATCAAAACGGTATCCTATGCAACAATTTACCCGGTAAACATTTACCAGGTTAAGAGTCGTCACCCTTACTTACCGGGTAAGACTCTCCATCCTTATCGTCGTTCTTACCAGGTAAGATTCTTGGCCCTTGCCATGTTAATCCGGTGAGGAAAATTGCCCGGTAAGCACTTACTGGGTAAGCGTTTAGTAAACAGCCTCTAAATGCCCAAAATTTAAACAAGATTCTATATTCAAACCATAAATAATGGAAAATACTCCATACCCAATACGTCACCGAAAATATGAATAAGACTCAATACCTAAAACAACATCTTTCGGTGGCAGGGGAGACCCGATTTCCATGGTTAGTGACGGAAAACAAAAGTAGACCATCATTCCATTTTATAGAGCTCATCCTAAGGATCTATGGCCCTAATGGGATCAATTGTTCATGATTCATAATTCAAACCCCTCAATGGTCCCATGTACACTTATTTACTAGAAATTATATCATGTGACCAATGGCTAGTATCCGGCTCCTATAAGACCATACCAAGTTGCCCCCGATGACCCAACGCCTATTTCTAGCTACACTATGCAAATAACCATCCTATTAATTTGACTAAAAAATTACACCATGGGGGTTAATGGCAAATGTTCGACTCCAAGAGCCCGCATTATAAGGCCCCCGATGACTATTCCTGGCCACAATGCGGGAACGACTGCCTTATGATTCATTTACCAAATATAAGTTGTTTACATGATTTATAAAACCAAATATATTAAACATGTAAAACTCATCAAATAACCACACATTTGATAAATAGCAAGTAAAACATGTCAATATTTCAAAATGGACATTTTTGGCATGTACATAGTTTACATAAAAACAATTTGAATTCATCTTACTAGGTTAAGTTAAACCTAGATTCTAAACCCAACTGTCTAGCTTCCCAAAGATGAAGATTTGAAAATCTCAATCAAAACCTACCAAGGAAATTTCTCAAGACTATTAACTAAACCAAAGAAGTACCCGTTATTAACTCTAGCTTCAAAACCACAAAAAACACCCAAATATAGATCTGAAAACACCTAAAAATCTTACCTCATCGATCTTTGAACATCCATGTTGAATTTGACTTGGATCTCCTCCAAAATGATCCAAAGTGTTGATTACAACACTCAAAATCCGTCCAAAATGAGAGAGGATTGAAATGGGTGAAACATGGGGTTTAAAACCTGATATGGGCGTTCCTGCTACCTTAGTCGCATGGTAGGTCGTCCGCATCCAAAAGCTTGTTTTGTGGAAACAAAGAGTTGTGCAGCTTTTCCCGCGGCCTAGGTAGCGGGATTTTTTGTTTCGCTCCCCATGCAACTTTTCTTCACCGGAACTCGTCCATTCCATAAGCTCTTAAGACCATGCATTCCACTCAAAGAATGACTTCAAAATGATCATTACAATACATCGATCTTAAAGGTATTGCCCAAAATCACGGGTGTTACATAAATCAATCAAAATAGATAAACTGTATAAAAATAAATTTTGATATTAGTAAAATAAAAGTTTAAAAAGAATAAAATACAATAAATAAAATTTAAATAATGAATAAAATGTTTAGAGGGAGGCGTATATTTAAAAGAGGATTAAGTTTTATTTTGAGCTTATATTGATAAAATATATGTCCATTCCATCTTGTTCCATGGGGTGGAGGTGGAACACACTTGCTCCACTTTGTTTCTTTCTTTTTTTTGTCTATTCCACATAAAAATCTTGCCAAACGTGGAACAATGATGCCTTTTCCATTTTATCATGTCCAGTGTACCCAACGCACCCTTATTAGAGAGAAAATAGGTTGCCTTTAGATCAAATATTTCATTTCAAAATATATGGTAGTACATTTTATAGTTCTTTAACTAACTAACTAACTAACTAAGGGTGCATTTGATATGCAATCAGGACTTGAAGTAGGCGGTGGAAACAGTCCAAGAAGATTTTAAAGTTCTAATTTGACATAACTACTTTATTAATCTACCAATCTTGTCTTTTCCCCTCATTTTTATTCCCACCTATTTTGGTGGGACAAAACTCGAGTCATGTCATGTCACCATCTAATATCACGAGTCATGACAAATGTGGGACGACAAGTTTTATATTGTTTCGTCCCATCTTGTCCTGCTTACCAAACGCACCCTAACAAAACAGAACCGAATGCCAGTTTCTAGGAAATCATGTGTTTAAGGCAAAATTTGGATATGCCATTTTTTTTTCACAAACAAGATTTGTCATATCTAAAAGAGCAAAATATAACATGTATTTTATTTGGTATTATATAATGTAACAATAGTTTTTTCCTTCCAATTAGTTGTTCAAAAACTCTCAGTTTCAAACTCATTTAATCCTTTGACTGGTTTTCAAACTCTGTGTTATGGATGGATACTAAAGAGACATTTTCTTTACGAAATCATGCATTCACATCGTTAATAGTTACAGAAACCTCTCCTCTTCGCTTCCCAAGAGATTGTATTTAGGTAAAAGGGCGTTGTCGGCCACCGCTTGCTGACGACAAAATGCAGTCACTTGATGACCCCCACGAGAAACTTTTTGTCAATTAACCAGTTACGGGTGAAAATGGGTACGGAACATGAACAAGAACAAGTGAACTTTTATTACACTAGTTGAGTAAAAAACAAGATTACACAAAACAAGAACTAAAACAGATTTCGTTAAATCTTGATGCATATTACCGTATGTAAAACTACAAATTGTAAACGATACATACGAATGGAAGAATTCCAATATTTTGTCATTTTCGTTATCGTGCAACGATATCGATAGCGTTAATTCAGTATTTTCAGTTCCTAATATTTATCCACCTTATTTGTAATTCATAAAGATCTAGACGCTATGATTAAAGATTATGGGATATTATATGGTGTATAAACAAAATACGAGAGTTAATTCTATTTCCAGTTATTTTTAGCATGTATTTTATATGTTTTAGATATTGAGATATGGTATCTTTGTTTACATTTCTATTTTTAAAAAGGGAAATTATATGAAAAAACAACGAACTTTAACTTGATTTCTATTTTGGATAACATACTTTTAAAACTTTCATTTTAATACTTAAGATGTAAAATTTTAAATACTTAAGTACCTGAGTAACCGGTTAAAGTATTAACCGGTTACCATGTTGATGTGATGAGTGATGTGATATCAACTCAGTATTATTTGCTGAAACATTAACCAGATACCATATCACTTGCTATGTCAACATGATAACCGATTAATGCTTCAACCGGTTACTCAAGTATTCAAATGTTTAAAACTTTACATCTTAAATACCAAAATTGAAGTTTTAAAAGTACGTTACCTAAAATAAAAATCAAATTAATATACGTTACTTTTTCATTCAATTTTTTTTTTAAAACAAAAATATTTATTTTGGAAAACAATGATTCAAACTTTCCAAAAATTTAATTAAAAAAAAATTAATTCCCTAAAATAGAAAATATTTAGATGTATAATTTTTAAAATAAAAATAAAAATGAAAATATTTTATTTTAATGCAATGGGATCTATTTATGTTTGATTTACCAAATATAATTTTAGAAAAAAAATAAAAACAACTTGCATATAGAAGGAAGGGTTGAGATCAGATATAATCGTCTACCCTGAATCATCGGTACATACCATGTATTTACCCTAACCAGGGTGTGGGTCCCCAACAAAAAAATGCGACACGTCACCTCTTTATATTAAATATAGTTATTGATTTTTTTTTTCCAAAATATTTATATTTTTATTTGAATTTTCAGAAAATAAAAGATACCAAATATGGTAAATGACAATTTACACCCTTGGGTTTCTCTTTTCGGGGCGAAAAGAAGTCAATAGACAAATAGTAATTCCTTCCTCTAATTACAATTTTATTTTAAATTAATTATTTACATTCTATTTTAATTTCTCTCGGGTGTTTGGAATTGCTTATAAAAATAACTTATTAACTTATTTCGATTTGACATCGGTAATAAACACTTCTGAGTGTTTGGATAAACAGCTTATACCGGTGCCAAACCAGTAATAAGAAATTTTTGAAAAAGTTAAATCATTATAACTTATTATAAGTTGATAAAAACTTTTGTAGAAAAGTATAAGTTGTTTCAAATAAACAATCCCAAACACCCCCTTAAAAAATAATTTTTTTACATAAATAGTCAAAATCGATTTAACTTTTTAGTCATTTTTCTGATTCAAATTCACTTTTTAGTCAATTCTTATACAGAAAGCTTGCACGTATGCATAATAACTAGTTTCAACCAAAAAAAAAAAAAAGAATCCTATGCATAAGGTTTTTGCTTAAGAATTCCATCATATACTTAGATTATAGTGGAATCCCTATACAGAAACCTTATGTATATGTGTAATAATTTTTTTTTGGTCGAAAACCAATTTTTATGTATATGCGTAATCTTTCTGTGCAAGAATTGGTTAAAAAATGAATTTGATTATGCAAATGACTGAAAAGTGAAACCATATTTGCTGATCGACTATTTCTGTTAATTATAAGTGTCCACTCTTAAAAGTAAATTTTACTGTAAACATTTATTTTAAAACGGGGAGAAGATGCTAAAAGGAATAAAATATTTTAAAAATAAAAAGTAGAAAAAAAAAATAGAAGAAAGGAGTGGGAGTGGGTTCTAACTGAGAAAGGGTCCCACCAAACTCCAATCCATTCCTTCCTATAACTTCACCCATTACCCCATTGCAACAAAGCTTTTTCCTTTTCACAACCCCCCCATTCCATTCTCTCTGCCACCACCATTCTTCCTTCAAATCAATATGAGTGCCGATGACTGGCTCTCACTCGCTATGGCGGACACTCACTTGGTAGCCGAACTCCTCCTTAGACTCCGTCTACCTCTCCCACCGTCAAAGCGTTCACGCCCATCGCCTCCACAAAGCTGGACCATCCACCAACGCCGGTCAAGGACGCAGCCACTACTTCCTCCATCTAACAAATCGGAAGCACCTAGGGCTAGCCCTAGCACTCCCTTATCCTGGAGCGGTGCCACTTCCATCAGCGGCGGCGGCGGTGGTGGTGGTGGTATTCCAATTGTAGATGTTGTCGACTCCACCCAACCAAATCCCAACCGCTCCGTCATCTCAAGATCTAAGGTGCGTGTAAACTAAACTCCCTCTCTCGATATACATGGATACGCCGCCGGTTGCCGTCTGTTTATTCTTCCGGTGGCTGTATAATTTTTTTTGTCAGTCAGCTGATTTTAGTTGCGGATGGTGTGTCGTCATTTGCTTCTTGTGTTTTTCGATGCGGTTAATCGTCTTTGACCATAATACCCCTCATATAACCACAAAATTACTACCACGATTTGTCAGAGAAGAACCTGCTTTACGGTTTTTTCAGTTTCCCAATTGACCATTCTACCCTCGTCGACATGCAAGCTTTCCCGACCCAGATCTCGTCGGCCGTCTGGAGTTCCGATTCCCCACCACCGTTGACCGAATTGCCCTTCCGATTTCACTTCCACCTTCAGTAATTAAAAGGGTTTGCAAGTAATTTACACAACTTCTTTCAATTGATTTCATTACATGTTGTTTGATCATATATTTTGGAAGAATTGAAGATGACTTCCGTCAGAAGATTGACAGACCTCCTACGTTTTCTCGTCACCGTTTCTCCCCTTCCTCGCCATGGCCCCACTCCCTTTTCCATCTCAGTCAAATTGCCAAATACCCTTCTCATGGAGAAAAAGGGGTATTTATGTAATTTCAGTCAGATGATGACTCATACACATAACAATCTGTCGAAATCATATCCATCTACCTTTTGGCAAAGAAACACAGACGTAAATAAAGTAAGCAGTTGGGGGTATTTCGGTAATTTCAAGGGAAAAAGAAAAGGGTGTTTTCGTGGCAAGTAAGTGTCTGCGTTCGAGTTTGGTGCAGTGTTGGGTGGTGGTTGTGCACTTTGTGTGTAGGTAAATATCTGGTGTGGCGCGGTCGTTCTGAGACTCACCTGTACCCGTATCTGATTGTCCTTTTACTCATGCCTTTTTTGTGAAATTTTTAACTCTTGTTTGCCTTGCACTTATAACTTCAATGCCATCATTCAAGATTTCTGACAACAAAAAATACTAATTTTACTTTAATTTAATAAACAATTAATTTATTTCACATGTTATTTTCTTTACTTTAAAAACCGTAAGTGTTCGAGTCGACTCGTCACGTATCATTTTAAGAAACATGACCATGAAAGCATTGCTTTTAAAACACATTTCACAACTCAAGAAAGTGATGTTTGACAAAGTCAAAAGTGGAAATAGTATACAAATATTATTTAAGGGTTTAGAATGGATCTTAGTTAAGTCCTCTAGGTAACATTAAGCCCTTTTTTCCTTTATCAGGGTTGGTCCTATCTACTACACTTCTGGTCAATAAATGGAACTACTCCTTATTTTATATTCATTCTTCTACCCCATTCAGATATCCTTTTTGGGTGGACACAAGGATCAGTTGGGTCACAATTATTAATGGGTTTGCTTATTTCATTCAGTCAATGGGTCTTGGGGTTGAGGTGTTAGGAGAGGGAATGGGAATAGGAATGATTGTGGTATAATATGATGATTAATGACCCATTAACCTATATTGGGTAATGGTCCATGGGTATCTTGGCCAGTTTATGGGCATGACGATTTGTGAAGTCATTGTAGGTGAACCTCCATGGTTATAAGGGCTACGATAGCACCAAGATTCAAAACCCATGAGTCTTAACCAGTTTGCCACAACCAAGTGGTTATGGGAGACCGGATCTTGCAACACTCTTATTAGATCAAAAACCATTTTGTTCTTAAGTAGGTGGGAATCCTGAGGTTTTAGGGTGACTTTGGGTTTAAGGAATTCATATACGTCACGACATGTTTAGTGTGGCACAGGTCAAACAAACATCGGTTCACATGTTGTTTTGATGAAAAAGTGGCTTATATTATTTAAAAAGCATCATCCTTGTGCAAAGATGTTGGATTCTTGTAGCTTTAGTGCTTTAACTGAAGATCTAATCAGCTTATGTTTATTAAAATTCAGGTTAACTTTTTTTTTTTATGGTGTCATTGTTTATGCACTAAATGTGAATTTTCATTACATGGATTACTATAAATTTCAAGATTGAATAAAGCAGAACCATTTGATCTTAGTTTTTAAATCCAAGATTCTCATGTTGGTTTTTGCAGGTTACGCCACCTGGTGAAACCACCCCGACCAAGAGGCCAAGAAAGAAGAAGGTGAGTCTTAGTTTTATATGGTCATGAAGAGTTCCCGTTGGTGGTTAATTTCGACTTAATGAGCACAATCACATGAATCTAAGGGCTTGTTTGATTGGTTTTTATTAAGTCCTGTATGAATGAAGTTGTCCGTACGGATTAATCTGTCTATATAAATTGGAGATGTTTTTGTTTGAGAGGGTTTTTTCTTAATATATGGAAGGAACGTGTTCTTTAATTGGGAGGGACATGTTTGGAAAAAACTTGGCTTTCTTCATGAAGTTCTCCCCTAGAAGCTTACTGAATAAGCCTCTTTCTATATCATTAAGCCACTATAAAACAGTCATGTATAGCTGACTGAATAAGTTGTGAGTCTCATTAAGCTACTAACAAACATCCCTTAATTGGGTGATCAAAGCATCAGTACATCTTTGAGGCTTTATACTTCATAGTTGTGTACATAACATGGTTTATAAATTCAAGGAAATTCTTGATGAATTCCATAGAAAGTTTCGTTATTAAGTATATGTCCTCGAGAGGTCTGATTCATGCGGTTTCGTCAATGGTTTCAGACCCTGGCCGCACTTAAAGAGGAGGAGTCGTTATTGATGGAGGAACAAAAGCATCTGAAGATGGTACATTACATCAAAAGCATACTTTCTGTTGGTCAAATTAAGATCCTTTATTAGGGTTGGTTAATTACATGATGATTTTGATTACCTTGTTATGCAGAAACTTGAAACCCTAAAGGCTACGTGTGAAAAACAGATAAAAGAGAATGAGAGCCTGCAGAAGATGAAGGTAACAACACCATCTAAGTTTTCTTCTATTTTTCTCTCTACCTGCACAACGTGTTTGAAAAACTAGCTGATAAACTAGGTACAATCTGGAAATATAGCTGTCTGTTAAACTGGTCATGTTCGGTAAGACTAGCTTATAAGCGAGATGACAATATAAAATGACCTAACTAACATGATGAAAATTTATTTGGAAAAATTTAAAGAACATTATTAAAAAAAAGTGGAAACAAACCCTGAAGCTTCTTGAAACGCTAGTTGAAATAGTTTTTTTTAGGGTATCTTATAAGCTAGCTTATGGTTAACTAGACATGACAATATAAAATGACCACCTGGGTTGGGTTGTGGCGCACTGGTTAAGTAGAAATCTCATTTTCCCTATGTTTGAATCCAGGCCTTGCCAAAGCCCTTGTGGCCATGGAGGTTTCGTGGTCGCTAATGGGATTAGTTGGTAAGCACAAGCTGACCCGGCTTCTGAAAAGAAAAAAGATGACATTTTCAATAATCTCAAAAAATAAGTTGCCAAACATGGCCTTGGGCTCCCTAGTTCTAACACTTTTTTCATGATCCCTCTCTTGTACAAGAATCAAATCGGAAGTGTAAATATAGGAGCTCACGGCCACAAAAGTGCTATTTTAGTTGATATAGAATACACATACGCATGAACAAATCATGTTTGTTAGAGTCCCATATCAGCCAGACTTGGACCATTTCTCCTCAATATATATTGGAACCTTTCTTTTGTTCTAAAGAGCTCTTTTGGAGAATAATATAATGGGGTTTTACATATTCACACAATGATGATTGAGATAATGCTTCTAAATTAAACCAAGATCCTTGAACTCGGACTCTGTAACTTGAATCAGTGTGGTTTTCTTGAGCTGGATATCCAAGTAGAGCCACAATTGGAAAGACAAGAACGAAACAACCATTTTGAAGCGGTGAAAGAGCGGAAGGACAAACTCGTCCTCCCTGACCTTAACGATCCTGCTGGGGAGGATGTGACGATGAGCTATTGACGATAGAATAAAGGTGGTATATTAGAGAATAGAAAAATAAGTTCTAACGTCGAATTTGAGCTTAATTCGTTTTGAAATTTGGTATGGAAGTTGGAAAGCTGTTAATTTTAAGTATTAACTGATCGAATGAAGGGGTAAGTAGTAGTGATTAGAAAGGCAGGGTTTTAGATGCAGTTGGACATTGCAGGTTTGTACATTGTTTCCTTTCTTGGAATATATTCTTATAGATACTACATATACATGTAACTTTCTATACATGGAAATTAATCTTGTTTTCTTCACAAGTGAATATTTTTTTTATTAACCTGGATATCCAACCCGCTATGCAAGCCGACTAATCCCAGGGCGACCACCTGCTTTGCAGATAGCCCGGAGTCACTGCATTTGAACCTCCGTGGCCACAAGGGGATTTTTTGGATTTGAACTTGGCACCTCTTAATACTTTTGACCTTTGGAGCAAAATTCAAACCGATCAAGCAACATCCTTGTGGTTATTCACAAGTGAATATTTTATTTCCATGTTTTTGACAATCGTAGGTCCCTTAGACTTCGTATATATCTTGGTTAAGTTTTTTGCTCCAACTCCAAAATCTTTCTTCAAAGTTGGTTCCCCAAAATATTAATCAGTAAAAATTGGTTTATTTTAATACAATTTTGTAATTCCAAAGGTTCTTCTTAAATTTCTATTCTTAGGTTTGTAAAAGGTACGATCAATTATGCATGAATATTTCTCCGTTACTGAAAAACTATTAAAACATTCTTTCTATTTGTAATGTGTGAAATTTTATCCGAAGCTCGTTCTTTTGCCGGATATGTAACGAGAGGATGAAACCCGTATGTGCTTTTTGTACGATTCAAGCAAACAATCAAATAATAATTGAAAGCAAAGTATCTTGATGGTCCTCATACACAGACGACACAAAACGATTTTCTAGACTAACAATAAATTTCTTCCAAGAAGTCAACAACTTGTTAGCCTTCATCCACCGGTTCCAAGCAACGGTACTAAGATTTTTGGTTGAACCGGGACCTGCCTATCGAGTACACCCGGACCAACCTAGGATCGGGACCGAATAGGGTCCCGTCTAGGACCCATTTTTGGCCATGCCTAGCTATAAGGCTTAGTTTCAAGACCTGGTAACTTATTGGGCTGGTTAGTGATTTTGGGCGCAGTGGGTTTCATAATTCATTTATAGTCGAGAACCATCCAGATTCTTACGTGGCACCGTCCCGAGCGAGTTGACCCGTATAAACTCGAATAAATGATCAAATTCGTCTATCCATTTTCCCGTTAGAGAGCGGGGGAGGGTTTTGATGTGCAAGATTTGAAGTCCAACAAGACACATCATGATCTACATGTAACAACAGTTTAGACTTGGGAAGACAACTTATTTACAGATAAATTGTCGTTGTTTTTGGGAAAAAAACACTAAATTATATTAGAAAGTAGTTTAAAAACACAATTCTATATCGAGTCTTGACAGATTCAAAGTTGTTGGTTACAAACCCTTTTGTCCAAATATGCTTATGTCTAACAACAACGACATTCTAGTTTTCTTTGGAGGCTGTATTACATCTCCAACAACAAATAGAGATCGACTCAGAGTAATAAATGTTATAAGATATAAAAAAATACATGTCATAAACTATACTAAAATTCCTACAAATTAAAGTAACAAAACTGCTTTAGAATAACAAGGTAATATCTGAAATACCTTTAAATAGAACCGTTCTTCTATCATTTTTTAAAGTCGGAATTAATTGTCGTCAAATCGACGAAAACGCCCCTGTCAAATGAAGTAGAGGGAGTGTCTTTCTCCAGACGAGAATAACGAAAGTTTTTGGAGGAACTCGACATTTGACACGAAGGGATAAGAGCGGATTGTTGGGAATGACTCGGTGAAAGGAATCTTTGTTTGAGAGAAGAAGGCTATCTGGCAAAAAAAAGATTCTAATGGCACAAAGTCATTCTTCTCTCGTTTTTCCGATCCGTGCTGGTTGCTCTTAGGTTTTTTGAGCTTGAAAGCCTAAAACTTGTAAAATGGACTAAATGTTAAAACATGAGATCAAAAGATATATAATTATGACTCAAAATTCTAAAGATTACGTTCCATATCTCATATTAGAACTACCTTAATTACCACCATATTTTGCAATTTTTTAACTTTTTGGCTAATGGGAACGTGCCTTTGATATATATATATATATATATATATATATATATATATATATATATATATATAGAGGTCGGTTATTATACAACCCTTGACATTTGTACAACCAATATAACCCAATCTCAATCGTCCATTTCATTTGATGAATATGTAATTTCATAAAAATTTTGATTGTTTCATAATATAAAGTATTAATCATAATTAATGAACTCTATTTATATTCCATAAATATTCAAATCATAATAAATGAACTCCCATCATTTCTATAAATATCTCAATTAATTGAGTTGCAAGGGTTGTACAAATACACAAGGTTGTAAAAGAAATATACCCTATATATATATATATATATATATATACACACACACATATAGGGAGGTTTAGAGGAAACCCCTTAAAAATGAAAAACTGAGAAATACTTTAATAACCGTTTATTTGTACGGTAT
>NC_037530.1:37161675-37164028 GCF_001531365.2 Cynara cardunculus var. scolymus
TATATATATATATATATATATACACACACATTTGAGATCATTTGAGACTAAAGATTTTTTGTGAGATTCATAAAACCGATTCTCAACCCTTAAATTAGATTTACAATCTAAACATTCATAATCACAAAATTATCACCATATAACTTTAGAGCATTAAAAGTTAAAATAATTTTGTGAACCAATTCACTTGCGGTCTAAAAGGTGAGTTCACCGCCCTCTTAATTTCCCTAGATATGATGATTGAATTCGAATCACTAGAGTTTACTACAAACGGAATTGTGTTCCATGATGATTGGCTGGTGGGTTTGAGAGGCCTAACCCTAACCCTAACCCTAACCCTAAGGCTGAGGCTAGAGGTGCATCCAGATTTTATTGACCTACCGATCGAACCACTTAGCCTTTTAAACACAGTGGGGAGGGATGGGTGTATTCTAGTAGCCTTTGTTAATCACTGTTGAAGGGTATGGAATTTACTGTTCTTCTCACTGTTGCTTACCATCTAATCGTCATGCTCCACTTCTTTCTGCAATTTATATTTGTTTTTCTTATTAACTCATTATATTTAATTATAAAATTTAAATTTGAAAAATTAGCTCAAATAACCATTTCTCTCCTGTGTTGATTCAAATGTCATTACATCCGTAATAATCAAGTCCGCAGTTGCCAAAATCAACTAGTTTTACCGTCACAATTGAGGATCTGGCTGTCGCCATTGCATATCTGTGTTGAATTTTTGGTCTTTAGTTAGGTCCGCAATATCAGTGACATTTGGGTCAACCCGGAAAAACAATGATTAAGAGGCCAATTTGAATGAAGGAAATGGTTATTTAACTCAAGAATTATTTGAATTTATAGCCGACTAATCCTATCAATCAAAAGCGAAATAACTTGTGGGTTGTTTGTTTACCTCTTAATAGTTTCATTAAAAGGCAACATCTGAATCGTTAAGTTGTGAATCTTGTTTAGCAAAAAAAAATCTACCTCTTAATGGTTCTAAAACTCTCGGAATGATTTTGTATCCTGGACATCTCTTAACTATTTAGCATCCTAATTTCATTGTAAACAAGTATAATTCATTTTGCACTATATTATGAGAATTATTCTAGCCACTTAACCATTCAGCAACTGCCAAACAACCCTTTAATCTGAAGCAATCCGATATCTAATTGAGTTAAAAAATATCAAACCGTAGGTATTGAATTATGGTCAATTGAATCCAACTCAACCCGATGAACCTAATATTCTTTTATTTATTGGATTTACTATGATGATTAAGTTTATATTAATATGTAAATTAGACAATTACACCATCGCATACTCTCTTCATGGATATATATTTTCAATCTCTTATCCATATCTATATCACTCATTCGTATATATGTTCAATAAATATGAACATATATGTGCAAATTGAGAAAATTAGTTGAATATGATATACTAAGGAGTATGGATACGTTGTATCATATGATTAATGATGAAAAAGAAATTATAAGTAGAGAAAACACCGTATTTAAGATAACAAACATAAGAGAATATTTTGATGTACCAAAGTATCAACCTGACCAACATAAGAGAATATTTTGGGTTGAATTGCAGTTTGGTCTGGGTTGAGATTTTTTAATAGCAAACATTGAGTTGGGTTGTTCAAATGCCTTCAACCTAATCAACCTAACCCATAAAATATCCCAAGTTATATGGATTAAAAATATAAAAAATGAGTTTTGATTATACATATAGTTTTTGAAAATAGCAACACACAACGAAACCATTACAAAGACACCGTTCAGAAATGTATTTTTTTTTCCAATACAATGAAGTTATGAAACGACTTGTGTCACCGTATGACCTTAACCTATATGGTTTGATGATGCATATACAGGTAGGCTAAATGCACCCCTATATACTCTTAAATACATCTATATCTGCTAATTTATTCCTTACACATATTAACATAAACAATTCTTTATATATATATAGGGGTGGGTTCAAATAAAAAYCACTCAATTTGTAAAAACCGTGAAAACCTCATTAACCAATCATAATTTTTCATTTTGTTCATTTTTTTGTAATTATGAGAGGTTGATTAACCATTTTATTGTGGAGCGTGTTAATCATGGATATTATCATCTTCATTATTTTAATTTTAGAGAAATACATGAAACAGTTTCATTAAAATTTCATTAAGTAGCATATGAAACAATTTCATAACCACATATGAAACAACTTCATCAAAAAAAAGTACTATATGAAACAATTTCACAAGATTGACAATTTCATGAAAAAATTTCATAAGATTAATGATAGATGAGAGTAGTTTTTACGAATTTACAAATTGGAGTGGTTTTCATTTGAT
>NC_037530.1:37164331-37196487 GCF_001531365.2 Cynara cardunculus var. scolymus
TATATATATATATATATATATATATATATATATATATATATATATATATATATATACACACAGAGTGATACTATGTAAAGCCACCTCATTGCATCCCATGAAACAACTATTTTGAATTATGATACAAGGTAAGGAGTTGATGATTGATAGAAATGACATAAATTAATAATGTTTATTATACATTAATTAGTTGGTTAAATAATAATTAATTAACTTCCTCCAATATTAGCTGATTCGTTGTTTGGAAAACGATGAAATTAAGTCACACTCCGCTTGTTATACGTTATTAATACATGCATGAATTCATGAATTTTTTTTCCGTTACATATACATTAACTATATATTGTGAAAATTTGCATGTTGGATTCCGTTGAGTTACGGATTAAGAATACTTTTGATATGGAGGCGTAACCTAAATACTTTGATAATAAAAAAAGATAATTAATTATAAGATATACGGATATATTGATAATGATAAACAAGTGGGTTTTTTTTTTACCAACTTAAGTGGTTTTCTGTAACTTACGGGGCACATATGTGATTTGACACAGTCAAAAAACAACAAATGAACTTCTAAGACATGTAAAAGAATTCCACTATGCCGAGAGGATTGAACGGCGCCCGACCCCTATACAATATGTAAATCCTTCCAAAGCCTTTTTGTTTTAGCTTAAGAGGTTGTTTGGCGGTTGTTGAATGGTTTGATGCTGAATGATTAAGTGGTCAGAATTATTAAAAGACTCTCATGATATAGTGCAAAATGAAATATAATTGTTTGGTAACTGTTTACAATGAAATTATGGCTTTAAATGGTTAAGAGGGGCCCATGATACAAAATCATTCAGAAAGTTTTAAAACCATTAAGAGACATATTTTTTTGTCAAACAAGATTCATCTCTTAACGATTTAGAAATTACCTTACTTTTTAATGAAACTATTAAGAGATAAACAAATTACAACTTTTTTTAACAATAACTCAACTTTTGGTTTTGTTTCTTGTTCTATTAGTTTTAGTTTATTATATTATATTTTTATTTTAACGAATCCATAAAACATAACTTTAAAATATATAAATTTATATTAATATTAAATTTGTATTTTTAAATTAATATTAATATCAAATTTATACTCGTTAAATATACACTTATATATATATATTAATATAAACCTCATATTTATCAACATTGAGCCATTAATTACAATAGTCATTTTCAGTTTATGATTTTTTTTAGTCACTTTTCTTCTAAAATCATCAAAAAATCATTCCCTACGAAATTGGCAGGTCAGCAATTTATAGAAGGGTGAAAATGTAAAAAAACATAAGAAATTTCTGAACCAGATCCGTAACTACAAGGACCAAATATGTAAATTAGGTATAAGTCACAAATTATCGGTCCGAAATATGGAAATTGTGGACCTATCAATTGCGAAGGAAGTGACATTTAGTAATTTTTTTTTGAGAGAAATAACAAAGAGATAAAATAATATATGAAAATAATTATTTAATTAAATACTTTTATTTTCAAGATAAGATGTAATAGACATAGAAGGTGACATTAAAAAAGAGAGCAGAGATTGAGTTGACACACTCTCCTTAAACAACAAAAATGTCCTTGCGGAATATTATCTCATTGTAAAGAATCTCATTTAACAAAAAATATTGTGTTAATTTATGAAAATTTTCAACCAATCACAATCCATGAATACGATGCAGGGGCAACAGTAAGTGTGACCCCTCCTTAACCTCGTAAATCAAACAGCCCCATCGACCTTCACCATATGTATTTTATATACAATAATCGAATTGCATGGGTCGGGTTGAAGTGAAGTGGGTCTCAGAAAATGCATGTTATGAGGAAAAACAAACGTTTAGTGATTATAATATATAGTGCCACAAACGTCCATAATTGCATTACATTAATATTTAATTAATAGAAGCAGTTTTTGTTGTTTTGTTGAAAGTAGTACGTACTACCCCCACCAAGATTGAAATCAAGTTCCACATCCACATCGATCATAATATGTTGTTATTGTTAACATTCCTCCTCCTCATCATCGGACCAGAATTACTGAACAGCTGACCAACTGAAGTCACCACGTGACACTTGTTGTTTTTCCCGCTACAGCTGCGAGCCTTCCTCTTCTTGGCTCCCGCCCACGACGAAGAGGTCGACGTCGTCGGAGAAGTGGTGCTGGTACTGCCAGACAATGGGAACACCGATGGTATCTCGAAGTTGGTCCGAGCTTTTGATCCTCTTAGTCGTCTAGCCGCAGCGTCATAAGCACGCGCCGCCTCCTCCGCCGTGTCAAACGTTCCCAACCAGTGTCTGCACCGTCCTATCCTATCACGTATCTCCGCCGACCATCTTCCCCACGGCCTCTTTCTCACTCCTCTGTAGTTCTTTTTCACTTCTTTTTCCACAACTTCCTGCGGAACAGCAGAGCCTGTTTTTTTACCAGCCGTCGACGGAGATTTCCCAAACAGAATACATTCTCCGACGACTGCTGCTATGCCTTCGAGAGCAGCCGGCTGGTCGTCACACTCCGATGAGATATCAGTTTCCGGCGAAGGGTATTGAAGCCGAGTTGATGGGGTATGAATACAGTAAATTTGGTCGAGTAAAGAGAAGGGTTTCAGCAGTTGATCAAGAGAATCTTGGTTAGCAGGGAAAAAGGGAAGGGATTGGAAGAGGGTGTTCATTGTTTTGAAGCTTTATGTTTGTTTATTCATCAATGGAAGGTTGAGGTTTCAGAGAGTCTGTATATATCTTCTACTTGATGCTAACAAGTTATGTGGTGTATGCATGGGGAGTGATGAATTTTCTGAGACCCACTATTTATACCCACGACTTCACTTCAACCCGACCCATGCAATTCGAGTATTATATATAAAATACATATACAGAGGTATGGTGAAGGTGGATGGGGTTGTTTGATTTACGAGGTTCAGGAGGGGTCACAGTTACTGCTGCTGCTGCTGATGATGGTGCATGGTATGCATACCATGTACGTACGATGAAGGGAAGGGAACGGGGTGATGTGTTGTGAAATTAAAGACTAAAAATCTCGTATTAAACAGTGTTTAAAATTGTTTGATTTGATCTTTTCTATTGTTTTCTAGTAAAATCTTTTCATATGACGTCACTTCTGATTTTTCATATATTTCCTTTTCTTTAGCCATCTCAGATTCCCTAAATATCAAAATACACCCTAACTTTGGTTCACAGAATGATTGATTTATGTATGAATGAAATCTTTTAAAGAAATTGGAATGAAATGTTATCAGTTTTGAAATGTAATCTGTATAATGAATTAGAATATGTCTTTTTGACTTGCAACAAAATTGAAATAAAATGATGAGAAAAGACAAAAATACCCTCTCTTGGATGCGAGTTGAGCTGCATGGCACCTGCATTCGGTTCTGTTTCCCTAGTTTGATGCTAGCTTTTGGGCTTCCTTCGGTTCGTTTCCTGAGATTAGTCAGCTCGCATAACGGATTGGATTTCCAGGTTAATAAAAAAAATCTTTTGGATCTTAAAACTTGATGTTTACTTTTGTTTGATAAATTAAAACATGTTTTGGTTGGACAAAATATTTGTATTCTTTTTAGATGAATTCGATTGAGTTGGACATAATTAAATGAATATGCATGAATGTCAACTAGTCAATGGTTATTAATAAATAAAATATGTATATATTTGGATTAATTATAAAGTTTATTTAAATTAAATATGATTAATTAATTAAAAATGAAGAGAATTGGAGGAGAGCATGAGTTGGGTTAAACCCATTCTGGGATATGGGAAAAGGTTATCAAGAAAAACAAAAACCAAGGGAATCAAGACAAATAAAAGTATGCCATTATCACACCTTTTATCATTGTTTTTATCAACCTCTTTTCTTTTTTTATTATATATATATATATATATATATATAATTAAAAGTTTGTTAGATAATAAAAGTTAAGGTAAAAAGAGATCTAAACCCTTGATTATCTTTAATCACAAATCCATCCATAAACCTAGCTTCATATAGAATTGATCCGGTGCATATAAACCACACTTGATACTGAATTACACTACAACAAAATCAGGTTTATAAGACACTCCCAATTTTTAAGCGTCCTAATAGACCTCTTTATAAGACTTTGCTTATAAGAACAAAAAAACAGAGTGTCCTATCTAAAGACATTGTAATAAGTTTATATGACGTTTTTTGATATCATAATAAGTTTTTATGACACTTTTAATCTAAAACGTCAAATTAGCAACTTTATACTATTTAAAAAACTAACCTATAAAAACAAATAATTTATAAAAAATTGAGTTTATATGACACTTTCTTTAAAATGTCATATAAATTTGCTAATACGATATACTTTATATTAAAAATGTTCTAAAAAACTTGTTAAGACACCCAAAAACGTCATATAAATTTATTACAACACGTTTAAATATGACACTTCATATTTTGGTCCTATAAATTAAGTTCTATAAAACGGTCTATTGTAACACTTAAATATTAGGAATGTCCTATAAACCCAATTTTATTACAGTGTTAATATATAGTGCATCTTGTTACTATCTCATTATAATACACATCATTAGAAATGTGAAAAAGAAGATGAAATCTTGGTTGATGCCACAATGAATATTCTTCAACTTTTTGAGATGAAAATGGGTCAAAGATTTGTTTCTGTATTTTAATAAACCATATAATAAATTGAAAAAGCTACATGTACCTGCTGCTGCTGCTATCAACCTAAAAATAATATGAATTAAAAAAATACAAAATACATGCCCAAAACTAAACCTATCACCACCTATCAAATCTTCAAATATCCAATGCCTATTCAACCTTTTAATTTTAGCAATAATTAATTAATTAATTAAAAAATAATTTAATTTTATATAATATAACGAGTTCATTTTTTTTCATAAATTTAAATTTTTGTCACTGTTAAACTGGAAGAATGGAAATTCATTTCCTGTTACTTTTCATTTTTATTTTCAGTTCGTTCTTATCAGTAAAAGTTTATTTTATAATTTCAAACGATGTTTTATGTATTCTATTAAAACGTGAGCTCGATCCTTTTATTATTCCTCTGAATGCTTGACATGAAATCGAAGCCGCTAATCATAAGAATCGATTCTGAGAATTATTTGGAGTTCGTTTGAGCTCAATGTATAGACTATGGATGAGATTCGAGTCCATTTATAATGGCAGTAATAATGTGATATTTTCAGTGTCTGAAATAAATCCCTAAACGTAGTTCTTGAGTATTTCTTGATTTTCATATTATTTACAAAAATGCCACTTAAATCTGGGTCCATTTTTTTTATGCAAGAAATAATTTTTATACTGCTTCTTATTTTGTGCGATAGATCATCTGTAGAGTAATTTCGGCTTTAAAACATCTCTAACATGTGTGTTATATTTTATTTTTATTTCTTTTAATTTAATTTTTTTTATTTTATCTCTCAATTTTTCTCTATTTTAGTGGAAAGTTTAGTATATAATTGTTAAGAGTAAGGAGCCGTTTACCTAAACACTTACCGGTAAAATTCAACACTATCGCTTACTTACCGGATATGATTTTATTCACTAACACGCATCGTATGCAACAATTTATCCCGGTAAGCGCTAACCATGTTAAGAGTCATCGTCCTCACTTACCGGGTAAGAGTCTCGATTCTTGCATTCGCTCTTACCGAGTAAGATTTTTAGTCCTTGCCATATTCATCCGGTAAAGTAAAGTGACTTGATAAGCGCTTACCCGAGTAAGCGTTTGGTAAACGGCACCTAAATTATTTTCAAATATTTATTTTTAAAAAATAATATAACTATTGAAAATGTGATTAGAATATAAGTCATGTTGTATATTGTGATTTGTGAATGTGATATATATCTTGTTTGGGTTGGACACTTCATATTCCTTGGTCATTGGGCCTTGGACCTTAGACCTTGGGCTTAAGGCCTGCTCAAAGAATGATCCATTACACATATTTAAGTCTATCTTTTTGCAAAAAGGTAAATTGTATAAAAAAGTAACTTACTTTAACTTGATTTATATTTTGAGTAGCGTACTTCTAAAACATTCATTTTGGTACAAAGAATATAAAGTTTTAAACATTTTAGTATTCGGATAACTGGTTGAAACATTAAGTGGTTACCATGCTGATGTGGCGAGTGATTTGATTTACCTTTTGAATTTAAAAATTCAATAAAATTTTATATTGAGTTAGATATCACATCAACATGGTAACCGGTTATTACTCGAGTACTTAAATATTTAAAATTTTACATCTTAGATACCAAAATAGAAGTTTCATGCAACTTGTCCTTTTCCAAGAGACATTTCCATCCCTCTCGGTCTCTCCCAAATGGCAATGCAATAACTCCATTACATAAATTAAAGTAGCTCTAGGATGTTCTTAAAAAGGGTGGAGATATTTGTACCCCTATCTGTATGTTAAATCATCAGAATCGTATTCAAACCGGACTATGGGGTAGCAAGGGGCGTACTGGTGGTGGTGTTCACAGTGAAATCATCGGAATCGTATTCAAACCGGAGCATTCCAAGCTGAGATTATCGACATCATCCCAACTTATACCTGTTTAAAGCGAAAGAAGTTTCAGTAGACCCATCGTGTCCAAACCTGGCAACGCCGACAACCCGAATCCATTTCCGCCCAATCGAAGGAAATGTCTAGCTAAAAGTTGAGCATCTGATCTCAAATTCGAAACACCATTCTGGGTCTGTGAACCCATATGACAAAACCTTGGAAGAAACCCAATTGATGGAGATGCCGGAGACGGTAAGATCTAATTAAATTAAATGAGAACTAATTAGTTTGTCATAATCGTAAGGTCCAATCTTAATCACAAATTAATAGATAAGTGAAGAAATTTATAATTTTGGTAATTTTGAATTAAAATTTTAATACAAAGACATTTTAGGTATTATAAAATTCTCCTCTCTTCTCTCTCCGTCCTCCATCTTCCGGCCTTTGGAATGTATCTTATATATGTTTGGGTATCACACTGAGGTCGTCTGTGTGGTCGATCAGAGATGTAATATAGTGATATTGCAATTCATCTTATATGTGCTTGTGTATCACACTGTGTCTTTTGTTTAAAATAAAGGGACTAAAATACCCCTCACTTAGAATTAACACATCTATCTATTTTCTAATTAAACACCTATCTATTAGTTATGTTTTTTTTTAAATTATTTTTGTCTTTTTAATTTTATCTTGAATTTTGCTATTTTCAATATTTAGGGGCCGTTTACCAAACTCTTAACTGGGTAAGCGCTTACCAAATAACACTATCTCACTGGATGAATATGGTAAGGACCAAGAACTTACCCGGTAAGAACGAGACAAGGACCAAGAGTCTTACCTGGTAAGTGAGGGAGACGACTATTACCACAGTAAGCGTTTACCGGGTAAATTGTTGCATACCATGTCGTTTTTGTGAATTAAAATCTTATCCAACGATCAAATAATTAATGATGTTAAATTTGACCGGTAAGTACTTATCAGGTAATGATGATGGAATTTAAATAAAAATACAAATAAATTGTTGCAATATATATTAATGATGGAATTTAAATTAAAAAATAAATAATATTTAAAAATCTACTGATTATCTTCATCGTATGTAATAAATAATATTATATAAAATAAATTTATATTAGTAATATTTACAATTATATGATAATATTCATGATTATTATTATATGATAATAAAAAATAAAAATAAAAGATAAAAAGGGATAATTAAGGGGGTGCTAATGGCACCCCTTAATAGGGGGTGTGATTTTCTTGAAAATTATACCAATCAACTTTTTTCATAAACATCACCTCAATAATTATTTTATTAATTTTGTTTTATTTTATATATTTACATTTAAAAAAATATATATTATTTTATTATTTTTATGTTATTTTATTATTTATAAATTACTTTATATATATATATATATATATTATTAGATTTTTATATTTATTTTATTATATTTATTTATTTACATATTATTTTATATATTATTACTTTATTCTTCATCTTCTTTGTTTTCCTTTACTTCATTTTAAATTTCATTTTAAATCAAACATTTTTTAAAATTCTTTTTTTGATATGTAATTTCATACCAAAAAAGTGACAATTTACTTTTTTGGTCCCTAAAATTTGTAAATGAGGCTCGACCTTGGGTCATTTTGTTGTTCTTATTATGATCATCTTACGTTTAATTTCCAACTAAAACAACCCAAAGACCCCTCCCCTGATTTCCAAGTTATATAGTGGTTGCTGATAATGCACACAGAAACAATAAAACTGGTGTGTTTTTTTTTGAACTAGGAGGGAAGCATGCATATATCATATATATACACATTAGGAGATGAAGACAAAAAATATACTTACTTAAAACTTTAACGTGAATGTAAAATATTTTATTTATTATTAAATATTTATATTTTTGAAATAATATGATTAAATATTATAAAATACATATTAAAATATACAACNATTTATATTAATAATATTTACAATTATATAGTCATATTCATGATTATTATTATATGATAATAAAAAATAAAAACAGATAATTAATTATGAATGTAATGACGAGATAGAAGAGAAAGGGGAGATAAAATATTAAAATAATTAATAATGTCGTATTGATTGGTGGTTTGTAAAAAATCAATTGAAACCGACCGATCATAACTAGATATTTAATTGTAATTGGATCAAATCGAATTAAAAATTTCAACATCCAATTTGGATCAGTCGGTTCTTAGATGACAACCCAAAACCGACTAAAACCGAACTGAATCGAATCGATCGACATTCAATTAATCATTCAGTTATCCACCCAACCATTTTCAACTATCATCCAAAATTTGTTTTAATTAGGCACAAGGGAATCCATGGATCTTGGTTGGATTCAAAGCATTAGAGCATACTCTAGCAACTAAAGGAAAATTGGATTCGATAAAACAATTCAATTTATTAAAAAAAAAACTGTTAACTCAAAATATCAGATGGGACTTGAATAATTGAAATAAAAATCTTCAGTACTGAATTCAATAATTTGTCGATGGACCCTCTCCTATAATTTCATTTTGATGACGATAATTCAATCCATCATCTGAGTAGATCCTCTGACATGCGCATTAATTTAGAATTACATCAGATAAAATTTTCCAAGCTTTTAAATTATTCCAATAATTGAATATTCTAAAGTAGATCTAGAGATCACATTTGGATAAGAAATCGATCAGAAACCAATCAATTGTGAGGTAGAAGATATTTATGTTGTCCAGAAAAATTAATAGAAGTCGTATAAGCTGTTAAGAAATCACTTTCAGTATATAAAATTCTGTCTTTTTGTTAAATTATATAAATAATAACTCAGTAAAACAAAT
This sequence comes from Cynara cardunculus var. scolymus, assembly GCF_001531365.2. Classification (NCBI taxonomy): domain Eukaryota; kingdom Viridiplantae; phylum Streptophyta; class Magnoliopsida; order Asterales; family Asteraceae; genus Cynara; species Cynara cardunculus. The sequence goes on from NC_037530.1 coordinate 37,173,763, forward strand.
AAAAAGATCAAACAGATATTTTGTCACGAATTGGTTCAAAAACTCAAAATGTATTTCATGTGCTTTAATTTGTTTCTTTGATTTGAGGGTTTTGGTTTTCACATACAAAGTCTTTCTACTCATCATAACTCTACAATAAACTGGTGTTTTAAGGATACATAACTATTTAAAGGGTCGTTTATCAAAGATTTACCTGATAAGTGTTTATCGGTAAAATTTAATAATATTATTTAATTATCGAGTAAGATTTTACTCCATAAAAACAATAACGTATGCAATAATCTACCTGATAAACTCTTACAGTGATAAGAGTCGTCGTCTTCACTTACCGGGTAAGACTCTTGATCTTTTTTTCGTTCTTACCGGGTAAGATTTTTGGTCTTTGTTATATTCATCCGGTAAGGTAATGTGACATGGTAAACGCTTACCCGGGTAAACTTTATGGTAAACGGCCCCTAAGTGTCCTTAACCAACTTAATAGACTACTTGATATAATTAAAGTTTACTATAAGGGTATTTGTGTAATGCAACGATCTATATCTTGATCTTAATGTTTTGTTTTATTATGTCTCTATAGATATTATAATATGCTTTTGAAAAAGATATAATGTTTTTATTTTTGAATAAAATATAAATTTGAAGATATCGTAAAATTTTGAAAATAAATATATGGATATTAGTATCAAATTAACTACTTAAAAATTCTTGTTTTTTTGGATAATTTTTTTAATTTATTTTTTTATTATAATTTAATTTAGATATAATAACAACGTAATTTATTTTTGATTTAATAATATAGTTTTTTATAAGGATAAAAAATTAATTATTTTGTTGGAACAAAATGATTATCTTAATTATGTTTTAGATTTTTTATATTTAAAATAGAACGTTTATCTTGTATTTGATTGTATTTATCTGCCACGAATTCAAACAACTTTAATAAATTTACTCATGTATAATTTATTTGTAATCTTGAATTTTAAGTAATATGTATCAATAAACAATATTTCATACATTAAAAATAATTTCTAACAGTTTTTATCAAATGTTTTATAATATAATACATATATGACCAATAACATTTAACCATATACAACGAAAATTACAATAAATTATTAGGATAAAATTTGACATCTGAAAATATTATTAACGAAGTCAGATAATCTAGCTAGTTTGTAAAAAAAAATATGTATATTTAATCCGTTTGCATGAATATGTAGACTGTAAAGTAGATATCTATACTATATTATAAAGCATTTGACAAAAACTCTTAAAATCCATTTTATGCATAAAGTACCGTTTATTGATGTTTGTTACTTAAAATTCAAGATTACAAATAAACTGTGCGTAAACAAACTAATTAAAGTTTTATGTTTGAATTCATGTAACTAACTGTAGATAGACATAGTGAGATAAAAGATAAATATTTTATTTTAAATATAAAAAATCTAAAATATAATTAGGATAATCATTGAGTTATAACAGAATACTTAATTATTATCCTTAGAATAAATTATATTATTAAATAAAAAATAAATTACTCTATTATTAAATTTAAATTAAATTATAATAAAAATTGAATTAAAGAAATTAAAAAAAAACTTTTAAATAGTTAATTTGATACTAATATTGATATATCTATTTTCAAAATTTTATGATATATTCAAATTTATATTTTATTTAAAAATAAAAACATTATCATTTTCTTAAAATTATATAAAAACTGTATTAAAATATTTATAAAGACGAAATAAAACGAAACATTGAAATCAAGATATATATTTCGTTGTATTATACGAGTACGATCTAGTTCTAATTCTAGTAAATGCAAATATATATTATATATATATATATATATATATATATATATATATATATATATATATATATATATATACCGGATTCATTGCTTTCCTTGAAGAGTTTCAGTTCCATCGATCTCTGAAAGAAAATGCCAGAACAGCAGTAGATGTCAAACCCTAATAACTTTATACACACACACACATCTATCTATCTATATATATATATATATATATATATATATATAATTAATTAATTAATTAATTAACTCCACAGACTCATTCAGCAACCCCTTCAGATCCTGGGATTTCTGGAAGCTGATGGAACACTCGAGCGCAGCTATAAACCGAACAGAAAGCTTGTAAGCTCGTCAAGAACAACATAAACACAGCCGCCAACAATGTTAGAAGCTTCCAAGATGCAAACACATATGTCTTCATGAACTTGGACAATTTTACCCTCCATGTCCTGCTATACCTTTTGTTCACATCTTCAATCACTTTATCCATCTTTGCAACTTTCGTAAGTTTCACAGACTTACTCATTCCATTCCACAGATCTGCAACCTCTTTATCACTCTTCAGATGGTTCAGAACTATCCCTTTCTCACTCAGTAACTTTGCATCTTCTTCCGTGTCGATTATTCCGTTCATTAACTCGGTATATCGAGCCACCACCAATGGCCCCGCGGCTACGCAGGCTTCGTATGCTACCAAGTTTCGAAAATACACCTCGCTATTTACGTCCAAATTGATTATTGGGAGTGAAAGTGTGCTTGTTATATCATCGAAGCTGATGTCGAAAATTCCACCATTAACGGGTGAGAAAAGGATCCCGGCTTTGGCCATCTCAGTGACCGATGGGATTGTTATTTCCTCGATTAATGGTGCCTTTGAATCGATGCCATCGTCTTCCGATTTCTTCTCTCCGTCACCACGAAAGTTTTCGACCATGTGTTCGATGGGTTCTTTCAGGAGTTTGAGTATGGGGAGATTAGAGATGATCTTCCAAGGGAATTTCATCAACAACGTGACTGGTTTCCCGAATATGATTTTTTTGAAAAGAGCTACAAGACCTCTGTTTGATTTGGAGATGATTGTCCAGATAGCATTCATGAAACGTCGAACATCACTTTGTTTTGCGAAAGATTCTTCTTCTGCTTCATCTCCTTGTTTAACCTCGGTGATACCTTCATTCTCGATATCGATCTCAGCCTCTTCGATACCGAGTTCTTTGTTGTTTGGCACTGTCATGTGATACAGAAAATCGAGAAGGTGATCACAGTCGCTAATGTCAACCTCCGGCAACTCTTTTTCTTGAAAGGGAGAAAGCTCATGGTACAACCCCATCAACATGGTCTTCAACGTCTGTTCAGCTGTCAGTTCATGAATCATCTGTTTCCGTTGAGCTTCCAACATTGTCTTGATCAGAAACAATGGAATCTGGTTCTCAACCATCACCAAATCACGAAGAATCGCCATATGCGACAGTTTCTTCCCGGAGGCATCGACCAAATGAGACATCCCGGAAACGACTTTCTTGAGAATCCGGCCTTGTTGTTTCATCAAGTAAACCTGAAGAAACTCCAGCAGAAACGCCATATCAACGGCCATCATCCAGATGAGAGCATCACCGGACATATCCAAGAACTTATGGTAGCAAGCACGGATTCGACTCTCGTCGTTTTTCTTCATAACGTCGACGATACGTTCGAAGCTGACATTCATTTGTTTCTGGGTTCTTCGTGCGGAGGCGAGCTTGTACCGCTGCATGTCGTAGACCTCCGGGCGCCAATGGTGGAAGGGACCTAAGGCGACTTGCTGTGGGATGTAGGCTTCGGGATCGGTGGCGAGAAGTACTTTGGGGACGGCGAAGATACTAACTGGAATTTTGCCGATTTCATCATCGTTATGTTCGACGATGGATTTACGCATGCTTTCAACCCATTCATCCTGATCGATATCGGATTTGGAGAAAGAGTAGGAATTGAAGGAGTGGCTGGAAGAGGAAGGCATGGCGATCGATGGTGTTGAAGATAATTAAGAACTGCAAGACCATATATACATATATATATATATATATACATACACACACACACCACAGCCCGATGGAGTGAACGAGTGATTTGTTCAATACAACGTGATATGTATGTTGGAAATATCATGAAAAAGAGAGATGGAAATGTGAAGAGAAGAAAAAGAAAAAGAAAGGTAATATTTAATAATTGTTTTTGTTACAAGTGGGGTTTCAATTTATTTGCATGGTAAGAAAATGGAGTATAAAGTGTTACTATCGTCAGTGATGGTTAAATCCGTCCGGTCTGATTCGATTTTCAAAAAATGTAGTTATTATTTTAAAATGTAACCTTTATTTAAAAAAAAAAAACTAGCTTTTTTTTTGTATTTTTGTTTTCTAAACACTATATATAAATGTTTTGGTTGGGGATTTACATATCAAGTTTTCAATTCACAAAAAACGTAAAAAAACGTTTACAATAATCGGTTTCTCGCTATATTTTGTAAGACAATGTAATTTTAATTATAATAAAACGCATTATTAAAGTGTATTTGAGTGACTCAATTACAAATTTTATAATACATTAAATATATATATATATATATATATTAAATATATATATATATATATCATTAAAAAATAAAATAAAGTAATTATTTTTTAATAACCGGGACCGGCGGCTCATAACCGGTTACAATAAAGTTTGACCGGGCTCAACTTTTTTGATCGGGACCGGGACCGGTTATGGCCGGTTATGAGAAATCTTGAGACCAGTTGGAACCGACCCGGGACCGGTTTTTGGCCATCACTACTTATCGGTTTGAACTTAGATTTTAAAGGTCAAAAGTGTCTGGAGGTCACAAGTTCAAATTCAAGGAGGAATAAAAATCCTCTTGTGACCACGAATGTTTAAATACGGTGACTCCGCACTAACCACAAAACATGTGGTTGTTCTGGGATTATTGATTCGTATAACAAATTGAATATCCATGTTAATAAAAATAATGGAGTATATGATATTATTTGGTTGTGATGTTACAGAAAACTTAATTCAAATGAGCAAATGGTATATGATTTAAGCACCACACTTTTATTTTATTATATATTTCTCTTTTTAATATATGGAGTGGCCAAAAAAAAGGAAATTTTATCATAAAGAAGATCAATATTTGAACATAAGTCCGAATTCATTGTGAACTCAAAATTTAAGATGAAAAATGGAAGTTTTTGAGTTTCAAATAGTGATGGCCAAACCGGCCTGGCCCGGTCCGGGACTGTTGGGAGACCAGAACCGGTTATAGATTTGGGGTGGTTTGCAGAACCGGGACTTACTAGGACCGGTTATGGGCCGGGCCGGCTCGGATTTTTAAAAAACGTAGGTATTTTTTGCTTTATAAACACTATATATAAGTGTATTGGTTGAGAAATTTACATACCAAGTTCTCGATTCGAAAAAACGCAAAAAAACGGTTCACAGTTATCGGTTTCTCGCTATATTTTGTAAGACAAAGTAATTTTAATTATAATAAAACGCATTTTTAAACTGTATTTGAGTGACCCAATTACAAATTTTATTATGTATTAAAAATATATATCATTAAAAAAAAATTATTTTTTAATGACCGGAACTGGATGGGACCAACGGCCCATAACCAGTTACAATAAAGTTTGACCGGGATCAACTTTTTCGAACGGGACCGGGATCAGTTTTTGACCATCACTAATTTCAAGTATGACCCTCAAAATTACATCAAAAGCATATAAATAAAAAGCCCAACGAAAAATTAAATACATAGGAAAAAACACAAAAATGTCTAGAAACATGTTCAAACGACGTTTTTGGCCACAAAAATCTTATTGAGTGTGTGCTCGAATCAGCGTATTACGAGTCTAAAATCGAATCTCATAGCAAAAGTTATGCTCGTTTACGCGTGACTCACCTGTTAGCCCGGTCATGGGACTCCAAAAACAATAAGGTCTGATCCTCCATGACAAGGCCATCGTCTAATACTTTTCTGTCACCCAATTTTAAAGGTCTACGTATTTGTTTCTCAATGGAGAATTACGTACTGTAGTTTCAACTAACTACATTTTGTCTGAAGATCTTGAAGTCGATGAGTCGAACAATAAATCTAATCTTAAATCAGCGGCTTCTTACACAAAGCAAAAGACACCCATTTAGACATGTTCAAATTAAAAGAGATCAGCATGCCCAAATATTTATGAACGAAATATTGAAAACGGATTTACTAGGCGCGATTTTGATCTAGAAAAAAAATTCACATGTGCATCCATCGAAGTTATCTACATCCATGCCAATGGCTTTGGTATGTTCATGTGTTGTGAGCGAGAATGATCTCGTATGATTTTTCAGAGTTTGTAGGGACGAAGGCAATGAGCCCATAGTGAGGACCGACAGACTCTCCATCACACACACACACACACACACATATATATATATATCGAGTATGTAGCAAACACGATCGAGCTTATATTAAGCATTCTTCATCATGAATGTCAAACTTATAATTAAGCATGTCGAGCTTCTCTACGCTTCTATCAAACATCATAGAAATGAACCCCCACACATACACACATATACGAGGTTGGATACTGAAACGTATTATTATATATTTGAAATCATTTTGAGGAACACAAGAAGTAAATTCACATGTATTTTATGGTTGATAATGAATAGAACATCTTCCACGTGATTTTTCCTTTTTTGGTATATTTGTATTTACGTGTATACACATGTTTCATGTATCTATAAGGAGTGGTTAGGATGGAGGTAAGCACGTGGAGTTGATAGTTTGAGGTACAAGCACCTCTGGTTTCTTTTTCTCTTGGATAACGTTGTTGGACTCATGACTCATGATCCTTGATAATAAATGCTAATAAATGCCAATAAATTCATCATGTAAGCATTTGAAATGTATAGCATTCTTGAGAAGGGATTTTTCTACAATAGAGATTTTTAACCATAATATTGGTGTCTGATTGGTTTGAGCTTGGTTATAAAGGTCAAAAGTATCAGGAGTTCCCAAGTTCAAATTCAAGAAGGAATAAAAATCTTCTTGTGGTCACGGAGGTTCAAATACGATGACTTTGGGCTATCTGCAAAGCAGGTGGTCGTCCTGGGATTAATCAGCTTGCATAGCGGGTCAGATATTCAGGTTAAAAAAATAGAGTTTTTGGGTTTTTTTTTTCAAATATATTCTTAAAAACCTTCTTCAAAATGGAGAAAATTAAAATCATTGAAATTAAATGTATAAGAGAGAAAAATATATTTTATGAAAGGTTTTGAAGATTTTAATAAAATAATTTATATTGTAAATGATCGAAATAAAAATCCGTTAAAGATGAATATGAATTTTCTTTTGGGATTTTGAATTTTGATTCTTTATTTTGAAAGATTTATTGGAACTGCTTTAAAACAGGAAGTTCAACGTATTCAAATGAACTTTCTTATTTCGAATGATTAAGAGATTGTTTGACAGTTGCTAAATGGTTTAATGCAGAATGATTAAGTGGTCAGAATGATTAAGAGGCTCTTATGATGTAATGTAAAATGAAATATAATTGTTTAGTAATTGTTCAGAATGAAATTAATGCGCCGAATGGTTAAAAGAGGCCCGAGATACAAAATTATTCAGATGGTTTTAGAACCATTAAGAGACATATTTTTTTTTTTGCCAAACAAGATTCATCTCTTAGCGATCAAATACTGCCTCTTAATGGAACTATTAAGAGGTAAACAAACATCCCCTAAGTCTTTTGAATTTTTTTAACTAAATATACCATTAAACTTTCAAAATTGAATTATTAAGTTCATGAACATTTTCTTTTGAATAAATAAACCATCAAATTTTATAGATTAGTTACCTATATTCTGTTAACCTAAAAAGCTACATGTAACAGGCTACAAAACGTCAATTGGTTTTACCGTTTCCAAACCCTATGTCATTCAAACCACTCACACCCAACGACATCGTTTCCTCCTCGTTGTCCCATTGTCTTCCGCTCTCTATTATCGTTCATCGTCACCATTCACCTGTACCATCGATTTTCCACTTTTTGATTATTTTTTGTTTTTTAATCGTCATTCTTTTTTATTTGTCTATATGCACTCCAATATATTGTTGGAAGATAGAGAATCGTAAGACAAAAAAACAAATAAAAAAGGAGATCAATGGTAGAGGGCAAAGGTGGCAATAGGAGGCATACGTCGGGGTCTTTTACCCAAATGCTTACCTGGTAAGTGCTTATCGGTAAGAGTAAACATTATAATCTATTTTACCGTGTAAGATTGTAGTATATTAAAACAATATTGTATGCAACAATTTACCCAGTAAACGCTTACTCGGGTAAGAGTCCCCACTATCACTTACCGGGTAAGATTATTTATCCTTATCATCGTTCTTACCGAGTAAGATTTTCAGCCCTTACCATGTGCACCAGATGAGGAAAATTACTCGATCAATACTTACCGGATAAGTATTTATAAACGGCCCCTTAGTATTGTCGGTACATACTTTTGAACCCGATATCCCTATCAAATAGCATGGGGACATCCACATTCATTTGATGATCCCGCAAAATAAAAAGTTCCAATGCAAATTAGTTTTGTGCAATAAATGAAACACGACAGGGACGGACCCAGAATTTTTTTTAAATGGTGGCACCATTTGACCATAAGAAAAAAATATATATGAATTTTTTTTTCAAACGGTGACACCGTTTGACTATACGAAACAAATATACATAATTTTTTTTTTTCAAATGGTGGCACCGTTTGACTAAGAAAATGGCACTAACATGATTCGGACTTAGGTGTGGGATAGAATAAAAGCCTTAACCAACTCTACCAAATAAAACTTGTTATCATTGTAGTTTCAAAATACATAAGGTAACACACAACAAATTAACACGGTTGCACCGTTCACGAAACCTAAAATTTTTACCCTTCGGCAGAGAAACGATACGGTGGCACGTGCCACCCATAGCACTTAACTAGGTCCGTCTATGAAACACGATCATGTTTTTCATATAAAATACATATAACATACGGTTTTAATATCACTTTTTTATAAGATAGAAATTACAAATGCTTGAACATGTTTTCGTTCATTTAAAGACACTGTTAAAAAGTTTAAAGCAAACATAAAATTTTCAAACAATAACACCGTTTAACCAAATAGGTGTAATTTATAAAAACAATTCACAAAATCGTAATACATTTGTTCGTTAGTTATTTATATTTGCATTGACGGGTCGTCGGTTTGACACTTCCCACAACCGTTTTCCTCAAAAAAAAATGAAGGGGCCGTTTACCAAGCTCTTACTCGGGTAAGTAAACACCAAGTCCACATTCCTTTACCGGATGAATATGGTAAGGACCAAGAATCTTACCCGGTAAGAGCGAGACAAGGACCAAGAGTCTTACCCGGTAAGTGAACCACGGTAAGCGCTTACCGGGTAAAATATTGCATATGATACTGTTTTGGTGAACTAAAATCTTACCCGGTAAGTAAATGATAATGTTAAATTTTACTGATAAGTGCTTACCGGGTAAGTGTTTGGTAAACAGGGACGTTCCAATCTTTTTGCAGACCCTGTTACATCCAAAACTTTTGATTACATTGCATAAATGAGATGACTGAGAATATATGTTAAGAATAAAAATTGGCTAAACCTAAAACGATTTAACAATCTGAACTAAACCTAAACCATTAATGTTTTGAACCTACAACTTAATAATTAATGGTTTTAACCTAAATAATTTCAGCTATAGTTTTACACAGGTCGATAAAAAGACCTTAAACACATGTAAATTTAGGCCCTCAAAATTATTCAAAATCTCACATTTAACATGCTAAGAGACGGTACAGTTGGTAAACGGCTCCTAAGAAACCAAAGCTATATGAACCATAATTAAGACCTATGAAACAAGAAATTTAAACGAAGGGAAGAAAAAAGTTTAGAAGTGGCTAAAAAGTACGGGACCGCTTTCCAATCATTTATCTTATCGTGTAGCATTTCTCAACAATCAACAACCAACAACCAAAATGGATTATTGATAAACGTCTTTAACTCTCGGTAAACACTTATTTAATAAGAGTTTATTTTATTTCACTTACCACATAAAACTCTCGATCATTCCTATAGGTTTTATCAAATAAAATTCTTGATGTTTGTCATACGGTCGATAGATGTAATAAATTGTTATCCCATGTTATTATTTTATATCTTCATTTTGATTTTAAATGGATAAATTCTAGCAGCATATATCTTAATGATGACCATTGACCAAAGGTGTATATAATATACACGTGTCAGCTTCAACCCCATAGAAAGAAAAGTATAGTGTCAGCCAAGATGCAGCTGTCACTTAACAACCTACCTCACTAACTTATGTCTCCTCAAATTCCAAGCTACCCTTTATTATCAGAACAACTTTAAGACATGTGTAATGAATGTCTTCATACCCTACAACTTGATTTTAAAGACACATATTTATGAATCAATCTTAAATCGTATATCTGGTTACAAAAATGTATTTGTCTAGCCTCACCTGAAAGAGATATATTAAAGTCTCATATTAGTTAGACTTATATATATATATATATATATATATATGAGGTTGAGTTCATGTGAGATCAAATGTTTTTTATGAGACTCATAAAAACAATTTATTAAAACTCATCTTTTAAGTTTGTTATCGGTTTGGTGGATAGGAAAATGAGAGGCTATAAACATTTCCCAAACTTTTTGTAATTGATGTTGACTTAGTCCACCCATTGTCCTTCTCGTCTAATTGTTTCTATTTGAAAGCCATTCATTTTCTGATGACTTCCCATAACCTTTATTCATATGTTACCATTTATTTTTTATAATTTAAATTGTCAAGTATTCTTTCCCTCTTACAAATAACAAACATTACCCTATAGATTTAGGATCACGTTAAAGCAGCATGTTTTGTGAGACCGTTTTTTTACACTTGAAACGTCACAATAGAACGCTGTGAATTAAAGTAACATTTAAAGTGTTTTTTCTGTGAAGGTTCTGTTTTTTTTTTACCTTCACAGTTGGAGGGTTAGGCGCGATGATGGAGGAGAGGTCGATGGTGGTTTACAATGGTGATAGATTGGAGGTATGGTAGGTGCCATTTATTTGGGGTAAATCAAATCCATCACCACCGTAACCCACAAAAATCCAAAACTCCGGCCTTGAGTTTCACGTGTTTGCCAACAATTTGGTCCCCGTCTCTCTCTCTCTCTCTCTCTCTCTATATATATATATATATATATATGTGTGTGTGTGTGTGTGTGTTGGGGGTGGGGGTTGGGATTTGGTCCTTCGGGTTAATGGCCATCCAACTCATTCATTAATTATGAAGGTAAATTGATATTTTTAGCATTTTTTTTCTTTATTTTACCATTTTTCAAACTATAGGGACCAAATCCATAATTCACTCTAAATTATATCATATTTATTTTTATATATGTATTTTATAAATGTAATATAATTTAGAGTAAATTATGGATCTTATTAAATTATAGGGTTTTTATTTGATTAAACCTCTCTATATACATACATACATACATACATACATACATACATACATACATACATACATACATACATACAAAGTTAAAGATTAAGATATTTTTTACAATGTTATCTTATTCAATTATCTTATATGTTGTATAACGTATATTAATTGGTATTTAATTTTCTTTTCATATCCATCAACTGAAATAGTTAATTAAGATAATCAAATGGGAAACAATATGAGGTCGCTAAAATAAATTTAACAAACATAAATGTTATCTTTAGATTTTAAATATTGTTGTGTAAGATATCACATTATAACATATTTAAAATAAATTATAATGTTTATTGAAATAAATTAGATATTAAATAAAGATTACATTTATGAACTTATATTATACTTATACGTTGATGTTTTACAATATTATTGTAGTTCAAAATGATTTTTACCTGTAATCCGCTATTTTAAATGGACTGAATAACAGATTAACCCTTACCCAATCCATTGTCAGCCCTAGATGTGTCTCAAAAGAAAATTAACAGGTAAGGAGCATTTAGCAATATACTAGAAGGGTACTTGCGTAATGCAGCGAGATATATCTCGCTTTTAATGTTTCATTTTATTTTTTGGTCTCTGTCAATATTATAATATGGATTTATGTGGTTTTGATCAAACAATAATGTTTTTCTTAATAAAAATTTGAAGATATCATAAAGGTTAAAAGATATATAAAAGTTCTTATTTTTTTGTGTAATTTCTTTGATTCAATTTTTATTATAATTTAATTTAGGTTTAATGACAAAGTAATTTATTTTTGATTTAATAATATAATTTTTATAAAGATAATAATTAAGTATTTTGTTAGAACTCAATAACTATTCTAATTATATTTTAGATATATTTAAAATGAGAATTTTATCATGTATTTGATTAGATTTATCTACAGTTAGTTATACGAATTCAAATATGGACCTTAACAAGTTGTACATATACACAATTTACTTATAATCTTAAATTTTAAGTAATACGTATCAATAAGTTTTTATTTCATGTATAAAAAATGATTTTAAAAGTTTTTATCAAATGTTTTATAATATAACATAGATATAAATGTATTTAAGTTGATATAAAAAGTAAAATGTATTTTATAATATTTTTTTACTTTTTGATTTAAACAAAATAATATATTGTTACTCATATTAATTAAGTTTTTTACAATAATTAAAAAGCTAATGTAAAACTTAATATAATGTTTTATAGGATTTATATTAATAGAAATAAATAATTATATGTCATATATATACATGTGTATTACAATAAGTTGATAAGATGCTTTTAAATTCGTAATACCCTATTACTGTTTTTTAATGAGACGTTTAAGTTCAAAAAAATTAATAAAACATTTAAATTCAAAAGTATAAGAAAATTTTATTAGGATGTCCAAATATGTCATAGTCTCTTATTGTAACACATATTTAAGTATTATGATATATAAATACATTTGACGTTATACAAAGTCGATTTTCTAGTAGTAAAATCTCTGTTGTCCACTGATTGATACCGCAATGCCAACCGTCAATGACGCTAGCTTCTTAATTTAATCTTATTACTGAGTGACAGATTACCTAATAACGAAAGTTGTACATTTTGGTACGAGGTTGAAACATGAATACAAGTAGTTAATTTTAAAACTCAAATGCATCGAATTTTACATGTTACCTGATTAGCCAAAAGTTATTTTGAGAATTAATAAATATTTGAGAAGTAAAAAAATGATTCTAACATTTTATACGGTCAAGATAGAGTAGTTTCGTAAATTTATAAATAGGCAGTAAATGAGTTCATACATGAACTTATGTGATTCACATATGAAATATGTGTTTATATGTGAACCCGTGTAATTCACATATGAACTATTTAAATTGATTTTTAAACTTATTCACATATGAATCCGTATGATTTACGTATGAACTAATTAACTAATTCATATATGAACCTGTTGGTTAATATCTAATCATTTAGATAGTTCACATGTGAAAATATTAACGGGTTCACATATGAACATATAGTTCATATGTGTATCACATGAGTTCACATATGGAACCATTTTCTGCATACTTGTAAAAGTTACGAAACCACTCATTTATCTTTCTCATACCCGTGCAAAGAATTATTCGATACTTCACGGTCAAAATCATAAATATTAATCACATAAAAGAATATAATCAGTTATTTATTTCTCAAATATTTACCATTTCTCCGATCCTTTCCCTGCCTAATTAAATGCACAAATAGATCTTGATTGATTAGTGAAGATAAAAAAGCTTAAAGTTCACATTTTAAGACATAAATTCATATAAAAGTTTACAGAAATCAAACACAAAAAATAAAAATTTACAAAAATAAAAATTTACAGAAATTAAATAGATCGATCAAACACTTATTCAGTAAGTTTTTATCGATGAAAGTCTATACTATTATTAAACTTACCTGATAAAATTTTGGTCAACTGAAACAACATCATATGTAATAATCTATCCGGTAGGTGGTACTCAAGTAATAGTAATCACCTTTACTTACCGGTTAAAACTCTTGGTACTTGTGATCGATGTTACTAGCTAGATAAGATTCCAAATTTTTAATTGTCATATACATATGATAAGATAATTAATTAAACACTTACCGATTAACCTTTTGGTAAACATCTTCTTAGTTCCCTTCTGACCCTCCTTGGAGCTCTGGAAGTTGATGGAAGATACGAGCACAACTATACACAGAGCAGAAAGCTTGCAGACCAGTTAATAACAACATGAACAAAGCAGCCAACAACGTTAGAAACTTCCAAGATCCAAACACATATGTCTTCATGAAATTCGCCATTTTTACCCTCCATGTCTTCCCATACCTTTTGTTCACGTCTTCAATCACTTGATCCATCTTTGGAACTTTCGTCAGCTTCACAGACTTGCTCATCCCATTCCACAAATCTGCAACTTCTTTATCGTTCTTCAAATGGCTTAAAACAATCCCTCTTTCTCTTAGAAACTTCGCATCTTCTTCTGTGTCGATGATTCCGTTCATTAGCTCGGTGTAACGAGCTACCACCAACGGACCGGCGGCAACGCAAGCTTCGTATGCCACCAAGTTTCTTAGAAAAACCTCTGTGTTTACGTCTAATTCGACTACTGGGAGGTAAAGTGTGCATGTTATGTTGTCGAAGCTTATGTCGGAAATCCCGCCGTTCACCGGCGAGAAAAGGATTCCGGCTTGGACCATATCGGTGACGGATGGGATGGTGATTTCTTCGATTAATGGTGCTTTTGGTTCGTTACCATCTTCTTTTGATTGTTCTTCTCCTTCACCTTGGAACTTTTCCAGCATTCGTTCGATGGGTTCTTTCATGAGTTTGAGAATGGGGAGACTTGATAAGATCTTCCATGGCAGTTTCATTAGAAGAGCCATTGGTTTTCCGAAAAGGATTTTCTTGAAAAAGTTAACCAAACCTGCGTTTGATTTTGAGAGGGTGGTCCATATGTAATCCATAAACCTTCGAAGGTCACTTTGTTTCGCGAAAGATTCTTCTTCTTCTTCTCCTCCTCCTCCCCCTCCTTTGATCTCGGTGATATCATCCTTGTCGATATCGATCTCAGCCTCTTGGATACCGAGTTCTTTGTTGTTTGGAACTGTCATATGGTACAGAAAATCGAGCAGGTGATCACAGTCGTTAATGTCAACATCCGGCAACTCTTTTTCTTGAAAGGGAGAAAGCTCATGGTACAACCCCATTAACATGGTCTTCAACGTCTGTTCAGCTGTCAGCTCATGAGCCGTCTGTTTCCGTTGAGCTTCCAACATCGTCTTAATCAGAAACAACGGAATCTGGTTCTCAACCATCACCAAATCACGAAGAATCGCCATGTGCGACAGTTTCTTCCCGGAGGCATCGACCAAATGCGACATCCCGGACGTGACTTTCTTGAGAATCCGGCCTTGTTCTTTCATTAAGTAAACCTGAAGAAACTCGAGCAAAAACGCCATATCAACGGCCATCATCCAGATGAGAGCATCACCGGACATATCCAAGAACTTATGGTAGCAAGCTCGGATTCGAGCCTCGTCGTTTTTCTTCATAATCTCGACGATACGCTCGAAGCTAATGTTCATTTGTTTCTGGGTTCTTCGAGCCGAGGCCAGTTTGTACCGCTGCATTTCGTAGACCTCCGGTCGCCAATGGTGGAACGGGCCTAACGCCACCTGCTGTGGAACGTAGGATGCGGGATCGGTGGCGAGAAGGACGCTGGGGACGGTGAAGATACAAACTTCGACTTTGTCGGCTTCTTCGGTATGTTCTACCACCGATTTACGCATGTTCTCGACCCATTCGTTTTCATCGATGTTCAGCTTTGAGAAAGAGTAAGAATTAGTGTAGGTGGAGGTAGATTTGGTGGCCATGGTTCGTTTATGGCGTTGTTGTGTTCACTACGCAAAAGACCACACATATACATATATAGAGCAGAGAGTGTCTGATTGATTAAGTACTACTTTGTTTTGTTGGCTGGATAATAATGGTGTTAGGGCACATGTGCAATTATTTGTGTTCAATATTCAATTATCAAACCAACTCCAGCTTAATACCGATTAGTTGATAGTAATTACGATTATTAGATTTCTTTTTGAACATGATTGAATGAAATTGGACCATGGGACCCACACTGAAACACTATAATTACATAAAAGTGTAAACGCAACGTGTGAAATCATTAACAGGAAATGTCATCGTTTCTGATTTTTTTATAGGATCCTGACCAACAAAAAAAAAAGACCTATCGTAAGAAATAAGACTTTTAACAACGACTTTTATCGTCATTAAAAGTTCATTTATCATCAGAAAGAATATATAACAACAACATATCGTTGCTATAACTTGTGATGAAAACATGTCATCGCTAAAAGACACATAGTCAAAACTCTTTTTTTTTCTGTAGTGACCCTCGATAAGTACGAAAAAAAATTCAATAAATGTTTTTCATTAGTGTCAAATTGAGTACAAGAAATGCTAATAATTTACTGAGAAAAGAAATCTTATAATTTATCTTTATCATAGATATATAAGAGAATATTTAAATTTACGTATTTCTTAATTATTAAGTAAATTTTAACAAAAAGTAAGAATTTTTTTACTTCATAACAAGAAATATGTATTATTTTGATACAAAAAGAGAATTTGCGTGAATGATGTTATCGTAAGGGTCAATGGGAGATCAATAATAAAGAAGATTATCAAGGTTTTCCAGACAAGTGATTGTTTGAGCATTTAAATAGAATCTTATGGTGTGGTGGAATCCCAATGAAAGATAAATAAGTCAAACAATTGCTGAAAATATTTAAATTCTATCTTCCTTCTTTTCTTTGTTCAACTAAAATAATATGTTAAGATTAAAAGTTTATGGAGTATGATATATATAAGAGACATTACTAAATACATCTAGTAGAAAAAATTTATTGATTAATCACAAAACCATGAAAACACGTCATAAATTACAAGAGCAATAGATTGATTGTCAAACAATAGTAAAATATTTTATGTAGAAACAAAAATAGATAGATAACAATAGTCAACAAAAACAATTAGAACAACGTAACCAAATAAAAATAGTCAAAAGAAGCAGAAATTGATAAAAAAATATCCAACAAAAATATATAGGAATACCAAGCACATGATCTTAACGTTGAATTGTTGAAGCATGAAAACAGTCAAGTATATAGAGATAACAATAGCCAATATTATTGGACTTTGTTGGAGATAAAAAAAATTAGAGAGACAATAAACAATAATATATAATGGACGATTGTTGGGTCACCTATTGATTTGGTGATGACCCACTGATCAGCTACTCCGGAGTCTTGGTGTGTATATTAGACAGTTGATCCACAACACCGCATCGGTGACCTTTTGTCTTCACATCGGCTAGTCTTCGATTTTGCCAATGGCTTTAGGTATGTACCAAGACACCAATTTACAAAGAACCAATAACTATTAAGTGTTGCTAAGGTAGAGGAACAGATGAGTGGGTCATCACCAAATCAATAGGTGACCTAACAATGACCAATTAATATTTTTTTTCTTCTCTAATGTAATTAGTTGATATATTTTTGGGCCCTTATTATCTACTAATTTTTTTCCCTCTTATTATATGCTATAATTTTCTGGGTTTCTTTAGTTTATTAAATTCTTTTAGACTACTATTGTATTTTAAGGAGAAAATTTGGGCCCCTAATATTTTTGGGACCTGGACGTGCGCCCGTGCCGCCCTCCCCCAGGGACGGCCCTGACTGTCATCATGTTCACTTATCCTATGAAGTAACATTTTTGGCCATCAAAATTGATTAATGATAAGCGTTTATAACCCAGTAAATGATTATCGGATAATAGTCATCTCTCTCACTTATCAGGTAAAATTTTCGATCCTTGCATTTTTTCTTATCAAGTAAGTTTCTTGGTCCATACGATAAGTTAATTGAACCGATAAATGTTTATATTCATCACTGACAATATGAAAATACGATCACCAACCACCACTGAGCAACACCGTGTCACAAAAGAATTATACGTAATTAATTATGGTTAATGAAATTATATATATATATATATATATATATATATATATATGTTGATAACGAATGTTATTATATTGAGGTGTTATAAAATGAAAACACATGTATCACGCGGTATCTGTTTGCATGTGAAGTCAAGTTAAAGAATTGAATCATGTGGGTCATGTTTCCCCACATGCCAAATTAATCATTTCCACCCAAATGTGAAAACCTCCATAAACAAAGTCTAACAGCCTGGTGTGAAAAAATAACTGATAAAAGTAGTGGTGTATAGAAAGTCATCTGATTCAATTTAAATTGATCAATTCAATTAGAATTGATCGATCATCTAAATTGATTTTCTTCAACGGGTATGTTCAATCTATTGATTGTTGCTTTGAAGTTCGACTCTTATCTTTCCAGTACATATCGGTTCGAGCCAAGCATCTAAACTTCTCTTGGAACGGATTGGTGCAGTGGGTATAGTTTTGATGACCATCAATATGTTGCCCAGTTGATCGTGCTTTGTTTTCGTTTTATCCGTTTTAGTCTTGTTGCGGATTTAATCTTTGTGTTTTAGCTCTCCTTTTTTTGGGTGTTGACTTATTTTATGATTCTTACAGAATTTGTAACCTTTGTTTTCTTATACATTCGTTTTTCTGGCGCCCTTCTTGAGTCTCTTCTCGTTGTGTAGGCATAGAGTTTTGTTAGCCGCTTTTTTTTTGTTACGGTTTGTTTTGCTTGTTTCTTCGATTTTATTGTTTGTTATGGTTTTTCCAAATTCAGAGAATTTCATTTCTCCATTTTAGAGAATCTATTGAACAAAAAATCTCAAAATATTCATTCTGGAGAATCTGTTACATTTATCAAGCTGGAAATGATTTATAAAGACGTGAAATAAAGGGAAAAGTCTAGAGAAACTCAATGGACTTTATTGTTTTGAATGATTAGACAAATATGAGAGGAAATTGATTAAAATTAAGCAAATATATGAAAGGGCAAATTGCATGAAAAATAACGTACTTTAACTTGATTCTTATTTTGGGTAACGTATTTTCAGAACTTTCACTTTGATACATAAAATGTAAAGTTGTAAACATTTAAGTACCCGAATTCCGGTTGAAGATTAATTTTAGATTAAAAAAGATTTCATGTTACTAACCACGTCAACAAATAATACTGAGTTAAATACCACATTACTCGTCACATCAGCATGATAACAAATTAATGCTCCAACCAATTAGCCGGGTACTTAAATGTTTAAAACTTTACATCTTAGGTACTAAAATAGAAGTTTTGTAAGTACGTTACCCAAAATAGGAATCAAGTTAAAGTACGTTATTTTTTCATGCAATTTATGTCATATGAAATGTCTTTCTCTTGTATTTATGCTCTAGCTTATTAAAGTAATATTTTTATCATATATTTTTATTTAAATTTTATTTTCTATTCGTTGTTCTATATATTTTTGTATCACTAATTAAATACTAATATATACATAAATCCTATTATATGAAAACACAATATATTCTATATTCTGTACGTAAATTTGTAATTATATTCATATAAATATAAAATCTTATATATATATATATATATAGAGAGAGAGAGAGAGAGGGGGGGGGGGAGAGGTGAATAATTATGCAACATTTTACATTTTATTAACTAATACAACTCAATTTCAACCGTACATTTAATTTGATAAATATGTGATCCAATAAAAGTTTTTATTGTTTTCTAATATAAAGTATTAATCATAATTAATGAACTCTAATCATCTTCCATAAATATTCAAATCATAATAATTGAACTCTTATTATTTCCATAAATACCTAAATTGATTGGATTACATTGGTTGTATAAATGGACATGATTGCATTTGAAATATACCCTATATTTATTTATTTTATTTTTTTATGTAACTTATCACATTTGTACAACCAATGCAACCCAATCAATTGAAATATTTATGAAAACGATGAGAATTCATTTATTATGATTTAAATATTTACGAAAGATGACTAAAGTTCATTAATCATGATCAGTACTTTATATTATGAAACAATAAAACGTTTATAAAATCACATATTCATCAAATTTAAATAAACGGTTGAGATTGAATTGTATTTATTATACAAATACAAAATGTTACATAATAATCCACCTCTCTCTATATATTAATAGACCTCTATCTCTATGATTAATATATATGCTTTCCTTAAGGTTTCTGTCTTTTGTGTTGTGT
Organism: Cynara cardunculus var. scolymus; assembly: GCF_001531365.2. Lineage (NCBI taxonomy): Eukaryota > Viridiplantae > Streptophyta > Magnoliopsida > Asterales > Asteraceae > Cynara > Cynara cardunculus. The sequence continues at coordinate 37,193,973 of NC_037530.1, forward strand.
GTTAGGGTACAAACAAACGGTTGGTCAATTAATTGAATGTATTATATAATAGCGCAACACACATGGCCAATTTATTAATTGCATTTGAGTGTTAGAATAAATTAAAAAATCCAATTAAAAATTATGTTCAATAGATTAGATCGAATGTCGGATTCATTTAACGTTAGGTGTTAGGTGCGCAAAACATCGTTTTATTTGAAAAATCGTCTTTAAAGAATTTTGTAGCTTTGATGATGAATGGTTGAAAACTTTTATGGGTCTAAACAAGATCTCCAACAGAACTAATAAAAGTCAATACTCTAATTTACTTTACCCATTAACGCTTACCGATAATACTCAACACTCTAACTTATTTTACCAGGTAAGATTGTTGTACATCAAAACGGTATCATATGCAATAATTTACTCGGTAAGTGTTTACTAAGTAAGAGTCGTCACTCTCAATTAGCGGGTAAGATTTTACATCCCTATTATTGTTTTTATCCAGTAAGATTCTCAACCATTGTCAAAGACCTTCCAGCCTAGTGGTAAAGGCTTGGGCATCACATAGTCATGAACCCGAGTTCGAGCCCTGGGAAGGGAGTGTTGGCGACATTTAAGTGGGGCCATGTTTAGCCTCCAAATTTGCCAGGGATTAGTCGGGCTTTGGCCCGGACACCCTTACAAAAAAAAGATTCTCAACCATTGTCATGTTATCCGATGAGATAAATGACTTGGTAACCCCTTATCGGATAAGCGTTTAGTGAAATATGAAACAAACATTGACTCTTGGAATACTAATCTAACTCCAAACTAAATTTAACTTCAAATAAATAAGTAAGGGGCTGTTTACCTAAACACTTACTCGTTAAGCGTTTACCGGTAAAATTCAATATTATTGCTTATTTATCGGGTAAAATTTTATTCACTAAAACGCATTGTATGCAACAATATATCCCGGTAAACGCTAACCATGGTAAGAGTCTTCGTCCTCACTTATCAGGTAAGACTCTTGATTCTTGTTTTCGCTCTTACCAGGTAAGATTTTTAGTCATTGTCATATTCATCCGATAAAGTAAAGTGACTTAGTAAGTGCTTATCTGAGTAAGCGTTTGACAAACGTCACCTAAATGTCCTCAAAAGAGGGTGGTCCTTAGACCTCTCTTCACAAAGCATCTACTTTCCCCCAAGCTAAATACTTGTTAGAAGAACAAATGCAATGCAAGCCAAATGTCGAGTACGGATTAAGATTACAAAAAAAAAATGAAGCAAAACACAAACGAAGATCAATATCAATTCAAATTGAAGATAGGATTTCAAAGTTTTCCCGAACAGAATTACCACCAAACTCTAGAAGTTAAAAGAAAAACAGACTGAACAACAAAGGAGTTAGTTTATACATACTGAGTTTCCTACACAGATCAATCATAACACATGATATTCAAACAATTTATAATACATCAAAATCGCGACTCCAAGTGTATCGGAAATCAGTGGCATATATGCCACTACATCGTACATAGATAATAAACAAAGCTCCAATCTTTTTAAAAATATAACAAGGTTGTTTCAAAATACATTATAGAATTGGAAACAGTTTGATTATAGTGTAAATAGGAATCATGTTTTATTGCACTTGAAAATTCGACCTCATTGAAGTCCAATAATTGAAGCTTGTATTGTTTAAAATTTAAGTTTACAAATTGTAAGTATGTACTTTATTTTCTAAACCGTAAACATGGTGAAACTTGAAACACCAGTTTCTATTCAATTTTAGTTGTTTCGAAAACGTATATTCACTCATGAATCTCGCTTGATACAGGGGTTGATTTTGTACATCTCTGTGCATCTCTTGGTGCATCTCATCCTATATGCATCCAACGCTGAAGATTCGTTCTTATACTTCTCACCGAAACCCAACTCTTGTATGAATACATAATACATTTATTTTAACTATGTTGTCAAATTTTGTCAATTAGGTCTATAAAAATGTATTTTTCATAGTGTGTGTGTATATATATATAGACTTGGGATCATGTGAGACCAAAGATTTTTCGTGAGACCTGTAAGATCAATTTTCAACATTTGAATTAGATCTACAATCTGAACATTTATAATCACAAAATTGCCACAAGACTTCTCAATAATCACAAAATTGTCACCGTACAACTTTAGACCATTAGATCATGAGCTTATAAAGTTGATCAATGAACATAAATTGATCTTTCGGGTCTCACGAAAAACTCTTGGTCTCACGTGAATCCAACCCTATATATATATATATATATATAGGGGAGCGATCAAATGCAAACCACTCAATTTGTACAAACCGTGCAAACCACATTCAACCAAACATAATTTTTTATTTTGTTCATTTTTTTGTAATTATGAGGGGTTGATTAATCATTTTTATTGTGGAGGGTGTTAATCATAGATATTATCATCTTCATTATTTTAATTTTAAAGAAATACATGAAACAGTTTCATTAATGTTAGAGAAATACATGAAACAGTTTCATTAAGTATTATATGAAAC
>NC_037530.1:37196667-37212677 GCF_001531365.2 Cynara cardunculus var. scolymus
TATATGAAACAATTTCACAAGATTAACAATTTCATGAAAAAATTTCATAAGATTAACGACGGATGAGAGTAGTTTTTACGGTTTTTACAAATTGGAGTGGTTTTCATTTGATCGCTCCTCTATATATATATATGTATGTATGTATGTATGTATGTATGTATGTATGTATGTATGTATGCTAAAACCAAACAAACCTTCTATATTATAGAAAATTAGAAGGGTACTGGCACAATGTAGCGAGATGCATCTCGATTTTAATGTTTCTTTTTATTATTTGTCTTTGTCGATGTTATAATACCGTTTTATGTGGTTTTAGAAAACGATAATGTTTTTATTTTTGAATAATATAAATTTGAAGATATCATAAAATTTTTAAAATATATATATTGATATTAGTATCAAATTAATTATTTAAAAGTTCAAGTTTTTTTGTGTAATTTCATTAATTCAATGTTCTTATTATAATTTAACTTAGGCTTAATAATGAAGTAATTTATTTTTAGTTTAATAATATAATTTTTTATAAAAATGATAATTAAATATTATATCAGAAATTAATGATTATCCTAACTATATTTTAAATTAATGATTATTCTAACTATATTTTATATTTTTATAATATTTTAAATATTATAAAAATAACTAATTGGGTAAACACTCACGCGGTTACTTATTTTCCTAATAAGCATGGCAAAGACCGACAATCTTACCTAGTAAGTGATAATGATAACTCTTACTTAATTAACATGTAGTAGGTAAGATATGTTTACCAACAATCTTACTCTGTAAATGCTTACCCTGTTAGCGAGTTAGCACTAGTAAACAACCCCTTAAATTACTTCCTCGACTTAACCACTTTGTTAAAGGTTTCTTATTATAATCTGCACCAAGTATATGAGTAACGGAAATATTTTATTACATGATGGCGAAAAATGGCTCCCCACCGGTCTTGTTCCTAACCCGGTCCCAATCTCAAGTGGTTGGAAACGGGCATAATGCCAGGACTTTCTTCTCATTCTTACATTACGTCCCACAGTCTACAACTGCATTTTCTAGCATCTAAATCTACCACCACTCCTCATAACCATTTCGTATTCCAAGCACATTCCCACCATTAAGGATAACACATCAATATCTACATGCGAAAAAAAAAATACATTAGCATACAAGATCATATTACCATCATAGATAAGCATACGTAATAAAATTACCATCATAAATAAGCATACCTTTGATTTTCTACTAAAGAATCTGACATTTGTTCACGTAAATCATCACTTATGTCATAACAAGGTCATCACTACACCCGGATGTCATCCTGTAAACAAACAATTTTTCTTAATGAATGCATAACTCATAAATAATGTAGTCTCAAGGTAAATGCAATCAAGTCATAGAACAACTTGTGTCGTTCAAGGTCGAGTAACAGATAATTGAACTAGAGACATAGAAAGAGTTCAATGTGTCGTTCAGGGTCGAGAAGACGAGTATGACAACGATGAGGCTGAGTGGGACGACGAAGGAAACAGGGCTGGGTGGGACGACGACAACGAGGGTTGGGGTGATGGGGACAACGACGGGGCTGGGTGGTGGTCATTTGGGGGTGAAGGGAACACGATGTTGATCAGTTAGGGTTTAACAGTGTAATTTTTTAGGAATTATTTATTTATGTTTTTTTAATTCTAATTTTTACCGATTAAACAGGTTATAGGTAACTTTCTTAAGCAATAAGAATCTATTTGAGAAAACATAAAAAATCATTAGGCTTTTATGGACTTTTTCCTTAAATATTACACTTGTTTGAGAAAATTGAAAAAAAAAATATTAGTTCCATTTATAATCGGTTCCGATCCCAGGCTAGGCATCACATTTTTCCGTAACTTGTTAATGGGCCTTTATTGATAATCCAGTCCCTATCGGGCTTTATCGGTCTCATCCCATTTTGATTATCTATTCATGATTATGATTACAGATGGTTAAAAATCAGTCCCAACATAAACGGTCTTGGTTCGACCAAAATACCAAGGCCCGATCTTTATGGTTTGTAAAAAAATTTAAATCGATTTTTACCATATAAAAATTATTTTTTTAAGAATGTTTTAAAATATTATAATTTTGTTTTAAAATCGATTTTGCATTCGGTTTACATTTGGACTTTAATTAAATACATTTAAAAATACATCAATATATTCCTACAAAACTGTTCATTTGGTTTGAAGTCTAACAAGCGCCTCAATGTCGGATTTATCATCATTGTCAAATTATGAGTAAGTGCCATCAATATCGCTAGTTGAGTCTTAGCGATATTGTTAGGTTCATCATCCTTCGGTTTACACTTTACATCAGTAGTTCATTGGGCTCTTGTATATGGGTTTATTAAAGATTAAATAGGGTATCTAATTGGGCTATTTTGCACATTAATTGGAAGCCTTTATTTTAAAACTTTTATTTTGATACCTAAGATGTAAAATTTTAAACATTTAAGTACTCGGGTAACCGGTTGAAGCATTTACCGATTATCATGCTGATATGACGAATGATGTGTTATCCAACTCAGTATTATTTGCTAACGTGGTTAGTTTAGTAACATGGAAAGTTTTTAATCTAACATTAGTCTTTTTTTTAATCTAAAATTAGTCTTCAAACGGTTACTCGGGTACTTAAATGTTTAAAACCTTACATATTGGATACCAAAATGAAAGTGTTGAAAGTACGTTACCCAAAATAGGAATCAAGTTAAAGTACGTTACTTTTTCATGTAATTTGTCTCTTTTTTTCGATTAATTTAATTTTAACTCTTGTGTTTGATTCTTGGTGCCGATCGAGTTTCTTATTACCAAACATGAAAATCCCTCTCAAGGGTCGGCCTTTAAACATTAAAAAAACACCCACATTCGAACATGGTTCATGCGACCATTTCTACGCCATTAATCCACCTCTCTTACCTTCATTCTTTCTAAATCATCTTCCTCTCTTTTACTTGTGTTTCAAATGCATACAAACCCATCATAAATCACCCAAAAACCATCATGATTTCTCCCAAATCACTCTTATTTCTGCTGTTACCCGTCTTCTTTACGTTGTTAACCCATGGATCTTCTCAGATTCTTCAACAATCTTCAGGTAAAGTGTTGTTTTTTCGTCTTATTTTCACTCGAATTCTGGGATTTGATAGGGGGTTTTGGGGATTTGGTAGGGGTGATTAGTGGCAGGTCCGGTGGTGGTGGTGGTCGGGAAATTGAACGGGTTGTTCTTGAAAAGGGGAGCAACGATGGCAACTCGTCGTTGATATTGGCCGATAAGAGAACACGAAGGAAAGATCCGAGGGACGATTTCAAGTACTACACTCGCGGATGGAATGTCAGTGATGACCATTACATTTCTGTAAGTTATGTTCTTGATTTGCATACATCTTGTTTTGGATGTCAAAATGGTTGATTTTAACTTCAAGATTGAAATGGGTTTTACATTGCTTCCAAGCACTACAACAACACCGGGGTTATAGGAGTTAAGACGACGTTTAAGTTTCCTGTTACATCGCTTTACATGTGATAAGTTTGTTGGACAAAACGATAAACTGTCTATAATTCAAGAATGTCGTAATAAGTTTATATGACGTTTTTAAATGTTTTAATAAGTTTTTTAGGTCATTTTTAAAATAAAATATCATAAAAGACACTGTTTGAAAAAGTGTCATATAAAATAGTGAATGCTACATTTTATCTTAAAAATGTTCTAACAAATTTGTTAACATGCCCAAAAAACCACTTTATAAACTGATCGTAGCATTTAAATGGTACGTTTTACAGTTTGGTCTTATAAATATTAATTATGTATTTTTTACGTCTTATAAATCTGATTTTGTTGTGATTTAATTTCGATATATTGTATTGTTTGACTTTGGTGAAAGACGATATCCCTCCACGTTCGAGATGCACATTTGTTTCTTCTTCTCTCTTCAGTTTATTATACTAAATGCAGGCATTCAAGATTGTTTGACTTATATATATATAGAGAGAGAGAGAGGGTTTTTTCATGAGACCCGTAAAACCAATTCTCAACCCTTGGATTAGATTTACAATCTGAACATTCATAATCACAAAATTGTCACCATGCAATTTTAGACTATTAGATCATTAGCTTGTAAAGTTGATCAATGAACATAAATTGGTCTTACGGGTCTCACGAAAAACATTTGGTCTCACGTGAACCCAACCCTATATATATTAAAGATGTTCCGACTTCTAACGATATGATTTTTACGCAGTCTGTATCGTTTACTGCTGCCCCCTTGTTCGCCATTGCGGTAATCTGGTTTGCAGGATTTGGTGTATCTTTGCTCCTAAGCTGTTGCTGCTACTGCTGCTTCCGAAGACGCCCTTATGGCTATTCGCAAACCGCTTATGCACTTTCTCTCGGTTTTCTCTCCCTCTTCACTATTTCCGCAATGTGAGATACTCTTTATGGATACACATTACAGTAAAATCGGCTTTATATATAACGCCAAATATGTCTAAATGTTCTGTTGTGACTTAAATTTATAGGATCAAATAATTGTGTGTACTATGTTTATATGACGCTTTTAAGGAGTCGTAATAAGTTTTAAGATACTTTTGAAATTAAGCATCATTTTTTTAATATGGCTTTATTTAAAAAAAAATTGTCTTGTACCGGAATACTTTTCAAAAGTGTCAGATAAAAAAACTAATATAACATTTTATATCAAAAAGTGTCTTAAAAAGATTTAGGATGTTCAAAAGTGTCCATCTGATATATTTGACGTCCTATAAAGCTGATTTTGTTATAGCGACATGTGGATACGTATGTGTGGTTGAGGCTCTCATCGTCGGTATAACGTGTGTTCAATTCCAGTGTTGGATGCATCGTCTTGTACACAGGGCAAGGGAGGTTTCATAATAGCACAACGGACACGTTGGATTATGTCGTGAGTCAATCCAACGATACGGTTTCACACCTCAACAATGTGTCTGCTATTCTTTCTGTAGCCAAGGGCATTGAAGTAGATCAAGTTTCTTTGCCGTCAGATAGCAAAAACGACATCGATAGGGTCCATAAAATGATCGATGCTGCTGCAAGAGACCTCCGATTCGAGACCAGAAAGAATGAGAAAGATATACAACGGGTTTTGAAGGCCGTGTAAGTGATCGAATGATGTTGTTTATCGTTCAACGTTTTATGTTGATTCTTATGTCTTAAATTTGTTATATGCAGAAGGCTTGCTCTTATTATCATTGCTGCTGTTATGCTTCTTGTGGCTCTTCTTGGTTTTTGTAAGCCTAAAGATCCAATCTTTTTCTTTGAGATTTAATTAGGTGTCGTTTACCAAACATTTACTGGGTAAGCGCTTATCGACAAGAGTTATCATTCTTACTTGCCTTGTCGGGTTAACATTCTTGGCCATCAAAATGGATTGTTGATAAGTGTCTCTTACCCGGTAAGCGCTACTTGGGTAAAAGTCTTCTTTCTCACTTACAAGGTAAGATGACCAGGTCCTTGTTATGCGTTTTTCCGTTTAAGATTCTCAGTCCTTGTCGTGCTCACTCGGTAAGACAAATGACACCCAGTAAGCACTTATCCGGTAAGCGTTTGGTAAATAGCACATAACTCCAGACTCACATTTGATTCTTGAATGTTGGTTGCAGTGTTCTCTCTTCTTGGATTGGAGGTTTTTGTGTACATGTGAGTGATCAAAATGAGTACTGCATTTTAGCACAGTTTTTATGTAATCAAGATTTTACCTTTTTAAGGTAGAGTTCAGGTCTGTGTACATCTTACTCTCACTATTAGACCGTGAATGTAAATCTGATACCCCGTACATATCTGTCAATCACATGGAACACATCGAGCTTGCTCGATCAGGTGATTTCGTTTTATGTGATCAAGATCTTACCCTTTTGTTTTCTTAATCTAAATTGGTGCTTGCAGCTTGGTGGTTCTAGGTTGGATTCTTGTTACAGCTACCTTCATCTTGTGTGGCATATTTCTTGCACTCCACAAGTATGTTCTAGCTACGTCTTTACGATTTAAACCGGTTTTATTGGACGTCAAATATATTCAAATATTCTAATATATATATATATATATATAAATATTGAAGCGTAAAAAGGAATCTCCACCGTTATATACATATTACGATGAGATGTATCGGATCAATCCCCGTATCAAGGCGATTCATGGGTGGGTTTTGAGATTAAAGGTGATCAAGCGTGAGACCAACTTGTTTTCGTGAGACTACAAAATAACACTGAAACTTCAAAGCAAAACTAACCAGTGTTTTACCGTGAAGGTTCAGTGTTATTTATGTGGTCTAGCGAGTCTCATGAAAACAGTCTGGTCTCATATGATCCCAAGTCTATATACATATTATTTTCGAAAGTGTTTTAACATACTTAATACAATGTCCAATGCCATCTTATCAACTTATTGTAACGTTTTATATGAGATTCACAACCGTTTGGTTCTATAAATTTATAGAGGTCCTATAAAGCTATCTATTATGACATTTAGATGTATTTTACGTCCTATAAATTCAATTTATTGTGGTGTATCCTTCCATTGGAAGCTAACTACAGTCACTATCCATGGTGGTGGTAGCATTGCGGGCGACACTTGTATCGCGATGGACGAGTGGGTTGAAAATCCGACGGCTCATACGGCTTTAGATGATATTCTTCCCTGTGTGGACGATGCAACTGCTCAAGAAACGTTATCTCAGAGCAAAAACATCACTTTTCAATTGGTGGTGATGGTGAATAGCATCATTAACAACATCTCCAACATCGATCCTGTTGAACAACCGTTTGCCAGTTTCGTTAGCTTCAATCAATCAGGTCCGTTGGTTCCCACGCTTTGTAATCCGCTAAACGCTAACGGAACAGATCGAAAATGTCAAGCGGCTGAACTCAACTTCGATAACGCAACCAGGGTAACGACAATCTATATAACTCCAAATATGTCTATTTCTATATTAGTTATACTAAGTTGATATGACGCTTTTATTCAAGAATCTAATGGTTCTTGCTATGTAAAAACATGTGCTCAAAATTATCATATAAAATAACTTTTTAGAATGCCTAAATACGCCATACAACATTCTATTTTATATAGGACTTATTCTTTAAAACTGAGTCATATAAAACAGTTTATTTGGATTGAGGTGTCGCTACAACAAAATTGGGTTTATAGGACAACAGAAACCTGTGTAAGTGTCCTTATAAACTATTTCATAGAACTTAAGTTTATAGGGACAAACAGATGTCAAGCATTGCAATAGGTTTATAGGATATTTTTAATTTTAAATTGTTTTTATGACATTTTTAAAATAAAATGTCTTATTAATTTTTTTTTTTTATATGATACAAGTTTTCAAATGTCATAAAAACTAATATGAGATTTTTTTAAATAATGTAATATAAAAAGTTTAGAGTAAACTACAAATTTAGTCCTTGTGGTTTGTTGAAAATAACGTTTTTTTATCTCTGTAGTTTTGAAATTACAAAATGGTCATTGTGGTTTGCAAAAACATTCAAATTTGGTTTTTCCCTCTAACGACCGTTAACAAATTATGTTAAATGAGAGATATTTTGTCATTTTACCATTTTATTTGTCTTTTACCCAATCAAAAACCATAGAGACCAAAATCATAATCAGTTTTAATTGGGTACAAGACAAAAAATGATAAAATGAAGAAGAAAAAATGTCCTTCATTTAACGAATTTGTTAATGATCATTAAAGAAATGACCAAATCCTGACTTTTTTAAAACCACGATGGCCATCTTATAATTTTGAAATTGCAGGAACGAAAAGTGTTATTTTTAAAAAACCACATGGATCAAATTTGTAGTTCACTCAAAAATTTAATATGACGCTTTATTTCAAAAGTGTCCTAAAAACTCATTAAGACGTCTAAATCGTCATATAAACCTTTTACAACACTCTTACATAGGACATATATGTTTGGTTCTATAAATTAGCATGTCAAAACACTTTGTGGCGTCTTATAAACTCAATTTGGGTGTATTGCATATTTGACATCATATAAAAACAGATTTTATTGTAGTGATATATGTATGTATTATCAACAGGTGTGGAGGAATTATGTTTGTCAAGTTTCTGCAAATGATACATGCGCAAGCGTCGGGCGGTTGACTCCAAAGATGTATAAACAGATGTCGATTGCAGTGAACGTGAGCGATGGATTGACCGAATATGGTCCGTTTCTAGCAGGGTTACTGGACTGTAGCTTCGTTAGAGAGACTTTTATCGGAATTCATAAGGATCATTGTCCGAATCTTAACAAATACAGCGAATGGATCTACATTGGTTTAGCAATTGCATCGACTGCTGTCACGCTTTCGTTGGTTTTATGGATTTTGTATGTCCGCGAAAGGAGGTACCGTAGATACACTAAACTTCTTGTTGTTGCATCTCCGCCTACGATCGATCGACGATGGAAATGAAATGATCTTGAGATTAGAACCTGTTTTTTTATGCTTAAATATAGACAAGTATTGGATAATTAGTTGTAATATAATATTTAAATGATTATTTAAGAGAAGTTTGTTTTCCTGTTTGTGTTAATAAACTGATTTCCTAAGACTTACAAAAATCCTATTTATAACTTACCTGATTACTCGGGTACGTGTTTATCGGGTAAATTGTTGCATACGATATCATTTTGATATACTATAATCTTACCTGGTAAAATAAATCGTAGTGTTGACTCCTGACGCTAAATGCTTACCGGGTAAACATTTAAGCAAACGGCTCCTAAGTCACATGGTTGGCCATGTAAAACACTATTTCTCGTTTTTACTACAACATTCTAAGGACAATTGGGTTTCTTTTAAAACCGTTTCCTTTTTCTTCATTTATCCGTAATAGATCCTATTAACTCTTAGATTCGTACTACGTCACAATATTAAAGTCGTAGCATATGTTATAATTGAAATAATGTGTGACGGGTCTTTTATAAATATATAACTTTATGTGATCTTAATATTAAAAACATGCTTTTTAACTTACCAACCCAAGAATTCGAGAAGTACAATAAAAAAAATTAAAGACGTTTACGTTTGTTTAATATAGAAATTTATGATAATAGCGTGTTCTAGAAATATACTAAAAAAAGAAAGAATCATGTGATACGAAATTCAATGGTCTTTAGTTACATGGAATAAAAGAGGGGATATGACAGAAATAACCCTATAAAATTTGAAAATTACATTTTAACCCCAAAATTTGAGCCTTTTTAAAAATGACCCCAAAACACTATTCAATTTTGTTTTTTTCCTCATCAACCTCACTATATAAACAATTCAAATTTCATATTACTAATACAAAAACGACACTTTTTATCTTCATTTTCTAAATACAATTTCCATTTACAATAGTACAATCTCCATTACCGAAATTTAATCGACATCATGGTAAATTTACTTATATTAATTTTAAATATTTTTTTATATAATCTCATTTTTACAATGTATTAATTCTAATATAATCTTATTTTTACAATGTATTCTTTATATGATGTTTTTGTAAACTCTTTATACTATATTTATCAGGGGGTTATTATGAAGCATTTGTTAACATAAATCAAGTATTAAAATTTTAAATACAATTTTGAGAGCATTGCAGAGATAATTTCTCAATCACAGACATTGATACTTAAAAATTTGGAGAAGATAATTTTTTTGTAAACAATGAATTGGTACGTATATATCGATAAATTTAGAAAAACCGGATATATGTATAGTGTGTGAAAAAACAAAAACAAAAATGCCATGGGGAGGTGCCCTTATGCACCGCGCACCGACGGACCAATACGTAAGGGTGGTCACATGGTCAAGTCACATCGGTCACTTGAATGTCAACTGGTCAAGTCATGGTCAAACAAAGTTTTTTTTTACAGTTTAGTCCCTTTACCACCGTTTGGTGCTAAAAAAGTAAATGATGATTAGATTTTTAAATTTGTAAATTTAAAGGATTAAAAATGTAATTTATAGGGTTATTTTGGTCAGGTTTCAGAATAAAAGAATGGACTCAAAAAGACAAATAACAAACAACTATTTAAATGGTAGTTGCATATAAACATTCGTTTACCTGCCTTTTACAGAATTTATCACCTTCTCTTGTACTTTTATTTGACTCCATCTTTTGATCATATCCGTTAATTTTTTATTATTATTAATTTGGATATCTAACCTGCTATACGAGCCGACTAATTTCAAGACGGCCACCTGCTTTGCAGATAGTATGGAGTTACCGCATTTAAATCTCCATGGCCATAAGAGGATGTTTATTCATCCTTGAATTTAATCATATATCTGTTAATTTATTCTTTAAAAAAAAGAAAAGTGGTATTATTTTGAAGATCCAATAACCAACAAGTCATAAATAAATATATCGATATATGTATTAAGATTAAAAAATTATTACTTTTTCGTAATTTTTTTAATTCAAGGTTTTCTTATAATTAAAATATTTATAAAATAAGACCTTAAATTATTTTTGTTTTATTGTAATTTAGAATAGAGATAATGTAAAGTATTAGTAAGGATTTATGATTTTTTTTTACTAGTTAGTAGGGCTGTAAACGAACCGAACGTTCAGCGAACCGTTCGTGAACCGTTCGTGAACCGTTCGGCGGGAAGTTCGTTTATGTTCGTTTATTTAATAAATGAACGAACATGAACAAATTTTTTTGTTCGTTTAGTTAAACGAACGAACATGAACAAGAGTCTCGTTCGTTCATTTATGTTCGTGGACGTTCGTTTATTTATCGTTCGTTTACGTTCGTTTACGTTCGTTTATATTTGTTCGTTTATGTTCGTTTATATATTAAATTTAATATATAATCTTTTATTTTATTTATTTTTAATTCAAATAATATTATTTATGTTCGTTTAACCTGTTCGTTTATGTTCGTTTAGTCTGTTCGTTTATGTTCGTTCGTTTAGCATGTTAACGAACGAACATAAACGAACACAAACACACTTTATTTCTAAACGAACGAACACGAACACAAATATTTTCGTTCGTTTACCGTTCGTGTTYGTTCGTTTGTTCGGTTAAGTTAAACGAACGAACATGAACAAGCCTCCGTTCGTGTTCGTTCGGTTCGTTTACAGCCCTACTAGTTAGTGTTTGTCACTTTGTTTGTTAGTTTTATAGATGTTTAAAAGATTATACTTATATTTTAATAACTTGTAAATTTGAATCTTTAATTATTACATAATAGTTTTACGTAGAGGTTGTTTAACGGTTGTTGAATGGTTTTGTGTACATAATTAAGTGATCAGAATAATTAAGAGGCTTTCATGATATGGTACAAAATGAAATATAATTGTTAGTTAATCGTTTACAATGAAATTAGGGCGTTGAATGGTTAAGGGAGACTCATGATACAAAATCATTCAGATGGTTTTAGAACAATTAATTTTTTTTTTTAAACAAGATTTACCTCTAAACGATTCAGATGTTGCCTCTTAATGAAACTATTGAGAGGTAAACAAACAACCCCTTAATAATATGTTTTAAAAATATTTTTATCAAATATTTTATAATAATACAGATATATAAAAGCTCTTAGCTCAGTTGATAGATGGATGAGATGACTTTGTCCAAATACAAGACATGTCATGGGTTTGTTCTAAGACCCGCTAGCATCTGGCGTTGAGTGATTCAAAAATGCCCCTCAAATTAGTGTTTTTGGAGGGAGGGTTGTATGGAGCCAGTTTGGAGTTATCGATGATTAATTTTTTATCAAAATAATATAGATATATAAAAGACTGATATAATTTGAAGATATATGAAAGATTGAATGATTTCAAGTCATTTAATTAAAATCTTATTGAATTTAAAATAATTTAAATAAAAAAAATATTATCAATAATTTTTTTTAAAGAGTGAACTCTAATTTTGGTACTTAGAGGTATATTTGAAAAGTCTAAAAATAGAACCTGAACTTTGATAAGTCTAGAAAACATCCTTTTGATTTATACTTTGTTCTGAAAGTGGTCTTTGATCACTTACTCTGTTAAAAAGAGAGGCATGGTTGTCTTTTTATTTGTGTTACTAATTTTCTTTATATATATATATATATATATATATATATATGTATGTATGTGTGTGTGTGTGTCTGTGTGTTATATTACTGATACAATTATTATATGATATATATGTAACACCTGGAAATTTTCCCTTTTTTCCAGGTCTGTACGCGTTTTAAAAGAAAAAGAAAGAGAAGATAAGATTTATTTAAGGTATGTGTTTTCAGTTACTTATCCGTGTTTAAAAAACTCTGTATAAAATCCTCCTTTGTGAAATATACAGGAGTATATGTATATAAGTTAATATCTATACTATCTTATTAAGCAAATTTAGCAAAAGTCTTAAAGTCTTAAAATTCTAAATGACCAAAATACCCTTTATGCTTACTTTTTCACTTTTTCATTTTTTCACTTTTTCACTCTCATCTCTTCTCACATACACTCATCCTCTCACAACCAATTTTTTTAAAATTATAATTTTAAATTTACATTTTATACCCTTATAATTAATTAATTAATTAATTTTACGTCCTTTACTTTTAAATGTTTCATTTTAAACTTTTATCAAATTAACATACATAATCGTATATCAATTAAAACATGTTTAAAAAATACATTTTTATTTTAACAAGTTACACCATTATAATCGTCTCGTTAATACCTTCGAAATGAGTTTAATATTGAATAGTTTATGACTTAATTATATTATTATATATCATATATATAATAATGTGAAAAAATATTTTTAATATTTACGATTTATACTTTTATAGTTATTTATTTATATATATACTATATATTTTGGGGTTAGGCTGTCCAAATTGCACTGTATAATATGTTTTGAATTAATATGTTTTTGGGTTTTTTTGAAATATATATATATATATATATATATACACACACACATGTATTAATTCAACCTTAATCTGAGTTTCTGGACAAGAAAGAGGGTAAGCAGTTGAAATTTCATTCTAAAACTCATCTTCTTTTGTCTTTTCATGGCTTATGATCTGTCAAATTTGTAGTTTTCTTTATTGGTTTTGAGTGTTTATCTTAAAACTCAAGTTTCTTGGTTCTTTGCTCTTGGTGTAAATCAAATACATTTGTGGAGTCGTTTAAATATGTTGGATTTTAAATATATTGGATTTTAAACTGTCATACAATTTTTTTCATCGATAATCTGTAATTGGAACCATAACTCTTATTTATTCAAAGTGTATTAATATGTAAAGACCAAGTATAAGTTATATCATCGTTAAATCTTATCTTATAAAACCAATGGAACTTCAAAATCGTTAAAATTTATGGCTCCCGACGCATTGAACGGGTACACAAACTAGAGAGAGAGAAGAACAGAGGGCTGCTGTTTGACCGAACAACAAGAGGAAGAAGAGGCAAGTCAGCCGCTATTTGGTCGCGCATAGGACGGAAATGGCTGCTGTTTGGTAGCGGCCGGTTGGGCCAAACAAGGCGCCGATTCTGTCTAGCTCGAAGGGCCGCTGCACCGCACCTCCATTCCCCCCCCCCCCCCGGCAATCGATAGCAGGTTCTACCGTGCCTCTCAGGCAGCAGGCGCTGCCGTGCAGCGAAGGACAGCAGGCACTGTTGTGCCGTTTCATTATCTTGCACCTGAGTCGTCGTTCCTCTTAGCATCCTTCTACTGTTGTCCCGTGGTATAGAAGTGCAACCACCCTGTTTTCGGTCTTCCTTCTGGCTGCCTATTTGTTCCAGATTTTGGGACTTCCTCTAACCCTCCAAGGTGAGTTCATGTTATTTCTTTCTTGGAACTTTATACTAATAGAAATGAGACATTTTACTTACCATATGCCTAAATGCCATGTTTTTACTTGTTAAATGAAATGAAGATTTTTAGGTCTAAGGAGCGAACTTGGGTGATCCCATTTATAATGATAGGTTGAGTTTGGGTAAATGCTCTCGATCACTTGGTAAAGTACCCATTTCAAAGCGTTGTTGGTCATTTAACTCTAAAATATTCATGTTCTTAGTTGGGAGTCCTTTATTGGCAAAGTGGGTATATTTTGTTTGAGTTTGGACACATGAAAGAAATCTTATTGATAAATAAGCGCAAAAATGCTTACGGTACCGTATTCAAGTTTAGCACTAATTTGTATTGAGTTTTTAGGCTTGAGTGTCGTTCATTGTATAATTTGTGAATGATGGTGTAAGTTGGAAATAGACATTGTGATTATTATGTAATCTCCAAACCATCTTCTCACCCACTCGGAAATAGGCATTGCGATTATTATGTAATTTCCGAGATAAAAGGATTAAGATCACGACCGACTACATGACTGGTTTAGGTTGATGTCGATGGTATTTATACCCGTAAGTGATGCTCTATAACATTGATCTATGACTTACTTCGTGTTTCGTCATAAATAACGGAAATCGGGTCTCTCCCGTCATCTTCGGATGTTGTGGCCCCACCATGTTACACTTTGGACTTACCGTTCCCCTTAAACTATTTTGAGTTACGTCTTTTTAAATATATATATATATATATATATATATATTTACTCAAAAGCTCTTCTTAGATGCATTTATTATACCATTTGAACTCACTAGGCGTAAGCCTAACACCTCTTCTTCAATTGTCATGCTTATCAGGTTCCCTTAGCGGCGGGGTATCAAAGGGATGAGGAGATTGTTGTCATAGAAGTCATTTTTGTAGTTGAAACACTTGGTGCTTCGAGCGTTGCAATATCGGTTGATTTCGTATTTTGTTGGAGTTGGTGGAAACACCCGGTCTTAATCTAAACATAGAATTGTTTAGATTAATAGATTGTTATCTATCTTCTCGTTAGATGTTTTGTAAACGCTATGTTTCTTCCCTTTGTTGGATGAATCTTTGTTAAACTCTAGTTTCCGCTATGTTTTTTTCCGATCCTAATTTTCTTTTTCTATATATATATATATATATATATATATAGATTTAGGGTGTTACAATATATTTCATATATGCATACATCATATACATACAATCGTCCCACTCCCTATGCTTGTCCGACGAATCATCTATCCCCCGCTTATACGGATTCATTTTCCAACCACTTCTCTAGTACACCCACACACAAGTACAAAGATTTGGGAGGGCCACAAACCATTGCTTTCCATGATCCAACTTTCTGCTATATATGTATGTGTACCGAGAAGCAGAGAAGGGGAGAGTTTGATATGCTTGATCATGGCATGAAAGAAGGATTTGGCAAGGAAGTTGTCTATCTGAACTCTGTAGTCAAAAAACAATTTGTTTTTCTTTGTCTCGTCATACTTATCTCTCTAAAACCCATAATAAGAAGATACAAAATTTGGCTTGAACTCTTTGTGTTCCTCTAATGTTTTCCTCTACGTTTGTGTCTTCTGCAATTGAAGATCCCATAACTGCCAGAAGCTCTATGATGTTTGTTGGTTGTAAATGGTATAATATCTTTCTTTAATTTTGCATCTTTTGTTGTTTTCTCTCTTCCTATGCAAAAGAAAAGAGAGGGTGAGATCTTTTTCGTGTAAATTACATCTCTTTTCGTGATTTTTTCAGCTTCTCTCTGAAAATCAAGTGGACAGATTTTAGGGAAGCTGGTGGTGGTGGAGTGATGAAGTTCCTGTCGGTAAGAGTAAGTTGGTGGTGATGGAGTAATGGAGTTTATGTCCTAGGAAGAAGAAGGGGGATGGGGGTGTTTGGGGAGCTTTATCAATGAAAAAGAGTCAGGGGATGGCAGGGACGGACCCAGAAAATTTTCTATACGGTGGCACCATATAATTAATATAATATACATCTAAAAATAATTACAAAAAATATGGTTTTTATGGTACCGATAAACAACTCGTAAACTTGTACCCGACGCGTTTTCATCTTTTGAAAACGGTCAATATATACCCAAAAATAATTACAAAAAATATGTTGAGAAACAACTTCT
>NC_037530.1:37213237-37237798 GCF_001531365.2 Cynara cardunculus var. scolymus
TTATGTTTATCACAAAAAGAGTAGCATTTCTCCAAAACTTGATCAAACCCATTTTCCCTCAACATTTGTAATTGACCTTTGGTTGTTCCTATCAAATCAATAGCTTCCAATATGTCTTCATCTTTCCTTTGAAGAGCTTGAGACAATGAATTTGTTAATCCTAAGATCGTTGAATTCAGGTCCGCCCATGCTTCTCGTAATCTCGTCTGTCTGCCAGGTTGCACAAGAAAATGAAGAAATTGGGCTTAAATATGTTAGTCATAAGAAATGAAAAGCCCAAGATGAGGAATAGAAGAGGTAATGGTTTGTAACTTTGTATATTTGATTTGGGCTTAATCCTATAATTGGGCTTTGCATTTTATTAATGTTAATCAATTAATTGGACTTTGCATTTTATTAAGTTAGACAATTGGGCTTTATTTTGTTTGGGTTTTAAATTTTAATTGCTATGTTTGAATACGGTAGCACCTTTCAAAATAATACGGTAGCACCTTCCAAAATAATACGGTAGCACCGTTGAGAAACCTAAAAATTTTACCCTTCGGAGGCGAAATAATACGGTGGCACGTGCCACCGTATGCTCCCTTACAGGTCCGCCCATGGGGGATGGTGACTGTGGCTAGGTATGACTGGTGTCCGAGTTAGGCTGTAGAGAAAGAGTGTGCTACAGGTAGTGGCGATGACGGTCCTTGGAAACATCTCTTGTCCACTTCTATTTACCCAGTTCATATCTTTGTTTTTTTGTGTTCCACGGAGGAATTCTATCTCCTCAATCTTAGGATACCATCTAAATAACTATAACCATAACACGGATGCAAAAGGGTATGGTGTGTTGCAGATGATGGTGAAAAGGACAAAAAGTGAAAATGACAAAAATGCACAACCTTTTAACAGGAATAGTGATTACGCATCACTTTCAGAGAAAAACGCAAACCAAAGGATAGCTTCTTGAACTTATTGAAGTTTAAATTCCTTTTTTAAAGCTTGTTTGGTAATTGTTGAATGATTTGGTGTAAAATGATTAAATGATCAGAATGATTAAGTGGCTTTCATGATATAGTGCAAAATGAAATATAATTGTTTGGTAATTATTTACAATTAAATCATGACGTTTAATGGTTAAGGGAGGCTTAGGTTACAAAATTATTTAGAGGGTTTTAGAATCATTAAAAGACAAAAAAAATTACCAAACAAGATTCATCTCTTAATAATTTAGATATTGTCGATTAACAAAACTATTAAGAATTAAACAAATAAATCATTAGATTTTTAAATAGAAGTCAAGGACCAAAATAAATCTTGGGAATTGGAATGACCAAATGCTTTAGCCATTAACTGCACGTGAGTATCACGCTGCCAGAGAGCGTGAGGCTAACTGCCCGTATCTTAACTTAACCGACAGGGACCCCACTTTTAAACCGACTTGCATTACGCCACCAGAGTTAATCTTAATTACGATATTTTGCCATTGACTCATCTATATAAACGATGTCTCCGGTTGCACCATGTTTGCCGATTTCAACTCCCGCTTCAATTTAAGAACCCTAATTCCCAACTTTTCAACCTCTTCACTAAATTTGTTCCCATTATTGCTGATTCGATGATGGCATCTTCAAAAGCCAAATCTAATATCATACGTGAAAAGATTCAACGATCAATTTCGCCTTCCAGAAGCTTCTGTTCCTCCACTATATCATCGTCTTCCTCTGCTTTCGGTTCTCCAATGACCAGATCACTGTCGCCGAATCGCACTAGTGTTGATCACCACGGTTACGTCTCATCGTCTCCATCTGTTTGTTTCTCTATCGATCATCGCAACGCTTCTTCTACTGGTCATAATTCCATTGCGTCTTCGTCGCCCAGAGAGAGGAGTCAGACAACTAATCACAGGAACAGCAACAAGGCATGGAGTAATGGACAGAAGAAGACGTGCATGTGTTCGCCGACGACGCATCCTGGATCGTTCCGGTGTAGTTTGCACAGGAATGTGAGTACAAGGAATGGTAATCAAAGCAACGATGCGGTGTCGTATCACTCACACAAATTATACAGCCGGAGATCAGCTATGACGAATTCGGTTGTGAGGATTGGGACGGTGGAAGGCGATTTGGTAAAGCGATCTTTAGCGTCTTTGATTCGTCCATCGTCGCACCAGCAAAAACGGCGAGGTGATTTTCAACCGAAGCCTAGTCGACTCTCCTTCATGTCTAAAGCCGACGAATGACAAAGGTAAGCCGTTCACTACCAGTTTTTGAACAAAAGTTTTAGTAAATTCTTTCGCTAGAAACCCTAATTGCATCTTTTGAACCCTTGGAGTTGATTTCTTTTAGTAGTTTTATAGATTTGGTAGAGCAAACAAAAGGAAGAAGATAATCAACTGGTATACTTTAATAAATAGTCTGAATGTGTTGGACATTATGCGCCTCTGCTTACAATTCTCGAGTTTCCGGACTCAAGAGAATCTAACCGCCTTAATGGTGTTTTTGGCAACCATCTGCAATTAAAAGTTTAATAATATTTTTTTGAACTTCTTTGATTATAAATTTATAGTATGTATATCTATATCTATATTATATTATAAAGTATCTAACAAAAATTCTTAAAAATCATTTTATATACATGAAGTAACTATTATTGATGCATATTACTTAGAATTCAAGATTAAAAGTAAATTGTGTGTAAATATAATTTATTAAACTTCATGTTTGTATTCGTGTACATTAATTGTAGAAAAACATGATCAAATACATGTAAATATCTTATTTTAAATATAAAAAATCTAAAATATAATTATTATAACAATTGATTGATTTTTAACAGAACACTTAATTATTATATTTATTAAAAATGTATTATTAAACCTAAATTAAGTTTCTTCGTTATGTTAAATTAAATTATAATAAAAAATTTGAATTACAAAAAAATACACAAAACAAGAACTTTTAAATAAGTTAATTTGATACTAATATCGATGTATTTTTCAAATTTATATTTATATTTTATTCAAAAACAAAAACATTATCGCTTTCTCAAAACCACATAAAATTGTATTATATCGACATAGATAAATAATAAAACGAAACACTAAAATCGAGATAAATCTTGATGCATTGCACGAATATCCTTCTAGTTTTTATAAGATTATTAGTTTTATATGATATAATATGTTTTTTTTAATTAAACATGTTCAATTTTCATAAATATGCTTTTTTGATCGTATAAAATAATTACTTTTAAGATCGATATACTATATATAGAGGACGTTTTAGATGTAAACCGCATAAATATTAGAAACGATTCAAGCATGTTATTAGGAAATAAAAATCGAGATATTTATGGAAGATAATTATAATTCATTTATTATGTTGAGTTATTTATGGGAGATGATATGGTTCATTCATGATGATCATTGTTTTAAATTTATAAATTAATTGATATAGATTACATAACAAGATATTCATTATGATAGATGAATGGTTAAGATTAATTTGAAAGGTCTTCTATATATGTAATATCTATTTATCTGATTTGATATAGGTTTTTAAATAAATATTAAAAAACCCAAATAGAAGCAACTAGTTGCATTTTACTCAATTATGTTTTTTTAATAGCATAAAAGCATGGCATGTCCAAGGGTGTTTGGGATTGCTTATAAAAATAACTTATTGACTTATTCCGGTATGATATCGGTAATAAGTCTTTTTGAGTGTTTGGATAAACAACTTATATCGGTGTCAAACCGGTAATAATAAATTTTTGAAGAAGTTAAATTCTTCTGACTTATAATAAGTTGATAAGTGTTTTTGTATAAAAGTATAAACTATTTCAAATAAACAATCACGGACACCTTTTAAGTTGTTTTCAAATAAGCAATCCCAAATTTCATCTATCATATTACTTCCTTAGTTCCTTACATGGTTGATGGGTCCAATAAACATAGGTTTGAGGCCCAACCCATTTCAGCCATGGTTAATTGGGCTTTGTCATTTATTAGCCCCATAACTATCTATGGGTGGGGTACAACATTATTTTAATCCTTGGTCCGTTTAATGGTATCAATAATTTATAGATTATACTAAACTACAACGTTGGCCTTCATGAGGTCCATTGAGTGTAGAAGCAACAATTATGTTAGGGCTATCGCTAGAGAAAGGGTAAGGGTGTGTTTTGGATCGTTGCAGGCATCAAAGAGGGTGCTTGCATTTGCTTGTCCTCGTATGGAGAGTGCTCGTATAGATTTGGGATCATGTGAGACCAATGGTTTTTCTTAAAATCCGTAAGACCAATTCTCAACCCTTGGATTAGATCTACAATATGAACATTCATAATCACAAAATTGCCACGAGACTTTTTAATAATCACAAAATTGTCATCGTACAACTTTAGACCATTAGATCATTAGCTTATAAAGTTTATCAATGAACATAAATTGGTCTTATGTGTCTCACGAAAAACATTTGGTCTCACATGAACCCAACTATATATATATATATATATATATATATATATATAATACTTACAATTCCTTAGTTTTTGATCGTCTTTTTCAACTTACCTTGTATAAGTTATATGTTCTAGTTTTTCTTTGGTAAATAAATTACATAGGAAGAAACCGTTTCTAACCACAACTTCACCATTTTACTTTTCATTCAACTTAACACACATCAAATTGGAATGAATATAAGATAGAATTGATCAAACAAAAACACATATAAAAAATGATCCATTTACTTTACAAATAGGGTAGGTACAAAAAAATATCTTTTAAAAAGCAACCCGACACTTCAGATATTCTTTCTAATGCTATCACACTTTATCTTTTTACCAAAAACAATTCATTTGATAACGACTAACATTTACTTGTTACTTAATATTAAAGGGAAATTTGAGCCTTTGGATCCCCCTTCCAGCCCAGATGAGCGGTATGTACAACGACATATAATTATTTTCCTTTAAAAAAATCGATAAATTTTTCCTGATCGACATTATATAACGACAAAATTCATAATTACTTTTTTTGGGGGTCAAAAAATCAATTTCGAGGACTTTAAGGAGTAATTACTTTTATGAAGAAGGGTTCTAACACAACACTTGTGATTAAGAGTAGGAGGAACATCAAAATATTAAATATATAATCACTCTTTTTAAGAATATTAGACACGTGTATCACAACAAAATTATATCATAAGAAGTCTTCAGTTTATCAAGGTATTACCATATTAATATCACAGCAAAATCACATTGTCATCACATCAATGGAGACATCGACATAAAGTCTTCGATGATACTGGAAACATTTAAGAGATAAAGATAAATTTAAGATAACAGAAAATTGTTAATAAATACTAATGTATTTTCATTTAATTTGATTTTTATCATACGTTAATCAATTTGAAGGCTCATAAATGTTCTTATATTTTCGTAAAATATGAGTGTTTTCGTTTAAACCTCGCCTACTCTTATAATATATGTAAATAAATATTGATTTCTTGATTTTTAGGAGACTTGGACGTGATAGTTTTTTAGTATTTTGAAAAGTCTAAACTTTCGATTTTTGAAGACAAAAATTATTAAATTTAGACAAATAAATATAAAGTTATTACTTAAAAACCAAGTATCTCTTGTCCTATAAATTGGAATCAAATCCAAAACTTGTCATTTTGCCTCCACATAAGATCATAACGAACTTACTGATATTGAAAAATCAACAAATAAATTATGATTAATAAGAAAAAATGCTACTAGAATTAAGTTTTGTTAATAGCTTAATGAGCTTAACGAGACTTATAGTAAATTTGGTCAGTTATATACATATAACTGTTTGAAAATGTCTTAATAATATAGAAAATAACTTATTCATCAAATTCGTAAAGAAGCTTTATCTAGAAAGCTAAAAGTTTTTTTTTTCTCCAAACTAATCTCTTATAATAAAAAAAATTACGCTTTTTTGGTATATAAAATGACTCTTACAAACAAATACTAAGAAATATATGGTCATTTTAAGAATTCGTTAAGAAACGATTATTTATTGTATATTTTGTTTTTTTTAATATATAAATGTTTTTAATTACTCTTTTCTTTTTGAAGTCTGGTCCATGGATATACGATGTGGACCCTTCCCTTCTCTCTTTTTTCTAATAATTTATGTTTTTAGTCCTTATACTCTATTAAAAATTATGACTTCCTCCCTTATAGTTTTAGAATTGCAATTTGCTTGTTTATTATTTTCTTTCTTTAAAGTTAATTTTTATATTTAAGTATAAACAGTAAAAATAATAATGAATTCAAATCATAAATACAAAAATAAAAATAAATTAAAAATCATAAAAATGAAAACAAGAATAAATTATAAACTAAAGGAATAAAAGTTGTAATTTCAAAACTACAAGTACAAAAATAACAATTTTCAAGAAACCAAAGACTAAAAACATAATTTACTTAAAATATAGGTTTTTGTCCCATGTGATTTATTTATAATTTTGACTTTTGTCCCTATGATTTTAAATTTTCAGTTTTCATCCCTATCATTTGCAATTTATTATGGTCTTCATCCCTAATCTAGTTCCTACTTTTAAGTAAAGTGATCAAAGCATTAAAGAATTGTAAAAGACAATGACCGAAACAACAATAAATTATAGATCATAATAACAAAAATAATAACATATTAAAAACCATACAAATCACAAACAACACATTTTAAATCAGATACACAAAAATCATAGTTACCAAAAGGAGAAGAAAAAACGTAATTTAAGGGCTGTTTGATAGTTGTTGAATGGTTTGGTGCTGAATGATTAAGAGACTCTAATGATATAATGCAAAATGAAATATAATTGTTTGGTAATTGCTTACAATGAAATTAAGGCGTTGAATAGTTAAAACAGACTCATGATACAAAATCATTCAAATGGTTTTAAAACCATTACAAAACAAACATTTTTTTACCAAACAAAATTCATATTTTAATGATTCAAAAAATGTCTCTTAATAAAACTATTAAAAAATAAACGTCTCCTAATCTTCCTTTATTTTTTCCTAAGAAGTCGAGTGTGACATTTAAGTTAAGATTTTTTGAATATAAAATTATTCAAAGTACTATTATTTTATATTAATTTAAAGGCAGTGCGTCGGGAAAAAAGCAAGCCGAGAGCGACTTTTTGTCCAACCCACAAACCTTTCATGGATCTTTCGAAAGCTACTACTACTTAACCTTAGTTGCAGAGAGCCACCCTCGGTGGGAAATTCTATCTTGGAGTATCTGCCATGGCCGCCGCCCTGAAAGCTGGAAGCCGACCGCCATGGGTTGGTCTTGCAGCGGCTGTTTGGGTCCAAATAGCCGCCGGAAACGCCTATGCTTTCCCTCTTTACTCCCACACCCTCAAATCCGTATTAGGTCTTTCTCAACAACAGCTCACCATTCTTGGTGTTGCTAATGATTTTGGGGAAAATGTTGGTATTCTTCCTGGACTTGCATCTAACAAATACCCACCTTGGCTTGTTCTTTTGGTCGGAGTTTTTGCTTCTTTCATCGGTTATGGTGTCATTTGGCTTGCTGTGAGTCAGACAGTTCTTAATATGCCTTATTGGGTTGTAAGTACTTTACCTTTTTTTCTCTTGAAAAGATTCAGTTTTTTACCTACCCATTTTGATTGATTTGTCTTTAGAATATGATCTTCAGGTTAGATTATATAAGGATTTATAGGGTTTTTGAATTGCGGTTGTGCAATCTGAAATATGGATAAAAGATCTATGCTTTCTTGGATCTTTATTAACTGCAGTTTATGATTTGTGTGAGGCTAGTCCTGTAGTCCATATCTAGTTTTGTGCCTCCAAGAAATCCGCCGTTTGTTAGCAGCTTAATGAGCTTAACGAGGCTCATAGATGAGCTATTAATGACATAGAAAGTGGCCTAGGGCTATTTGATTGGTTTTCCATTAGATTAATCTGTTTGAATAAATTAAGAATGTTTTTGTTTTTAATGGTTTTTTATAGATGGAAGTAGTGTCCTTTCTAATTAGGAAAGGAATGTTTGGAAAATAATTGCTTTCTGCATAAAGCCCCTCCTTATAAGCTTACTGAGTAAGTTACTATCTATATCATTATGCCATTTCCAAACAGTTGTATATAGTTAACCAAATAAGCTGTGAGTATCATGAAGCTCATTAAACTGCTAACAACCATGCCCTTATGTAGTAAGCTTCTAGGAGGAAGCTTTACGTAGAAAGTCAAGTTTTTTCCAAACATGCTCCTTCCATCTATGAAAAAGTCCTCCCAAACAAAAACTCTAATCTATACAGAGAGATTAATCCATACAAACAACTTTTTCCATACAGTACTTGATGGAAAACCAACCAAACAGCCGGAAAGGCCTAAAATTGCCATGTCCATCCTTAGTTGTTACATAAATCTATAAAGCAATTCATTTCGTTATAGAAAGTCTTTGTTTTTCTTTCTTTCTTGTGTTTCTGATACCCGATACTATTTGCAGTTGTGGGTTGCACTTGCTATTGCCACCAACAGCAGCGCGTGGTTGGGCACGGCAGTGCTCGTTACCAACATGAGGAATTTCCCGCTCAGTAGGGGCACGGTTGCTGGTGTTCTCAAGGGTTATGTTGGCCTCAGTGCTGCGGTTGTCACAGAGCTGTACACGATGGTGCTTAAAGGATCAGCTTCGGCTTTATTGCTCTTCTTTACACTCGGTATTCCTGTTACATGTTTGGCTTTGATGTATTATGTTCGGCCGTGTACTCCTGCTTCTGAAGCAGACCCATCGGAAAATGCCCATTTTCTTTTCACTCAAGGGGCTAGTCTCGTGCTTGCAATCTTTCTTTTAACGACCACGATTCTGAAAGACGTTCTGGATCTAAGCAATGCCATTTCTTACACTTTTGTTGCGATAATGGTGGTTCTTTTAATGGCACCTCTTGCGATTCCGATCAAAATGACTATATTTCCGTCTAGCAAGAAGTTTAACCGCCCAGCTGGTTCTTCGGGCAATTTGGTCTCAGAGGAGACTGCAGCCGATCCATTGATGACATCAGCTTTTTCAGCCACAAATCTTACAAGCCTCAATGAGGGCGAAGAGATCTCGGATGTCGATCTGCTTCTTGCTGTAGGAGAAGGGGCTGTGAAAATTAAGAAGAAACGAAGACCGAGAAGAGGGGAAGATTTTACGTTTCGCGAAGCCATTGTTAAGGCTGATTTCTGGCTTCTGTGGTTGGTTTATTTCCTTGGTGTCGGCTCTGGAGTCACGGTTCTTAATAATTTGGCCCAGATTGGGGTTTCGCTTGGTTTTAACGATACGACATCGCTGTTGAGTCTATTCAGTTTCTGCAATTTCCTCGGCCGTCTTGGAGGAGGTGCTCTTTCGGAATACTTTGTAAGGTAAAATCTTTATAATCTATTCGGTTACAATTTGCATTATCTTTGGAATCACTACAACGATCTTTATAAGACGTCAAATATGTCTAAATGTCATAATGATCTGCTTATAGGACTTATTTCTATAGTACCAAACAATTGTGCATCATATATAAAAGTATTACAATAAGTTGATAGGACGGTTTTGGTTTTGGGTGTGCTGACAACTTTTAGGACATTTTTTAAATAAAGCGTTATATCAATCTCTTTTTATGGGTAATTATTTGAAAAAATGTCTTGTAAAAAACAAGTGTTTTATAAAAAGTTGTGTAAAAAATACTAATAGGACACCTTATTTCAAGAGTCCCATAAACTACTTGTTAGCACATCCTATAATGTTATTATAACACTTTTACATAAAAAACACAATTGTTTGGTGGCGAAGGATCATATGAGAAGGAGAGTTAAGGTGAGAAGCATAAGAAAGGATCTGAACTCTTGATCACCTTTAATCTCAAACCCACCCATGAATCGCGTTTGATATGGGGATTGATCCGGTGCATCTCATCTCGGTGCATCTCGTCCTAATGTGCATCCAATGGTGGAGATCCATTCTTACGCATCCCTTGTTTGGTTCTATAAACTCAAGTCCTATAAAACAGTCTTTTAGAACATCTAGAGTCTGTTTGTTAGCAGCTTACTGAGCTTAATGGAGCTTGCAGCTTATTTGATCGGCTATATATGACTGTTTGGTGGTGGCTTAATAATATAGAAAGTGGCCTATTCAGTCACTTTTACCCATACCTGCCCCTCCCAATTAAAAAACACGCACCTACTTCCATCTATGAAAAAGCCCCCCAAACTGAAACATTCTCAATCTATACAAACGGATTAATCCACACGAATAACTTTCTCTATACAGGACTTCATTGGGAAAACCAACCAAACATATGCCCTTACACATATTTGGTGTCCTGTAACGCTGATTTTGTTATAGTGAATGGTGATCATGACTTCGGGGCTGTTTGGCAATTGCTGAATGGCTTGGTGCAGAATGATTAAGTGGTCAGAATGATTAAGAGACTCTCATGATATAGTACAAAATGAAATATAATTGTTTGGTAATTGTGTACAATGAAATTAGGGCTCTTAATGGTTAATGGAGATCTAGGATACAAAATCATTCAGAGGGTTTTAGAACCATTAAGAGGCAGAATTTTTTTTTTGCCAAACAAGATTCACCTCTTAACAATTCAGGGGTTGCCTCTTAATGGAACTATTAAGAGTAAACAAACAACCCCGAATCAATTTTTTGTAGATTGACATCTCCTTGGTTTGAACTTTGGTAGGGGGATCATAAGAATTGACTTAAAATTGTGATTTTGCTTCAGATCGAAGACGATTCCACGCACATTTTGGACGGTCATAACGCAAATAATCATGGTAATGACATATCTTTTATATGCATCAGCTCTTAATGGGACACTTTATGCTGCAACAGCATTGCTCGGAATCTGCTATGGTGTTCAGTTTGCTGTTATGATCCCGACTTCATCTGAGCTTTTTGGATTGAAAAATTTCGGCATAATATTCAACTTTATGGGGCTCGGAAACCCGATTGGCGCCCTTCTCTTTTCTGGGATGCTCGCTGGTTACGTTTACGACACAGAAGAAGCTAAGCAAGGCGGGTCCATGTGCATGGGCCCAAACTGTTTCCGGCTCACCTTTCTGGTTCTTGCAGGTGTCTGTGGTTTAAGTGCGATCTTGAGCTTAGTATTAACCATCAGGATTAGACCGGTTTACCAAATGCTTTATGCCGGTGGTTCGTTCCGTTTACCACAAAGCTCCAACAATTGAAGATTAGGGTTTCTTGTGATGAGTCAACCATAAAGAGAATTGTTAATGTTTTTGAGCATGATCATCTCCAAAAGTTGCAGGGCAACCTAACTTCAGTTTAATATGTGTATTGCTGATGTAAAATCAAAACAACTCTCTTCATTTGGTAGTGCTGACATGTACCATGAGCCATGTTATTAAATTTGGGAAATTTAACGAAATAGCTAATCTCATCAACCAAATTCACTTTTTAGCTCACCTTTTAGAGCCCCTTCTAAAACAGTGTCTACTGTTTGGTATGCATTTGTGTAAAGACTGGTTTTGGGGTGGGCGGATCCTTAGGGATATGTGTAAGGTTTCTTTACGTAGAAATTTGAATCCTTTAAAACGAGAATTCAGTTGAAAAAGTGACTAAAAAGTGAAGTGGGTTGTCAAGATTGGCTATTTAGGTCAATTTCCCTCTACATTTGCTATGGTTTTTTGTTTGTGGGTTTTGTTCTACTCATTTCTCGTCGATACGTGTGGAAACCTTCAATTCTCGAGGGTTATTGTGGAAAGTAATTTAACAGAGTTTCATATATTTTCACATCGTATCATATTCGAGGTTTATTATTCTAGAGACTTTGACAGTATGGTGTAATCTGTACYGTTTAGCCTCTATATTATCATACTGGGAGTATATATATATATCCGTCTAACCTTTGTTGGAAGAAGCCTGTTGAGTCCTATATCATTTAAATTGTGTAATGCTATTTACACTTGTTTAAATGTTAGAATCAGTTCAAATTTTAAAAAAATAGATACATAATTTTGACTATCTTCCAAGAACTATAATTAGAGTTGCCCAATGTTGATGCTACACAAACGCAATACAATCCCACTACCAATTGCAGCCAGAAATTCCAAAGCACCCATGACTAGTAAGTATGGCCACCATCTCCCTTGGCCCACAGGAATTATGACCAATCCTTCAAAAGCATGGGTTGACTTGACTAAATTGCAACATCACATCAAGATTAAACATAAAAAGTTTATTAACCATAACGGTGGTGTCTGATTGGTTTGAGTTTGACTCCAAAGGTCAAAAAGTATCACAAGGTTCCAAGTTCAAATCCAAAAAAGAATAAAAATCCTTTTGTGGCCACAGAGGTTCAAATGCGGTGACCTCAAGCCATCTGCAAAGCAAGTGGTCGCTTTAGGATTAGTCGGATTGGATATCCAGGTTAATAAAAAAAAAAAGATACAAGTTTATTACATAAAATATACAACTCTTTTGACAATCATCAAGATTCAAGAATACCCCCCCACCCAAATGGGTAAACTCATTTGTTAAAGTAAATACAAAGCCTTCTTAGCTATCAACTTGGTGGAAGAACATTGAAAAATAGAATCTCTCTCACCATTATAATTCTTGTAATAATTTATTCAGAACAAGAAAAAACAGATCCACGAAGAAGACGATGACTGCTACAGCTTCAAGTCGGTTTCAAATTCTGGAACAAAGTGTCCCATTGAATCTCTTGAACACCATTCCCAGATAAATAACCACCGTCTTCTTCATCAGAAGTGTCACCATCGAAACTGTCCTTTATACCTTGATCATACTGAAGACCATAAACCAATGATGAGCTCGAGATGCTGTTCACTTTAGCACTGGTGGACTTCACCATAGGATGGTAACCATTAGTGAGCAAAAGAGTGGGATTAGCTTGTTTAAAGGTGACCATTCTCCTGTTGTTGGTTCTTAACATAGCACCTCTCCATCCTGAACCATTACTCCTACGAACCAGCACCAGAGCCGAGTCATCCCGGCGCACCCATGTATGGATGTAGTTAGCCAAGGTTCTCTTGGTTTTCTTGATGGCAATCATAAGCTTTGAGATGGGGTGTGAACCACTTGAGCCTTTCTGTTTCCTAGCAAGCTTCAGTATCTCTAGCCTGTGTTTAGCTATGGAGATTCCCATGCTTTGAAGGAATTCATGGTTGAAATAAGCTATATCACCTTCTTCAAGCTCGTTACGCGATAGAGCCATCCCATATTCGTAAATAAGTGAAGGCTCAAGCCCAGCTTTTGATAGCCAAGAAAACCAGTCAATGGCTTGATGCATCTTTGCTATTTGCTAATGAAATGGAGCATGTGTGATGCTTCCAATGGAAGATGAAGTTATTTATATCAAGATTGAAGTAGAGAGGTAACAAGTAGGGGCAAAAACGACATTTCATAGTCTGCTAATGGCTTTTGAAGAGACTAAAGAAAAGGGTTTGTGGGGTATAGCCAAAAGAAACTTGTCCCCAGATCTCACTTGTCCCCGTGGTCCTACCAATCACGTGAAGACACATCATTATTTTATTTAATTCATCTGATAACGTGTTGTCATGTGATTGGTGGATACGAAAGGTACATGAAATTTGGGAACACGAGTTGTATATTTACGAAATAGGTGTTTCCGATGCCTCAAAAGTATAGGTGGGGGTAAAATGTTGCATGTGTGAAGTGAAGGGTAAGAAATCTTGATGGGGGATTGGCATCAAATCATCAATCACGGCAACATGGGTCACGGGATATACCCACCACCACTACCCTACGTTTTTTTTTTCCAATCTTTTGGACCATAACTTTTTTTTATTAAATCCTTGTCTTTATGTTCGATTTTTTAATTATAAGTTTTTTATATATGATAAACAGGGCAAGATCAATTACAAACTTAAGTTTGATCGTGAACTGCGGGACAAAGAAAATGCCATCTCTCCAAGTATTCATCATGAATAGTGTAGCATTCATCATGAATGTTATAAAAGATTTATATGACGAATAAGGTTCATTATTCATGATGAATGGGAACACTTTTCGTGCTCTCCTTTGTCCCCCGTTCACAACGGAAAACAACTTTGTAACTGAATTTTCCTCTATACACATATAATACCATCCAAAAATTTATGCACATTCATGACTCATTGTCATCTCAAACTACGTTACAAAACTATTAAGATATTCATATATGAATGGCCTATTTTTGTATAATATATATTACACGTAGATCTCGAGTATAATAAGAAAACAGATAAAAAGTAGTGGTGTATGATGCAATGCATGGCACATATGTATATATATATATATATATATATAATACTAAATATATTTTTAACAATAAAATTATAAATAATATTGAATAATTAAATTGGTACGATGTACCTCGAGATCCAAGTTTCCAACACCCTTTGACAATAAATATGGTGTCTTTCTATTTGTTTGTGTCGATCAAATTGGAATATGGGAAAGAAAATCATGTTTCATATCTATATCAAATATTAAAAGGGTGTCAGCAATCCATACACAGAGTTAACATGGCAAAGTATATAATATATATAATAATCTGTAATGTATAGTTTAATATACCGACACGAGGGGGAGAATAAATGTGCGAAAAAGAAAACCAAATCTAACCAAACCAATCTCACTAGAGGTGGGATATGAGTGCTTAATGAAAGCAGATACGACATTTACCCTAAAGAGCAGAGCGATAGAATTATATCTGTATGTGAGATGTTTGTTTAGGTAAGACATCATGATCAAGACTAGACAGGAAGATTTAATTATCCAATTTAATTTGGTTTTATAATTATGTGTTGTTTTCATGAGCTAAGGATTGATGACAGATGCATGGGGATCTATGATATTAAAATGTGAGCATGCACATTACAAATGCTGTAGTTACAAACCCTTTTGAAATCATTAGCATTTAATTAGGAAAAATGAAATTTAAGTGTATGTTTTTGGTGATTTTACTGAAATCATCGGTTTATTTTATGTAATTGGATACATAAAAAAGAAACGGGGTTGACAATTAAGCTATATAATGGACTAAGATGTGTGGAGTGCACGCTCGTGATTCCAAGATCCAAGCTTTACCATGAACTTCGGGTTTTTTAATGGTTAGACCCTGATTTACTTGGATCTGAATTGTTGGTTAAATTACTTGATTTTTGCTTCAGTTATTGGTTTCTGGTTCATCATCATTGCAGTCCAGAACTGATATAAGGTCCAAGCAGATCCCCAAAAATGGTGCTTATCAAGGTGTTCTCAAAGAATCTAAGCATTAAATCTTAAATCTTTACCAACCCAAACCCCACCAACAATTAAAGTCTCAAACTTTGATCTAAAAGATAGAATCAACCAGCAAAATCCTTTGGATTCCCAATCTTTTTCATCCACTGTATTCAAGTCAAATGGTATAAACTCATTAAGTCAACCCCCATGATTGCTTATTAGATTCAGAGGTGTTAAGCTCATAAAATCTCCCAGCTTTACCATCTCTTCATATTGTTGAGTAACATTGTTACTTGTATTGATCATCTTTTAGCACCAACAATCTAGTATCCTTAGATTTGAACAGTATAAAGCACTAAAAAATGGCTGTTTGATGAATAATGAGTTGCAACTATCATGTATTCTGAACTTACAGTGACCCTTCATATGAAGAGGGTGTTGAAGAAGCAATGAATGATTACATTTCCTTCGCTAATGATAACGTAATCAACAGGTTTGCACCAATGATCCCCGCCTCTGGAACCAATCGTCGAGTGTTATGGTTAAGTTTGTCAAACTGCAACCTACAAAAGTAAAGCTTCTGACTTCTTAACTTGCAAAAAGCAGTCACTCAGAATCAGTTTGCAGGCTATAAATGTTGCTAATAACTCCTACAACGCTAACAATGAGCGCCAAACACAACATCAACCACGACAAAAACCTCTCTCGGCTGCTCAAACCTGACCCCTGGCTGCCTAACTTTAGCGCGATAAGAGCTGGGAAAGTGTAGCCCAAGGAAACGGCTGTGGTTGCACCTGTGAACTTAAAAGCTGTCCAGATACTTGGAATGGCGGTCGATCCTAAATAAATGACCGCCAAAAGGGTGAAGGTCAAAGCAAGACACCTCTGCCTACTTTCTTGCAATGGAGCTGACCCATCAAACGCTAATGCATCCACCGTTTGCCTCAGAGAAAAATGGATCACCGGAAAAACAAGAACCAGATGAAGAATATATCCAACACGAACTATGTAGTTTAAAATTGTACTAAACTCCATTCCAAGAGGCTTATCAAAGTTAGTAAGCACGTCTGATTCTGTATCCTCTCCAAACAGGAGGTAACCTGAAATGGCAGTTGAGCAATAGACCATAATACAAAGAACAGTGGTGATCCGGCCAACTCTATTCATCTTCTGGGGCGAACGCCCTTCAAGCTCGTTGTAAATAGGCTGCAAATTGAAGTGGCAAACGAAGGCATTCGACATAATTGGAATCACAACTAACAGATCAAGAATTGTCTTTTCTGATCCGAAATTTGGTGTCATTCTTGGAGTTTCGGTTTCACCTCTAACGAGCTTAATTAGCGCGACAACAAAAGCAACGACCACGAACACGACTGCGAGAGCTACCGAAGCAGCTGAAGTTACGCTCAAAGAATCAATACGATCCAATACACAAAGTGGAGCGAGAAACAGAATCATCACAATCAAGATTACTAATTTCCGGTGATCCCAAAACCCATTGCCTAACCATTGATCAAACACACCAACATGATTAAGAGAACCCGACATCACATCACCTATGATGATCAAATAAACCACCAAAACTCCGGCGTTGTTAAGTATAATGCATATTTCAGACAATATTCTAGCTGGTTTACCAAATGCGTGTTGAACAACTTCCCCATAAGAAAGAGCCTTGGATTGAACAGTAAATCGAACGAGCAACTCAACGCTAATCTCAGACAAAATACCCATCAAGAAAATCAAGATAACTCCGACGAACAAACCCAAAACTTTCATGGTGGCCGGCAACGCCATAATGCCGGCGCCGATTACAGTTGTGGTTAAATTAAACACGGCGCCATAGGTCCCAGAATTGGCGTTTTCTTTATGTAACTTATCAGGAGAAAGATCTTGATCGTTATCATCGGTTCCTAAATTATCTATCCGGTGGGTTACAAGACCTTCTTCATCCTCGTTACGTATTAATTTAGAAGAAGCCTCTTTTTGGGATAATGTAGGGTTTTGAGATCCGTAATAACGATGATCTTGTAACTGCAATTCGACAAAAGATTCTTCGGGAACGGGTATATAACCACTTTCCATGATTCCTTCAAATGGGGGGGGAGGTATCTACAGAAAATCATGAAAAAGCAAACAAGTTTTGAGATCCATGAAATGAATGGGAGTGGAAAAAGATGCTTAGAAGATTGATGATGAAATTAAAACGGCGAGGATTGAGAAAAGGGATTGAAAAGGTGGTTGAACATATATTGACGATGAATGGAAGAGATTACTAGATCACAGGGGGACAGCATGGTGCCCGTATTTGGGAGAAAACAGAGGAATGAAAATCAAGAAATTTTCAGTCTGCAAATTGATGATTTGTATGGTTGACGTTTTGACTTATTTGGGTCCTGTTACCTCAACCCGGCCCAACTGCCCAACCCGTTTTCTTTCGTTCTATTGGGTGGGTACCACTATACTCAAACTTTAATCCTCATCCAATTTAATTTATACTATATTATTAAGCATTTGACAAAAATTCTTAAAATCTATTTTTTATGCATGAAGTATTGTTTATTGATATGTATTATTTAAAATTTAAGATTACAAGTAAATTGTACGTAATTACAACTTATTAAAGCTCTATTTTTGAATTCGTATAACTAACTACAGATAAGCATAATCAAATACAGGAAAATAAACACAAAGCATCAGACTAATTGATTTAATTAATTAAAGAAACGGTTACGACTTTATATTTATATTAAAAAATCTCTTTTATTATTTTTTAAACAAACTACACTAAAAACAATCATTTTTTTTTTTTTTTTGTTAACTTGACATTCATATTCATATATTTTTCTCATCTGTTTTTTATGGTTTTTCAATTTTATCATTTATTTGGAGTTTCTTTTGAATTTGATCCTATATATAACGGTTTCAAATAAGAACAATAATCAAATAAAAAAATAAAATAATGAATACGATCATACAATTTATAAATTTATTAAATAATGCTTTAAATAAAAAAATTCTAAAAATAAATAAATAAGAACATAATAGTTATTTATTTATATAAAAATTATCTAAGACATTTATTTAAGATTTTCTTTTTTAATATTTTTGTGATTTTAATATAATCTATTTAAAATAAGCATAATTTAATTTTCATATAAAGAAAATATCTTTTATCTAAGACGATATATATATATATATATATATATATATGAATATATATTAAATATTAGAAAAAGAAAATAATAAATTCTTGTGGTCCTATTCTCCTTCCGAATCCGAATTTTTTTGATTCGATACGGTGATTCAATCACATGTGGTACTGTATTCTTCCCATAATTCGAAAATTTGTAAACCTTTTCAAGTGTTGGAAAAATGAAACATTAGTCCTTATGATATTGTATTTTTATTTTACCTTTTCTGTAAACGTCTTAAAACCAGTAAGAAAGATTCATAAGTTCACCGGTACACCAAATCACCTGCTCCACAATTTTATTTTCGAGGCCGCAAGTTGAAAATGAATTTTCTTTCGTTCTTAGGTGATATTTGTTTTTAACTTAACAAACTTAGCGGGTGGTTAGCTTAATTGTTAAGTTATATTAATATGTTTGATTTTAACTTAATGGTAAAAGATTGACTTAATATGTTAAGCTAGCTCATCCTATCTTAATGCATTAACTTATAATTTTTTTTCCAAAATTACCCTTGTTCTACAAGTTTTAATACACGTCTCAAATAGTTTACCTACATGTATAAATTAAAATTTGTAATAAAACAATAACGTTTTATTGTTTTAAATATATTTTAAGTTATAAAATATTTGTTATAAACTCGTTGAATTCATATTATTTATGTTATTTTAAATAATTCATATTATTTTAATTTATTTATCAGATAGTTTATTTTTGTCCAACACTTATGTAGACATAAGGTTAAAATGGTAATTTTTTTGTTACTATTTATTTAGGACAATAATTTATGTTAATTTCTCCAAACAAATTAATGTTTAAAAAATATGAGAACTTAATTAATGAAAAACCACCTCTCTATGTCACTTATCTATATATCTACCATTGTCTTACCAAGTTTATGGGTTGTTTGTTTACCTCTTAATAGTTCCATTAAAAGACAATATTTGAATCGCTAAGAGGTGAATCTTGTTTGATAAAAAAAAGTTTGTCTTCTAATGGTTTTAAAGCCCTCTGAATGATTTTGTATCTTAAGTCTCCCTTAACTATTCAGCGTCCTAATTTCATTCTGAATAATTACCAAACAATTATATTTCATTTTGCATTATATTATAAGAGCTTCTTAATCATTCTGACTACTGAATCATTATATACCAAACCATTCAACAACTGTAAAATATCACCTTAAATCACCTACCAAATCCACAAGCACACCTTCACATTGCCACCTCCAAAAACATCAGTGACAAAATAGATAAATAAATAACTTATATCTTTTCAACAAAAAATTAGTTTATTTCTGTTTTTAGGAATGGCAACGGACTAGGTTCAGGCCGGTTATTGGTATCTTCGTTCTTAAAACCGATAATTAAAACCATCTCTGTAACTGTCTCGATCCCCGTCGGGAATCTTATCAGGGATCCCTGACGGGTCCCCGCGGTTTCATCGATCCCCGTTGGGGAACCCGTTAAGGGTAAAAATCCCATATTTTCCATTGGTTTCCCCGTTCACCGTTATTTATACTTGAACCCAAACCGATCTGAAAAAATTTACAATATGTTGACTTTTTACAACTAAAAGTAAATTACAGTTTTTTTTAGATATAAGTCTAAATGTCTCAAAATAATCAAACCAATTACAAACAACGTTAGATTACAGTATAAAAGTAAACAAAAATTCAAACATCATACAGCTAACATTACGATTTCACGATTAGACAAATAATACTAGATTTTTTTCGTGAGCCTTTTTTAGGGTGTTAAGGTAAAGTGAATAAAAATCTTTTAAAATTGTAAATGTTATTATTTTCGTACTTCGTTTAAACCATTGTCATTAGCATGGATATAACCAAGTTAACAGATTACAATATAATTAAATAATATATTTTGTCTTTAATTATTCATTAAATTCTTTTTGATCTTGTATTATGCACTATTAAATATTTTTGAACTCTTGGGCAGTTTAGCAAATGCTTATCTGATAAACGCTTATATATAACATCAACTTTACTGATTGAGCATGACAAAGATCAACAATCTTATCGAATCTTATTTGGTAAGAAGCATAACAAGGACCGAGAGTCTTATCTGTTGAGTGAGAAAAAAGACTCTTATCCGGTAAGCATTTACCGAGTTTGAGATAGTTACCAACAATCTATTTTGGTGGCCGATAATGTCACATGATAAAGCAAGTGAGATTAATTTCTCTTGCACGTAGGTGCTACTCGGT
Source organism: Cynara cardunculus var. scolymus (assembly GCF_001531365.2). NCBI lineage: Eukaryota > Viridiplantae > Streptophyta > Magnoliopsida > Asterales > Asteraceae > Cynara > Cynara cardunculus. Next base: position 37,233,899 of record NC_037530.1, read on the forward strand.
AAACATTTAGTAAACGACCCCTATATATATATATATATATATATATATATATATATATATATATAATTGGTTTTTAGCCTTCATTATCTATTTATCCTTTTTAAACTTTTTTATTTAATAAATTAATTTAGGGGTCGTTTACTAAATGTTTACCGGGTAAATTTTTACCGATTTCACTTACTTTACCAATTGAGCATATAATTGACAAGGACCAAAAAATTTAACCGATAAGAGGCATGACAAGGACCAAGAATCTTATTCGGTACAAGGACCAAGTGTCTTACTCTATAACTGAGGAAAAAGACTCTTTCCGGGTAAGGGCTTGATGGGTTTAAGACACTTACCAATAATCCATTTTAATGGCCGAAAATGTTACATAATAAAGTATATTAGGTAATTTTTCTTGTTGTTTTTAAAGCCACCAAACAAAAACAAAGAAAGGAGCCTACTACATAAAATCTTCAAACGCACTCAAACCTGTTGAAAAAGGCAACTTTAGTGTGGCAGAGCATTTGGAGAAGAAATCCATGAAAACCAATCTAACTTACTGTTCTGGACCCTTCTAGCAAGCCATTTGGAGCTTTTCAATTAGAATTCAAACCGCATATCCGACAACTTTCCTTTTTCTTCCTTGAAAACTAAGTTATTTCAATGAGACCAAATCAGATATAAAAGAGACCACACTACTGACAGATGTTCACCCAATAAATGTTTGATAAACCAATCCTAACTTCTTTTATCTATCAAATTTTTTTGAACCCTTAGGGGGTGTTTGGGATTGCTTATTTGAAACAACTTACTTTTCTACAAAAACACTTATTAACTTATTATAAATCAAAAGGGTTTAACTTCTTCAAAAACTTTTTATTACCGGTTTGACGCCGGTATAAGTTGTTTATCCAAACATTAGAAAACAACTTATCTTCGGTGCCAGACTGAAATAAGTTAAAAAGCAGTTTTGATAAGCAATCCCAAACACCCCCTTAAGATTGGTATCTTTGAGAGGTTTTGAAAAGGGAAAATCGACCCAAATAGTTCTTTCTCTCTTCAAAATATGTCTCCAGCTATTCATCTCTACTTTTACCAAAATGTTACTGCCTCCACAAGTGACAGCTCCTCAATTTGCAGAGGGATCAAGAAGTAAAAAAAAAGTTCTAAACATGCTTCGAAAAACGCAGGGGCCAAAACTATAAACTTATTTAAGCACGTCGGCAGGTTGCGGACTATTAATTGCAGATCTAACCCCTATACTTATGGATCATGTTCATAAACTTTTTTATTTTTTTTATTTTTTTATCCTTCCATAAATTAAGAAGTTATCATTTATGAACGTAATAACATTTTGATAAAATGAAGAAAGAAATTACCAAGAGACTAAATTTAGGAGAAGAGAAATAGCTATTTTGATCATGAAAGGCAAGTGGGCACGTGTCAAGGGAATGGCTGTCCACATCGGCTCAGCCAGCCAAGCTGAATAGAGTGAAGGCAAAAGCCTCATTATCGGAAGACGGCCCCATCATTTCGTGCTTTAATTGAGTTGCTATATAATAATACCGTACAACGATATATCTATATATATATACACGATAAATTGGTTAACTCGCAAAGCGCGTTTTGGAAACAGCGACCACAATGACGTCATCGCCAACCCACCTTCTTTAATCTAACATCCGCCACCATCAATTTACTTTTCTACAAAAAAATTAACAAAGTTTATATTTTTAATATAATATCCTTTTTTAAGGCCAACATTTGTATTAGAGACAACAATTTTTACTAAAATTGGAAGGATATTTGTATAATGTAACGAGATAAATTTTTATTTTAATGTTTAATTTTTTATTATGTTTTTATCGATATAATACGATCTTATATTGTTTTGAGAAGGTGATAATGTTTTTATTTTTGAATAAAATATAAATTTGAAGATAGCATAAAATTAAAAAAAAAACAAATCGATATTAGTATTAAAATAATTATTTATAGTTCTCGATTTTTTATGTAACTTTTTAATTCAATTTTTAATTATAAGTGAATTTAAATTTAATAACAAAGTAATTTTGTTTTTGGTTTAATAATATAATTTTTTATAAAGATAATAATTAAACATTATGTTAAAACTCAATGGTTATTTTAATTATATTTTATATTTTATATTTTCTATATTTAGAATGAAGGTTTATCATGTATTTGATTATGTTTATCTGCAATTAATTACACGAATTTGGAGGTTTAATGATGGTCGATGGGAGGAGGGATATTGTCAAGATGATCATATAAGTATATTAGATAAAAGAACAAGGATATATAAACACCTTTTTATAAAAGAAAAAACAACGTAACTGAACACCAAAAATTGGAAGTAACAAGTTCACATCAAAGCAACACGGGTCGAAATGTACATTTTTAAAGTGAAAGGTATCGTATTTCACTCACCGGCCAATTAAGGATGTAGTCGATACAAAGCATTCCCTGTTCGCAACCTGCTGTCATAAAGTAATTGCATTTTCTATGTGGATGGCACCTGGCCGGTGTTCAAAAGGTGCGCCATGACGTGATATGGCGCAAAACGTGTCTCCGCAAGTGGCCCATAGCGTTTATGTAAGACGTGGCTCACGTCATGGTGAGCGGTTTTTGTAACACGTGATCTTTTTTCCAAAAATAATTTTTTTTTTGTGTTTTACATTTTTAACTTTAGATTTACGTTTGTATAGATTTAACTAATCACATCACTCACAATTTCATAAATTCGTAAACTTTATAGACTCGCGGTTAAAATGAAGTTATAAAATTACATTTCTTATGTCTATTTTAAATATTTAAACAAAAACATATTTTTATAATAATAATTTATATCATTTTTCTTATTCTAATATGAATGTACATTTTTTTTAGTATCATTATCTGATTAGACAACATATATCTATATATAATTTTATATATGACATACAAATTTGCCGTCTTATATCAACCCTAAAAAACGTTGTCTCTTCGTCACGACATGTAAGCCTCAAAGCTTGACATCGCCGTTACATCACGCTTCACGCTTTTTTAAACCTTACACCTGACTTATAAATCTATTTTAATTTGATATTAAATAAATGAAATAAATTTAACATCCTAATATTCAATTATAAAGTCTTCTGTTTTATTAAAACTTTTTTTTGTTTATTTTATTTATTTAGTTGTATATGTATATTCACAATATCTTGAAATTAAAATTTGTGTGTCTGGGTGTATGATTAAATTAAGCTGTAAATTGCATTAAATTAGATAAATAAACTATATTACATAATTTATTAAATTATAAATGATTAAAAATATATTTTTCTAAAGGGTATGATATTTGTATTTTTTTTATGTCAGAATCAAGTCAATTCATATATCGTAAATATAAAAATGTCTCCAACAGATTTTTAAAAATTTTAAATTAAAACCGAGTTCCAACAAATTCCTTAAAAATATCTCTAAAATAAAGAAAGTAGAAAATAAAATGGTTTTTTTTTTCCAAATAAATAAATTATATTAATAAATTATGGTTGAATTATAAATTATAAAATAGGAGTGATGTGATAATGAGTTGTAGCAAAATATCCAATTGAAGTGCAAATATATGAATGGTTTAAAATCCACATTCTTGATATTTGTCTCATTTTCAGGAGTTAACGTCACAGAATTAAAAACAAATAGAAAAACGAAACAATCGACGTTGACTTCCTCACCCCCATTCAATGAATATGTTTTCCCATAAATAAATTAATTTAATAAAAAAAAAAGATGCATTAATTTCAACCAAGTGGACATTTTGCTTTCACCTCATTTTATATATATATATATATATATATATATATATATATATATATATATATAGGGGCCTAATCAAATGAGAACTAATTAGTT